>NC_081409.1:840593734-841193734 GCF_030272615.1 Cryptomeria japonica | reverse complement strand
CTTTTTGATGTGGATATATATATTGGTCACCAATCCATGGTGAGCAATTTATGAGGATGAGTGTTTGAATAATCAAGGACATTGACAATGCTAAGTGTGTCCATGATTTGGATATGTGTTAGCAAATTTTGATGGTCATAGGTGGTGTAGGGCACCTAACACTCCAAGTATGAAATATTTGTTTTCTTTTAATTTTGTGTGTTATCTTTGTGTTTTAATAATGGACCAACCATTGGGGACTCAGTAGAGCCATGGTTGAGTTGTCCAAGTTTTGGTTTGAGTCAATTGTGTTTAGGATGTTGACAACCTGAGAAGTGAGATGCTTAGGTAGTTCACAGGTAAAGTACTCCAAATGATTGTATTCATGTATTATGGGTCAATTGAGTTGTGTTTAGGTCTTCTAGGTTGTTTGAGGACCTTTAGGAGTCTTAAAATGCATTAGAATGCAAAATTGCATCTTGGAGCCAAAAGTTGTAAAAGTTGTTGAGCAACATTTTGCAATTTCTTGCAAAAGTTCCATTTTAGGTTATAGGAGTTAAAAATTTGGTTGAACCAACTGAAAGAAGAGAATATAAGACAAAAATTCACTTCATTGTACAGGTTGAAGGATTGGAAATGCAAGAGCAATTTTTTGGTTTGTGAAGCAACCTTGTTTCCACCGGTTTTTTACAGTTTTATTCTTATTTTCATTGTTTGTACGGTCCAGTATGGACTAGATGGTGTAAATTCATTGAAATTATGAGTGTTCATGGTATTTGTCTTCTTTAATGTTGATTTGTAGGTTTTATTGTCCTAGGTTGTATATATTTCTTCCATTCTTTGCAACTAGGAGCAAAACCTTTACAAGTAGGGTTTAAGAGCAAGAAAATGGCTCTAACCTAGGCATTCTTTGATGGTACCTATTGAAATCAATAAGAATGATAGGTTAGGGTTTGTACATAGCTTTATAATAGGGTGTGTGGTGTTGCAGGTCCAGGAGGAGGAGAAACAATGAAGCCCTAGGCTCACCGCTGGGAGTAGGTGAGTTAGGACAGCAAGAAAGGTGTGTTTTATGAGCACATGGGGATTGGTGCAGGACCAAGTGACACATGAATGGAAATCCCTCTAAGTTACCTTGAATATTCCCAAATTTTTTGGAGCTGAATATTTGACTAGTGAAGAGTTTTAGGCTCATCTTGCCAAGTCACCAGTGAGGCCTAAACCCTTCAAAATAGTGCAGCATTGGAAACCCTACTTTTACGAATAAAACAGATATACTTTTCTAGTATTGTCTGTAACTTCCAAAAGGGTACTCAAAACCATGATTTATTTCTAGGATTGTTTGGGACTTTTTCAAAATAAGACCCTAAAACCGCATAGGGAGGGCTAATGCAATTAGGCCTATTTTGGTGCCGGTAGAGACCTAGAAGGGTTAGGAAGACAAGGTGATGGATTTGGTGAGACTTAAACCTCAAAATACATTAAATACACCTATTAGATGCATTGGGAAACCATAGGAAGTGATTGTGTGTTAAGATCCTTGCAGGAGTGGTTGGAGCCCAGGAGAGGAGTGTGTGAGTAATTGAGGTGGCAACTTCCAATGGTGGAGTTGATTGTCCAGAAACAATTGGCTATACCTAGGAGGAAAATCAAGAAGGTTCAGACCTTGGAGGTCTCATTATCATAACCCCTGCCAAGTGCCATAGGAAGGCCTCGAGTAGTTGAAGGGTTGAGTAGGACAAGTCACTCAAGAAGGTGTATCAAACAAAGCTCCAAGACTCTCTACATCAATATGCTTAGTTTAAAAAGATATGATATGAGTACATACAAATGGAAGAGTTGATATATCACAAATAGCGCCTGATGCCAGGTCACTACTTGTTTTTATTACACTTTTTGATTTGTTTTTTGTTTATTTTTGGATTTTTTTGGATTGTTTTTTTTTTGTATTTCTCCTTTATCCGTGCATTGGATAACTTAGGTATAGAAATTTTTGAGATGCACATTGTTGATAGGTTCATCAAACAGGTCCCCTTCTAATGTAGATAACTAATATGCCTCTAATCCATAAGCAAATATGATGACAAAAGGACCTAGCCAATTCGGTTCAAACTTGCCCTTCTTTTCCCAATCCTATTGATTGTGAGGATTTTCTTTTAGTACCAGATCACCAATTTGAAATGCTCTTGGTTTTACCTTGTGATTATAACTCTGGCACATGCATTATTGATATGCTTTGAGATGATCAAAAGCACGTTGTCAATGTTCATCTAGCAGTTCCAGTTCTTGCAGTCTGTTTACCCGATACTCCTCACCTGGAATGAGACCTTTTAATGATACACCGAGTGATGTAATTTATACCTCAATAGGTAGGATATCATCTGATCCATATACAAAATAATATGGAATAGCTCCTATGGGTGTGTGGATACTTGTTTTGTATACCCAAACCATAGGATTAAGTTGTGCATGCCAATCTTTACCAGCATCATTCATTGTCTGCTTGAGGATTTTCAAGATTGTTTTGTTTGAGGCCTCATCTTGGCCATTCCATTGTGCATAATATGGTGTGGAGAAATGATGTTAGATATGACATCATTCACATAGTTCTTGTACATCTTGATTCTTGAAAGGTCTTCCATTATCAGTGATAATAGAACTAGGAATGCCATACCTACAAATGAAATAATTCAGGATAAAAGAAGATATTTGCTTGTTGGTAACAATAGTCAATGGAACGACCTCTATCCACTTTGTAAAATATTTAGTGGTTGTGATGATACAATTATGTCCATTTGATGAGGAAGGATGAATATTTCCTACTAGATCAAGTCCCCATTGACAGAAAGGCCGTGATGTTGTGAATGGTTGTAGCTCCTGGGATGGTGCATGTATAAGATTTCCATGAATTTAGCATTTTGGACATTTTCTGGCAAACTGATATGAGTCTTTCTCCATAGTTGGCCAATAATAACCAATCCTTAGAAGTTTCTTGGCAAGAGTAGGACCACTTGAATTTTCTCCATAAATACCTTCATGAAGTTCTTGCAAGGTGGTTTCAAATTCATTATGATCGAGACACCGAAGAAGAGTACCATCAGGACCTCGATGATAAAGTGTGTTAGCGGTTAAGGTATAATGGGCTGCTTGTTGAATAAAGCTATGTTTTTGGTTTTGAGATAGGTCTAATGGAAGGATATTGCCTTTGAGGTAGGTGTAGATCTTTCCATAGAGAGGTGAGTCAGAACCGACTAGGTGGCATATTACTTGGGATTCAGGATTGTTGTAGGCAGGAGAAAACTATTATTCCACTAGGAACTCATAACGATTTTGTTTGTCTGGTATCTGTGGGAGGGAGGAAATGGTTTCCATGGCGTCCACCGCTTTGTTGTTCATCCTTGGAATTTTCTCAAATGTGATGTCCACAAAATACTTCTTGAAATCATCCCCCATGCATTTATAGGGCATCATCTTGTCGTCCTTTGTTTGATAGACATCATTAACCTGATTAATGACCAATTAGGAGTCTCCAAAGACTTTCAATTATGTAATCTTCCACTCTACGACCATCTTGATGCATGTGACTAGAGCTTAATACTCAACAATATTATTTGTACAAAGAAACATTAATGTGTAAAATTTAGGGATAGTGTTGCCTTCTAGAGTGATAAATAGGACACCATCATCTGATCTATGTTGTGTGTATGATCCATCAAAGTATAAGATCCATGTTTTTGTTGATATTGTGACAGTATATGTATCCAGAAATTCCACATGGATTGGATGACTATCTTGTAGGGGTACCTTTGCTAGCCGATCAGCTATAACTTGCCCTTTGATAGCCTTTTTGTCTGTGTAGTGAATATCAAACTCACTTAGAATCATGACCAATTTAGCTAACCTGCCTATGAGAGCATCTTTGTTGAGTAGATATTTTAAAGGATCAATATTTTCTACCAATTTGATTGTATGGGCTAGCATGTAGTGGCAAAACTTTTGAGAAGCGAACACCACTGCCAAACAAGCTTTTTCAATGAATGTGTAGTTAAGCTCGTATCCATTCAATATCCTGTTGATGTAGTATATTATCCTTTCTTTTCTTGTTGGATCTTCTTGTGCTAGTAATTCCCCCAGTGATACTTCTGTTGCTAATATATAGAGTGTGGGGGTGGGAAAAGTGAGATTGGGTGACTAGGACCTAATCCCACTTTTGCCAACATATTGGGAATATGAAAGAGCCTAGGGAGATAGATCACTTTGGCTACTTCTTGTGAGAAAGAGAGAGCCAAGGATTGCCTCTTGGGGTTTTTATTCCTGTTGTTGCAAATGATGAGAAAAACTAGGGTTTGAATGATCAAGTACTAGATTAGGAGATAAAGAATGAAGCATAAATGAACTCGAAATTGCACAAACATGCAGATCAGAAATTGAGATACTGAAAGCATGAAAAGGAGAGGATTATGGATGTGTACCTGATTTTGCAAATTGAACAAAAATAACCTGGACTAGGGTTCCACGCCACTGTCATGTTTCTGCAGACAGGAGGTTACAACTGGGACACTACAAATTGGAGGTCTTGAGTTTGCAACCTATCAAATTTGACTACAAAATGGAGGGACCAGGGCACAATGCCCCTATCCTAGGTAGGACTAGGGCACCATGCCCCTGTCCTTGACAGATTTATGCACTTTTGATACTTCTAAGTGGTTCTGATGCCTTTTCTAGATTTGAAACTGCTTGTGAATGCTTGTTTCTCTACTTGCAACTGAAAGGGGAAGATTTGGGTGGCTATATAGGGTTTTGCCTCAATCAAACCCCTATGTTGGTTATTTCCACCTCCACAAATAGTCGATAATGTACTGAAAATGTGTACGCTAGAATCTTGTGTGTATGCAAGATCCTAAATGATAAGAAACTAGAGCTACCCTACGCATGAGAGTAAACCCTAAATGTAAATGTGAATGTAACTAAAAAATGCTTCAAACTAAATATGCTAAATGATCTAAAGATTGAATTTAAATATGCAAATTGATGTAAAGAATCTCATACAAAGACACGAAAAATAACATGAAATCATACCAATCCCCAAGGGAGAGATATTGCCACTAGATCTCCTATTATTCTTCAATGTCTTCAAGGCTCCTAATTGATGATGAATTCTTGAAAAATGCTTGATGAATGTTGTTGAATGTTTTTGAAGACTCCACATAGGTTTCTCTTTCACTACATGGAAGGCTCCTTATGCTTGCTTTGCTGAAAACTCCCTTAGATTAGATAGATCTTAGTTCTTCATTCTTAGTTGCTTTCAAATGAAGAAAGAGAGCTCTTATGTATGAAACCCTAGATCTTAATTTTGACTTAATTCCGCCTTTAGGTTGACCTAGGAATTGAATTTCCCTTCAATATTTTGGGGATAAGCATTATAATATCACAGAATTGTGCTCTCAAAATTTTGGGAAAAAAGTCGAGGACCATGTGCACTCCTGCCACGGACAACCAACTTTTCACCAAATTTTCAAGTCTGTTCGATATGATGTTATTAGAGCGAATCCAAAAGTTACAGCTAATTTCGAGGTGTTTTGATATGCGAAATTGGGCCTTAAAGGTTGAAATGGGACATAATTAGGGTTTATGATTAGATGATTTATTGGAGGAATAAAAAGGGGCACACTTAGGGTAAAGAGCCCAATTTTATAATGTATGAAGTGATGAAATATGAATTTAGATTTAATTAAATTAATTAATTAAATGCTTAAAGGGAAATAAGAAATGCAATATGCAAACACACTAAGGCGGGTGCTAACCTAAGTGTGAAATTGTACCACCTTAGCAAGGGTGTACAATTTATGATACTACATAGAGAATAAGTGATTTTCCAGCTATTGGTGGTACCAGGATTGGTGGATTCATTAGATATTGCTTGAGTTGATGAAATGATTTCGCACACTTATCTTCCCATTTGAAAGGTACATTCTTGTGGAGTAGATGAGTGAATGGAAGATATTTGTCGACTAGTTGAGAAATGAATCTTCTTATGGATTGTAGTCGTCCTTGTAAAGATCTTAATTGGTCGATATTTTTAGGAGGTGGCATCTCCATGATTGCTTGTACCTTTGCGGGATCTACCTCGATTCCTTTTTTTGAGACTATGTATCCCAAAAGTTTGTCGGGTGTGACACCAAAGACACACTTCTTAGGATTGAGTCGTACATTGAATTGTTTTAATCTTTGAAAGATTTTATCCAGGATTTCTAGATTTCCTTCTCTTGTGAATGATTCAACCAATAAGTCATCTAAATAATCTTCCATGAATGTGTGCATCATGTCATGAAATATTATGGTCATTGATCTTTGACAAGTTGCTTCTGCATTTTTCAAGCTAAAAGACATGACATTCCAGCAATAAGTACCCCATGGACAAGTAAATATTATTTTATCTTGGTCTTCTGGTGCTATTTTTATTTGATTGTAGACGGAGAAACCATCCATGAGAGATAACATAGCATGTCTCATTGTTAGATCTGCAATTATGTCTGTAGTCACATAAATTTGTCCACTTAATTAAATAAATATTTAGTATTTATTTGATTATTTGACCATCAATCAATAATTAATTAAATTAATATTTAATTAATTCATCTTAACCCTCTTCTCCTATTAATTAAATAAATAAATCATATTTGTTTAATTAAATCTTCTCTCACATACATTTAAATAAATTAACATTTACATTTATTTAAATCACCTTTATCCTCCACCAACTTGCATTTTCTTACAAATGCAAGTTGCACAACTATTTTAAATAAATAAATTATTTATTTAAAATCCTATTTATCCTCACCCACTTGAAACCTTTAATGGTTTCCCTTAAAGTCTTCAAACTCAATGACTTCCTTCTAGAGTCTTCTTAAGCCTTTAGTGGTTTCCCTTAAAGTCTTCAAACTTAATGGCTTCCTTCCAGAGTCTTCGTAAACCTTTAATGGTTTCCTTCAAAGTCTTCAAGCATTTAATGCTTTATCTTCCTTTTTCTCAGGTAAATAAATTAAGATTTATTTAAATCCAAAATTCACATTCACATTTAAATAAATTAATATTTATTTAAATATCTATCCAAATGCAAATTACACCATTTAATTGAAATAAATGATTTTATTTTAATTGAAAATCCCAAAATTCCTCCCACTTGCATTCTCCTACAAAATCCACTTGCATGCCTAAATCCCTTCTAGATTCTTCTAACTCCTAATTAGCCTAATCCTATCCTAATCATTGTCACATTCCTAAATAAAAGGAAGTCACTTCTCAAAAACCTCCAAAGTCTTCAATAACCATTAAAGGCTTTATGTCTTCAAATGGTTAACCTCTAAAGTATTCCAAACCATTAAAGGCTCTTACATAACCATTTGTGGTTAACTCACCTTTTACCTTTGGTTAGAGACTTTCCTCTAACTTAACCATCCTTTTGACTCATTGGTCTCTTCAAAGCATTTATTTCTTTGACTAAGGTAGCCATTTAACCCTTGCACATTCATTTATCCTTTGGATAAAATGAATATCCATTAACCTAACCCTAACCCAACCCCCTAGGGTAACCATCATGTCCCCTCAAGCATTTAATGCTCCTTATCTCTCCTCTCAAGCCTCCTCATGGTGATACTTGTCAACATGAGATTGGGTTGAAAGTCTCACATGGATTGAATATTTTTCAATCCTAACCCTTGTTAAGATTGTTGAATCTTAACCCTTCATTTCCCCATTTCTTCTATAAATAGAACCCTTCTCCTCAAGCAAAGAAGAAAGCATTAGAGTATTGTTGTTATACTGGTATTAGCATAGATTTTTTTCATAGCATCACTATCTACACTTGCATAGCATTTGCTTATCATATTCAACCATCTTGAATCTCCATATGGCATCCATGGCTAGTGCTAAAAGTTGAGAGCTACACTCATGTGGAACTTGGAGGGGAGAGGAACAAGGAAGGAGCAACTATGAGCATCTTGATTAGCATTTGGAGGAGTATATTTTATCTACTCTATTTTTGTATGCTTCCTATTTCATGATTAATATCTCTCTTGATATGTCTGTTTAGGATAATCTTTTGTTGCTAACACTAACGTTTGTTTCTTGTGCTTTTGTGTGTGTTGTCGTGAAACAAATTTTCTAATCCTTTTTGTAGAGCATCAATGTCGATGTTGGGTAAAGGAAAGACATCCTTCGGAGAAGCCTTGTTGAGATCCTGAAAGTCTATACAAATCCTTATGCTTTTATCTGGTTTAGATACTGGCACAGTGCTAGAGATATATTCCACATAGTTGATAGGTCGAATGAATCTTACATCTAGTAACTTCTTCAGCTCTTCTTTGACCAATGTAGTGACATTTGGGCTCATCTTTCTTAGTTTTTGTTTGACAGGTTTAGCTCTAGGAGCTTTAGATAAGTGATGCATGATTAGATCTAGATCTAACCCTAGCATATCTACATAAGACCAAGCAAAATTGATTTTCTTTTCTTTGAAGAATTTGATGAAATCGAGCCTTTCTTGTTTTGTTAGTGATTCAGCCAAATGTATGATTTGTGTTGTTGCTTCAGTGCCAATATTGATTGATTGAGTTGGCTCAATCAAAATGGGTGATTTCTCATGATAATGCTCAGGAAGAGTGTCAAGTCACTCATCTTCAAGCACCTCAAAGAGGTTTTCACCATCAGATACATCCTTTGTTTTTTCTTTTTTGCGATCTAATGCTGCCATTAAATGGTTTTCACCATTAGATTGATTTTTTATTTTGCTTTTGCAACTAAGTGACTTGGCACTCTCTTAATTGAGAACTTTGTTATGAGTGTCACTGGTGGAACATGTTTATGGGCTTACATAACAAAGGTATTGGACAATGGTGTTGTCATCTGGGAAGATATGTATGTTAAGTTATTAAGGTTGTTCTCAGTCTATGAATTCAAGATGTTTGAGGGGTAACGGATCGTTGGCGGGTTAAGGTCCACAATAGTCAGGGTCATGATGGATACATTGTCAAAATTGGCATCATTTAGGACAAAGTCTATGTTGATACCCTCTTCAGAACCGATTTCGCTTGAAACCTGATCATCCTCATTGAAAATATTGATATGTTGTGAGCCAACTTCAATTGATCTAGCCCCTGAATTTTGTCCATCGTAGGGTATGGGTGTATATGTGTGGATTGTATCTGCCTCAATATCCTCAGTTACATGAAAACAAGTATCCCATTCATATTATTTTGAGTTTGTCTCATAATCACTGTCCAAGGCTATACCATTGTATCTGACGGGAATATTGTAAGGTGGGAAGAGTTTGTTGATAATGGATACAAGTTGTGTGGCTTGTACAGATTTAGGTTTCATACTTACTTTTATTCTTTGAATTTGTTCATAAACAATCTCTCTTCTTGGAGTAGCAGGTTCTTCTTGTTGTGGTTCAGATTCACCTTCCTTGTGTGTTCTAACTGTTCTTTTTGTGACTGATTGTGTATTGGCTGGATCAAGTTCTGTCATTGCTTGCTCGTGATGTATTTGTTTGTAAGAAGCTTCTTCTCTTTGAATAATAAGTTATTTTTGTTGTCTTTCATGTTCCTCTTGTTGCCTTTCATATTCCTCATCTTTTGTTCTTTGCTAATCCTTGTAGCTGCTTGATGTAGTGCTTCTTGCCATGAGTCCTCTTGGTATGTGACATTTCTTTTCCATCTGATATTTGATGATGATCTCATTTTTGTTCATGTGGAAGATGTTGATCATACCCCAGTCCTGATTTATCTTTAGTAAGTTGTGAATAGGGTTGTATTGGTTTCATGATGCCTTCTTGATGCTTGCCAATCAGACCCGTTCCTTGATATCCCATATGTTGAATGATTTTAAATCATTTGGCATATTGTTCTGTGGGAATAGTGATGTTAATATTTGTTTCTCTTATGTCTTCTTCATCTTGGTAGAGCCAATTCAAAACATCTTTGTCTTCGGTTTCATCTGCTAGGGTCCCTGCTTGAATGAAAATGTCATCCAACTTTTTGATAGGTTGTGAAGATTGTTGTTTGGAAGTTGATGGTTGTCCATGAGATTTTGGTGAAATTGGAATCTTTGATAGACATAGGAATTCAAACGAGTATTCCCCCATTCCTTTGTCTTTTAACTTTATACCTTTCTCAAAATCTATGGATAGAGTTTTGAGTTGATCCTTGTTGTTTGCCGATGCAGAAGTGGGAGCTTCCCTGTTATGTGGTACAAGAAAATCCTAAACTTCTTTGAAATTATTGCAATATTAGAAAGGATTAGTGTATGTTGTGATAGTAATTTCTCACTCATAATATGGAAATTTTAGACACTGATGAGATGTGGATGGTACTGCTTGCATTTCATGGATCCAAGGTCAACCCAAAAGTATGTTGTAAGATAAGTCCATGTCCATGACTTGACATAGAGTATCTTTCTGAACTGGCCCTACTTGAATGGGTAATACCACGAGCCTTTTTGACGATCTTTCCTCATCATCATATGCCTTGATTTTTATGTTTTTCTTTAGATCAATGGTCGTTTCTGAGAAACCCAATGCACAAATAAGTTTTAGAGTACAAATATTTAGACCGACTCCTCAATCTATTAGCACTCTTTTCACTCGATGTTTGTAGACTAAGACTTTGATATGGAGTGGGGTATTATGTGGATGATTAAGAGAGACATCATCATACTCTAAAAATGATAGATTATGAGGCACAGTTAAATTTCCCGCCATGGCTTGGAATCGGTCAATATCCAGGTTATTTGGAATTGTAGTGTCCATGAGAGCCTTTTCCAGAATATCCTTGTGTGCAAGTGATATCTTAAGAAGCTCTAATATGGATATTTGAGTGGGTGTCTTCCTCAATTGTTCCACCAAGTTGTATTGATCATTTGAAGATGTTGTTGTTTTAGATGTGCTTCCCTTAAATACAAATTTTTGTGCTTGAGTAGTTACATTGACATGGATATGTTCTTTTTTTTTTTTTGTAGTAATGACATTAATCTGAGCATTAGATGTTAATATGTGATTGATAACATTTGTGTACTCATGATTGATATGGGATCCTTTGTTGTTTGAGGATGATGATGCACCTTTGTCATAATTTGGGAGTGGATTCCTAAAGGTTGCATGATCATCATTGGTCTTATGACCATCTATTGTTATGTCACCATTATCGATTCGATCTTGAACCAAGTTCTTCAACCTTAGTCAATCATTTGTGTGATGCCCTTTGTTTCTATGATATTCACAATAGTGTGTTTCATTCCACCATGGTGGTTTGATTTGGGGATCAAAATCCCTCATGTTTGGTAATGTAATGACTTTATTCACCAATAGTTCTCGAAATACGGATTCAAGGGTTTGTCCTAAAGGTGTGAAATTTCATCGATATGGTGTTGGTTTTGGATTAGCGTTATTGTTATTCCCTTGGTTGATGTTGCCTTGATTTCTTATTCCCAGATTGTTGCTTCTTTGATTGTTATTTCTTTGAGGATTGGTTGGTGGAGTAATGTCGGATAGGTTTAACAAAAGTTGTTTTGGTTTAACATTGTCTACCACGCCATCATTAACAACTTTTTTATTTCTTGTCCAAAACTTGGATTTGTCTAAGTTGTTATAGTAATTGTTGTTATAGGTGTTGTATGATGAGCTAAGACCCTCTTTAGAGAACTTTAAAGTTCCTTTCTTGATTGAGGCTTTTCCACTTAGATGTCATTCTTGATCAGCTTCACAAAAGTAGGTAGACATTGCATTTTGAGTTTATAACTCGTTTCATCATTTAAGTTGTCTATGAAAATTTCCATTTTTTCCTTCTCTAGCACATCTCGTGGGTATCTTGAGACCATGTGTCTCCGGCATTGTAAGAACACCATGAAAGTTTCATTGTTCTTTTGTTTTGTATTGCAGATGTCTAGCATGGTGACTTCGTGTTGGATATTGTAGGAGTATTGTGAAATAAATTTGTTCCACTAACTCGTCAAATGATCTGATAAGAGGTGTGAGTCTTGAAAGCGATTCCATTGTTATTCCTCCCAAGCTCCTTGGGAATAGCCTCATCATGTATGTGTCATTATGGGAAAACTCCAAGCTCGTAGTGCAAAATTCCCTAACTTGATCACATGGATAACTCTTACCATTGTATTTTTCATACTTTTGTATGTCTCAGTTTGGTGAGAAAGGCACCATGTTTAACCTTCTATCAAAAGGATAAGGACAAATGTCCTCCAAAGAATATCTTATCGTGGACCCTTGTTGCATGTCTTGCATATTTCGTTGGAGTTCTTGAAGTTGTTGTGTTATGTTGGCTAAGGGAATATTTTCTTCGTTGAACCTTTGATTATGAGCCTCCCCTTGTTCGCTAATGTTATCATGATTTTGGGTATCGTCTCAGTTGTGGGTTTTGTCTTGATTCTAGGTGTTATCTCCTTCCAAGTGCTCTTGATTTTAAGTATTGGATGTTTAGATCCTTGCCCTTGTTCTTGGGATCCTTTCATTCGTATTCCTTAAATTTTCTATGTCAAAATCTTCAGGAATCCTGACTCCTTTACTAGTTAGCATGAGGAGGTATTTTTGCTTATCTGATTCTATAAGCCTTTCCATGAGTTTTTGGAAAGCGAAATTCTATTGAAATTGTTGGATAAGCTCCTCGGTGATCTATTCTTCCCCCATATACATATATTCATCAAAAGGATTGGACTCCCTACGACTCATGCTTTATCCTGGTTGTGGATCCTTTTCTTTATTTTTCTGAGATCAAGTGACAGTGGGCATCAATATACCTCTAAAGTGGTGAATTCCTCTTCTCCTAGTGGGGTTCTTGGTGGATTTGGTGGCTCGGGTCGTGCTTCAATGTAAGTGATGCAAATTCTTGGAAAGAAAGTAGGATTGATCTTTCCCCCTTTGTTAAGATGTTGGTTGAACATTGTTTTCCATGTAAAAGCCCTACTTCTCAAAGGCTCTTTGTCAAACTCGTTAATTTTTCCTTGAAGATATAGTCGCATATGACGCAGGAAAATATAGTGTGATAGAAAGAGTTGAAGGTTGATGTAGAGAAAGTTTCTCTTCTTTCTAAGCACTTTAGGACTAGGTTGTCTCTTTTTCAAACCAATTTTTAGACAGGGATGTTTCTTCTTGATATGTTGAAGGGTGTTCATACGAGTGATCAAAGTTTCAATTGAGAGATTGGTTGGATGAATACTTTGTTTTGATTTTTAAGTCTACTCAGTCGAATAGAGGGTTCGATATGCCTCTATTGATATGACCAAGTGTGTCAAATGATATGATACATGTAGCATCATAAAATTGCGACCCTTGCATTTTTTGACCGCATTTGGGTCTTTGCATTAGTAGACGAATCCTTAAGCCTGATTGGAGACCCGAAACATGCTCATCTCACCAAAAACTTGCATTTTCCATCACCCCACACTACCTTTTTGTCACTGCCTATCCTAAATTAGGGCAGGACAGGGGTGTGGCGCCCTTGTCCTAGCCCTATTTTGGGCCTCCTTTGATCATATCTTGCATTGGGATTGTCAGTTGTTGAGAGGGAAAAGTTTTACTATGTCGGCTTAAGACGGAAAATCAGCTAAATACCCCTAATTGGCAAGTATATAAGGAGCATTTCCCCTTCTATTTGCATAGGCAGAAAAATCAAGTTGATAAGAGAAGTCAACCATAAGCATTCAAGCATTCAAGCATTCAAGAATTCAAGCATTCAAGCATTTCAAGTCTCCTTTCAAAGCTAGGTGTTGCATTCAAGTCAAGCATTCAACCATTGAAGAGGATATTTCTATCAACATTCAAGACATCCTATTTCACATATCCTTTCAAGAAAATTCATCAACATTGTCAATTGCATCCCCTTCTTGAGGTGGATTTTACTTCACTCATTTCCTTTCATTTACTTGCAACATTTTTCAATCACTTGGTTAATTCCAAATTGGGGTTTGACCTGAAGGCAAACCCTCAATCCCAACAACATTTTCATCTCTTTTATGTGTGTAGGTTGCAGGTGTGCAACTGTAATTGTAGGTTTAGGCTTCATTTTCAGAGACAGAAAAACCCTTTTTGGCACGTGGATTTTTCGGAGGACAAGGTGCAACTTCAACCCAATCCCTACAACTTTTTCTCAGATTTACAGTGAAGCTTCGTCTTGATATTTTCCTGCTAATTCCAGGTGCACAACTTCATTCTGCATCTCTATCTCAAGATATAATTATTTCTTTGTCATTCTTACACTTAGTCTCAATTTTCTTAATTCAACTAGTCTATTATAAAAGAGGGTTAGTTTACTTTACTAATACATTCCAAATTCCCCACAATTCATTTAGCATTCAATCTCCCTCCATTGGGATTGGATCTAGTGGATTCAACCCCTCTTTTAACGTAATGTGTGTGAAACTTGTATTCACTGGTAAAAGAGTAAGAGCACTCATAAACTTTAATTTAATAGAAAACCTTTGGTAGGAATCACATTTCATTACCCTTTTAGATACATCCTTGAATAGTCTAGGCCACCAAAAATACATCTAATAACTTTGTGTGTAGTAGCTTTGTCTTTGAATGACCCCCACAAATGCCTTGATGGTATTATTCAATCACTTTTCTAGGTTTTTCTTACTTAATACATTTAAGTATCAATCTACTTGGATCTCTCCACATTAAGCTACCACGAACATGTACATATTTTTTGGATTATGGCTTGAGTTCTTTGTCAATGCCAATTCATCTTTGAGGAGCACTACATGTTTAACAAATAGAACACAATGTCCTTGTACCAAGGATCACTTTTCAGTGGATGATAAGTGCGTGAAAACATCCACTTCATTCACCTTATTATCATATAGGTTACTAATTTTTTTTCAAACCTTGACCTCTTACCAACTTGGTCAATTGAAATTCAATCTTATAATCCTTGATTTAGTTTATCCACTTTCATCTCTTCCCTAAAGCTTAGTTCTAAGTAAGGAAATCCTTCATTGTCATGTGAAGGATAAATATGATTAATTTACCATCAATCAAATATGGATGGTAGTTCCTCACAATTTTGATTAAGAAATAAATATGCTTTTCTAGCATTGGATATTTTAGCCTAGATCCCTACAATAATGTATTGAAGAATGTGATTAGTTAATCATATCCAATCTTATTATTTTTAAGTAATCTTAAAATAATGATGTGGAGCGATGAAAATGATTTTTTTTCAAAAAGATTGGATAAGTCAAAACCAATAAGAATTGGAGCTTCCTTGATAGCTTAATCCAACACAACAAATGCCTTCTTTAGTTCATCCTTCCATGTGACCATTCATTTCTTTAGCACTTTGGAAATTGGTTTGTTCTTCTTCATAAAATTTCACACAAATCACTTTAGGAAGTTAATCTTCTCAAAGATGGATTGAACTCCTTTCACTATTTTAGTATTGTGGATGAGTTTTATTGATTTAACCACCTCTCTAGGTCAATCCTAAATTTACCATTGGAAATGATGGGTCCTAGTTGTTTCTCTCTTCCAAGCCAAAAACACACATTTTAGGATTCATATATCCCATATTCAAGTTATTATTGGAAGATTCACTCCAAATGTTTGCAGTGATCATTTGTATTTTTTGAATAGGTAGTTAGGTCATTTTTAAATATAACCATTGTCTCATCAATCAAAATCACAAACATAATATCCATGTCTTTTTCAAATGTCGAACTTGCATTTTTAGTCAAAATGACATTCTCATTTACACATTGCCCCAATGAGTGTTAAATATTATATTATATTATATTTATTAGAGTCCTTCATTATGACTTGATTGTACCTTGAGAAATTGTTCATCATGGACATCAAATTGAAAACAAACACTTTTTATAGCAAATGATCCAAATGATCCAATTTTTTAAGTCAACGTATATTATTATCTCCCTATTCCTTTTCCTAAGAAGGACAAGTTTTAACACCCATTCTAAGTGCCTAATTAGTTTTATAATCCCCCTATTTCAACTTCATCAGTTCTTGTTGTATCTTGGAGGAAAGAGTGGGATTAATAAAAGTTTTCCTTTTTTTTGTAGTTTTCTTCTTACATTTCAATTTGTCATCTCACCTTTTCTTATTTATTTAAGGTTAAATTCCTCTTGATGATCTTCTCGAGAGTATTATTGTTTCACTTAGCCTACCCATTTCCTTGGAGATGATAATGAGATGAGAAAATTAGGTTAATTTTGTACTCATTGCATACTTTTGAAATTTCTTGTACTCTAAACCACATGACATTTTCTCCAGTGATTCTTATGGGAACTCCAAACTTGGTTACAACATTTCTTATAAAAAATGATTATACCTTTGATGTAGCATTTCATGTTGAAATCATGTCAAGACGCTTGGTAAAATGTTTGATTGCACTAAGATCCATTTGTATCCATCATTGGACTTTTATTGAATTTCACCTATGAATTCAACTCCCTAATGTTCAAAAGGAGAATCTATATTCACTGGTAAAAGAGTAAGAGCACTCGTAAACTTTAATTTAACAGAAAACCTTTTGTAAGAATCACATTTCCTTACCCTTTCAACTACATCCTTGAATAGGTTAGGCTGCCAAAAATATATCTAATAACTTTGTGTGTAGTAGTTTGTCTTTGAATGACCCCCACAAATGCCTTGATGGTATTATTCAATCATTTTCCTAGTTTTTTCTTACATAATACACTTGAGTATCAATCTACTTGGATCTCTTCACATTAAATTTTTTGCACATATACCTTTGTCTTATCACTGATGCCAACCCCTTTGTTCCAGAAGAAGTCTATAATCTGGAAGTTTACAAAAAGCAATGTTTTGGGTAAAATAGTATTTTAGGTTCAGAAGCTCTGTCTAGAATGTATGTGTGTTGATCTGGAAGTATTTTGTTTTTCGATTACATCATCAAAGTTTACCGGAAGGTTTTTCCATGTACCGATCATCAGTCTGGTTATTTACTTTTCATTCGAAGTTTCTTGGGATTGGATCAAGTGCAATACGTTTCATATTTTTGGGTCCGGTTATATATTTTGGGTCATGAGTATGCATATACATTATAATCTTCTTATGGACGACTTTGTGAAGATAATTGTTTTGACTTGGTGTGTGTGTGTGTGTGTGTGTGTGTGTGTGTGTGTGTGTGTGTGTGTGTGTGTGTGTGTGTGTGTGTGATTTGTTGAAAAGAATATATGTATTTATGTGTTCAATAGAGATATGATGAAGATTTGAATATAAATATGTGTGCAACTTGATGCAAGGAAGTCTATATAAATGTATTTCAGTGCAGAAGTAAGAGTGAATATAGTTACAGTGATCCGGAAAGTCTGGCGATCTGAGTATTTCAGCGAGAGCAAAGTTTGTGCTTTAAATAGTGATTGTAATCTGCATACAGAGATGCTTTTGTTCATATAGTTTTCTTTGATATTATAATTTTCTATCTTTCCCTAAGTGCAGTTAGCTTCACGTTTGTAAGTCCCTTTTTGTATCTTGCCCATGAGCAGTTAGCTCTGGTGTGCAAGTCCAAAGGAGTGAGCTCTACTTTTTGTAATCATTTTCTAGATAGTGATTATCTTGTGGGTTAAATCCCACCATGGTTTTTCTCAGTTTGGGTTCTCCACTTATAAATTTTGGTGTTCTTGTGTGGAGATTTATGTTCTTATTTTAACTCTTTGTTATATGAATTTGAGATCAACTAGTTAATATAAGCTTGTAGTCTATAATTTTAATTTATGTTGATTCCCCCTCCCTCTCGGCATCTAGTGTGTGTTCAACATTTGGTATTAGAGAAGGTTCCTCTTGAGTAAGTTTAACCGCTTGAGGTAGATCCGAAGTATTGAACAATATGTTTAAAGAAGAACTAAATGATATGGATATCATGGAACATAGCAGCAATGAAAGTGAAGGGGTAGATGACATGGAAGGAGAATTAAGATCCGCTTTTGCAGATCTGGATGAAAGTAGATTTAATCTGAAGAAAGTTGAAGATAAGGTTGCTCACTTGAGAAAGATACTAGATGAGAAAAGAAAGAAAATGGATGATCTTGACACAAAGCTAAACATTAAAATAGAGGATTGTACTAAGCTTGAGAAAGAGATGCATAAGCTGAGAAAGGAGTTGAACGAAGAAAAGGAACAAATTGAAAAAGGGCCAAAGTTGAAAGGAGAAAGCAAAGTTCTTGATGTTGTACTTAACGCTAAAAAACAAAGCAAACACAAAGAAGGCTTGGGATATGAAGAAGAAGAATTCTCTAAAGGGAAAGAAAAGATAAGTGATCCTCTGGTTCTGAATGTCCGGAAGTCTCCTCTGGTTTCTCATAGGTACACTTTTAAGGATAATTCTTTCACTTGCAATAGATATGGACATCAAGCTAGTGAGCGTAGAAGTCAAGTAAGGAGTCAGTCTAATGTGATAAGATGTTATTCATGCAACAAGATTGGGCATAAAGAAAATGTGTGTAGAACTAAGATAACTTGGAATGGATATAGGAATACAAATGTTAAACAATCATTTCATGTGATATGTTACTCCTATAATAGATATGGACATAAAGCATTTGAGTGCAGAACATTTAATAGTGATCTGAAAATGCCGAAAGATATGCAAGTTATCAATAGAGGAGTCTGGTCTGTTACAATTGTAGCAAAGTAGGACATTTGGCAAGAGACTGTTAAAGCAGATTCAATGTGTCTTCTAGACCGATAAAGAAAGTGGATATTAACCTTGAGAGGAAAAGATGAAGAAGATATGGGTAAAGAAATCTAATTGAAAAGACTAAGTAGAACATAGAGGTTGTACCAACATCAGTTGATGGTGTTTCTCCCTCCAAAAATTAAGCTTGTATGTTGGACTAAGGGGGAGAGGTAAAGGAAACTCTTATACCCCCTTGAATTTGGTGTAGTAGGATAGAAGAAGGTTTTCTAGTGCTTTAGAGTGTTTTTGGGTGTTATCGAAAGAACGGGTGAAAAGAGAGAGTGGTTTTTGGAAAGTGTGCTTGTCATTAATGTCGTTCATCTAAATGAAAATATATTGAGAAGTCACTTAATTGATTTGATCACTTGTGAAAAATGAAGCTTAAATATTTATAATGAGAAGAAGAGCTTAGTGTGTTGTGCTAAGAAACCCTTTGTCTATGGTATGTCAATTCCAGTTGTTGTTAACCCTGCCTTGAAACCCCGACCAATATTGAAGCCATATCCTCTCATCGCAATGTTGACTAATAAAAATGGAGCATTTTCAAGGGTGCCAACTCACTATTTATATACTGAGGATCTGTGTGCCTATATTCATGTTGGGTTGGAAGAGGTAAGTCATCTAAAATTCAATGACTTGTGGGAGAAAGTAACTAAGGAATACGATGTAACCCTAAAGAAAGATTATAAAAATCTTAGAGACTCTGGATTGGACATTTGAAGATTATTTCCTGACTTTTCTAATGAAGTTGAGTGCATTAGAATATTTTTTAGTCGAATTCATGGAGATACTATGTACCTTGACAAACCCTACTAGATCACGAAGGAGGCCCTTCGAACCCTAACCAGTCTTTGTCAAAGGGGAGAGATTTCGGTGAAGCGATTTGTCAAGAATGATATGGTTTCCACTCTAATAGGATCTAAGTGTGATGGAAGAGTGATGATTGTATAAAATATCAAAGATATTGGGATGAAGCTTGCAACGAAATACCTAGCTTAAAAATTTTACTTTCAGAACTGAGAAAGTATGGCCAAAACAATAGTTGTTTATACAACTTTTAGGATTATGGTATGTAATGAGTGTTTTGATTTATGTGAACTTAATTTGAATGAATAATTGGAGAATCTAAAAAATACAAGGAAGAAAAAATATCCATTCAAATTTGGGTATTTGATAATTTGTTTAGCCTTCATGTTCTTAAATCAACTTCTTGGTAGAGACGATGTTGTTTGGGAGGATTCATCTCTAATAAGAATGCAAATGGGTTCTTATGTTAGGCAATAGATGTGGGATAACAAGAAATATCAAAGAGATTTAAGTGGTTGGTTTAAATAAATTTAATCTTCTATGCAACAAAGATACGGGTTTTCATCAAACCTAGTGAGCAGTTACAGAGATACATTCACTTTCACTGTTAGCAAAGATAATTGTTATATAGTTGCAGTGGAACCATGAGCTGGGTAGATTTTGGAAATACCTTATGAAGTGTCAAATGAGGAGGTTGTAGCAAAAATTGAACAAGTAAATAATTTTGATAGACATCCGAATGAAGAATGATTTGAGATAGTAGAAGAAATTGAAGAAAGGAAGAGAAAGCAGAAATCTGCAAAGACTTTGAACAAAAGGATTTTTGCAATATTTATCAAGATGAGGCTTATAAAAAAATAAGGGGAAAAATTTGTGCCTCGGTCATCTAATTTTTCACCATTGTCTTCTCCAATCAAGTATAGTGCATTAGAAGTATCTGGAAGTGTGTAGAGTGAAGCTATTACTGTAGAAAAGAAGAGGAAGCCCGGGAGAAAGACTAAAGCCCAAAGAAAAGAAGAAGAATATGATGAAATCACCGATGAAGAAGCTAAAAAAGAGAATTTTATTATGAGTCCTAGAAAATCAAATCCTAAAGCAACCACTATGAAGAAACCTCTGGTCAAGAAGCAAAAGAAAGAATCTTTCTTCAATGAAGAGAATCCTAAGGTAGAAGTTCTAAAATTGGAAAGTTATCTTAGTGTCATTGTTGACAGTCATTCTTTGAATTATATTTTAGAAAATTGTGATGAAGTTGATCCTATAAGTAAATACATCATGCAAAAAGTTGTAATTAGATACATGATTTTGTTTGATAAAACATTAAATGAGATCAAAGATAAAATCCTGGATAAGCTTTATGAAATCTTAGTGAAAAAGAGACAAGGTGTAATAAACAAAGAGTCAGATATCATATTTGTTGCAGTGGACAAAGTTTATAGTCCCATGAGCAGGAACGCTAGATTGCAATTTTAGCAAGCGTTGAACATTTGATTCCACACCAAGGAAATATTCGATCTTATTATGGTCGATGATCCAGATTATATTAAAAGGATAAGGAAACAAACAGATGATATTACAGAGGAAGTTGTTGAAAAGGTTGTTCTCTCTCTTTCTTCTCAATCGAAGAAGACCTCTAAGCAAATGGATTTGGGCACAAACCTAGTAGTAGATGTGCAAATGTGTCTATAGCAGATGTGTATGTAGCAGATGTGCCTATAGAAGATGTGCATGTGGATGAACATAAATCAATTCCAGTTATTGTTGATGTTTTTTATTCAAAATCTCAAAAGGCAGAAGAGAAGAATATTGATCAAGAACCTAAAAATGTATTTGAAGACTTGGAAGATTTGCAAGGTGGAAATGTGTTAGATTCCTTATTGCAATCTTATGGGAGTGCATTTGAAAAGACTTTGGTTGTTCTATCTACTCCTATTTCCAATATTTCATTTGATTTGTTACAATTCCTTGTTTCGCAAGGTAAGTTGGACATTAATTTGTCATCCCCCCAACAAATATTATTGCTTGGAAATTATTTATTGTCTAAGGCTAGGAAAAATAGCTATGTTTCAAGAGGCTTAGTTGAAGATATGTTGAAGTTTCTCAATGAGAAACTTTTGGAAGTCAAAGTTGAATCTTGGAATGATGAAGACCAAATGAGAAATGCCTTTAATAAGATAAAAGCATGTGTTGTAGATTTTGAAGGAATATTTTTTAAATCAATTGAGCAAAAGTTTCTATCTAATAGGTTGCAGTCTTTACAAGCTAAGTGTATTGAATCTCATCTTTGGTTGAAAGGAAAGATAATCTCTCTGGATATGAGTATTGATAGTGCTATTGAGACTTTTAGAGTCATCTTGTCTTCGTCAAAGGCCACTGTAGACGTTTAGAAAATAATTTCAAATATCAAACGTACTATCCTAGACATCTCGCAAATATTTGACCCCCGGTCATATGTGGATGGGTCTGAAAGAATGAAGATTTCCCGGGTGAACAAGGACTTAAGAGATTTGGAATATTAATAAGGAATCTATTAAGAAATATTTCCATTGGTTGTGTGATACTATATAGATTCACATCTCTAGCATGATAAAGGTGATAAATAATGCGAAGAAATTGTCTGATATTGTGTCCTCTCCTTTGAGTTGTGAAGAAGCTGAAAAATGCATTTTAGAATTGGAAAGTCAAATCAAAGTTCTTGACTCCATTGATATATATTGAAATGCTATTTTACAACAATTGCAGTCAGTGCATGGTGGAGCTATTTCTCTAGCGTTTCAAGGTGCCTGATTTCTTTTATTTTCAACTTTTCTTGTGTATATGAGTTATTTTTCTTAGGGAGAGTTACTTGCATCATTTGTCTATGATGAAAAAGGGGGAAAGATAAATGGGTTGTATAGAAAGGAAAATTCAAGTTGCATTTTTAATAACCATTTTGGCAGAGATTATTTTGGCAGGTGTTTCCATCAATGGAAAAGGGGGAGATTGTTGCACATATACCTTAGTCTTGTCATTGATGCCAAACCCTTTGTTCTGGAAGTAGTCTGGAATCCTAAATTTTACCAGAAGCAGTGTTTTGGGTAAAGCAATATTTTGGGTCAAAAAGTTGTGTTCAAAATGTTCGTGTGTTGATTTAGAAGTATTTTATGTTTTGGTTACATCATTAGAGTTTACCGAAAGGCTTTTCCATGTACTGGTCATTGGTCTATCTATTTACTTTTGGTTTGGAGATTTTTGGGATTGGATCAAGTGCAATATGTTTCCTATTTTTAGGTTTGATTATATTTTAGGGGCAAGAGCATGCATATACATTATAATCTTCTTATGGTCGATTTTGTGAAGATAATTATTCCAGATTGGTATATAAATGAAGATTTGTTGAAAATAATATATATGTATGCGTGTGATAAGATATGATGAAGATGCGAATATGAATATGAGTCTAACTTGATGCAAAAAAGTTTGTATAAAGGTGTTTCAGTGCATAAGTAAGAGTGAATATAGTTGCAATGATCTGGAAAGTTTGGTGATTCAAATATTTCAGCAAGAGCAGAGTGTGTGCTTTAAACAGTAACTGTAATCTGAATATAGAGATGCTAGTATTCATATAGTTTCTTTGATATTGAAATTTTGTATCCTACCTTGAGTGCAGTTAGCTTCAGGTTTGCTAGTCCATATTTGTATATAGTATACCCCATGAGCAGTTAGCCTTGGTGTGCAAGTCCAAAGTAGTGAGCTCTACTTTTTGTAATCATCTTCTAGATAGTGGAATATCTTGTGAGTTAACTCTCACTGTGGTTTTTCCCAGTTCAGGTTTTTCACGTATAAAATTCTAGTGTTCTTGTATGGATGATTTATGTTATTATTTAAAATATTTATTATATCAATCAGAGATCAACTAGTTAATATAAGTTTGCAGTCTAGAATTTTAATTTATGTTTATCCCCCCCCCCGCCTCTCATTATCTAGTGTGTGTTCAACAAAGCTACCACGAACAAGTACATATTTTCTGGATTGTGGCTTGAGTTATTTGTCGATGTCAATTCATCTTAAAGGATCATTACATGTTTAACAAATAGAATACAATATCATTGCACCAAGGATCACCTTTCAATGGATAATAAGTGCATGAAAACAACCACTTTATTCACCTTATTAGCATATAGGTTACTAATGCTTTTTCAAACCTTGACCTCTTTACCCACATGGTCATTTCAAATTCAATATTATAATCCTTTATTTAGCTTAATCCATTTTCATCTCTTCCCTAAAGATTCTTTCTAAGGGCATCCTTCATTGTCATGTGAAGGATAAATGTGATTAATTTACCACCAATCAAATATGGATAGTAGTTATTCACATCTTTGATTAAGGCATAAATATGATTTTCTAGCATTGGATATTTTAGCTTAGATCCCTACACTAATGTATTGAAGAATGTGAGTAGTTAATATATTCATTCTTATTCTTTTGAAGTAATAATAAAATAATGATGTGAAGTGATGAAAATGATTTTTTTTAAAGGATTGTATTAGTCAAAACTAATAAGAATTGGAGCTTCCTTGATAGCTTATTTCAACACAACAAATGCCTTCTTTGGTTCATCCCTCCATGTGACCATTCCTTTCTTCAGCACTTTGGAAATTGGGTTGTTATTCTTTGTAAAATTTGACACAAATCACTTTAGGAAGTTGATCTTCTCAAAGAAGGATTGAACTCCTTTCACTATTTTAGTATTGTGGACGAGTTTTATTGATTTAACCATCTCTAGGTCAATATTAAATTTACCCATGGAAATGATGTGTCCTAGTTGTTTCTCTCTTCCAAACCAAATACACACATTTTAGGATTCACATATCCCATATTCAAGTAATTATTAGAAGATTCACTTCAAATTTTTGTAGTAATCATTTGTATGTTTTGAATAGGTAGTTAAATCATTTTGAAATAAAAATAATAATCTCAATATCAATCAAAATCACAAATGTAATATCCATGTCTCTTTGAAATGTTGAACTTGCATTTTTAGTCAATATGGCATTCTCATTTACGCATATGTGCCCCAATGAGTGTTAAATGTTATATTATATTTCTTAGAGTCCTTCAGTATGACGATTTTACTTTGAGAAATTGTTCATCGTGGACATCAAATTGAAAACAGACACTTTTTATAGCAAATGGTCCAATTTTTCAAGTCAGCATATATTCTTATCTCCCTATTCCTTTTCCTAAGAAGGAAAAGTTTTGACACACATTCTAAGTGCCTAATTAGTTTGGTGATCCCCCTCTTTCAACTTAATCAATTCTTGTTGTATCTTGGGGGAAAGAGTGGGATTAATGGGTCACTATTTTCACAAAATGACCTAGCAACTAGATGATGAGGAATTATGTGTTGAAATAGGTCATCCAGATATGTCTTTAGGTTTTCATATGGAAAAGTAAAACACCCTTTGAAAGCATTCAATAGTGATATTGAAACATCTTATTTTCATTTGGTTTGATTCTTTTACCAATATAAACCATTTTGGATTCAACATTTATGCTTAAGTTTAAACCTTTTGTGTTGCTTTAACCTTTCAATTGTCAATTATTGTTGTATCAATCTACACTATCAAACATTCTCTTGAGCTCAACCAACCCTTTAGGGATCATATTGTTTTTCATCTACTCTACATGATTGTCCAACAACACTTATTTTTCATCCTCAAATTGCACCATAGATTCCTAGTCAATTTCTTGGTTATCAAAGTCCTCCAATTATTTTAGGAATCTATAAATTTGTTGGTTGTCATTAATTTATTTCTAGTTGTATACAATGTTATACATACTAGGTTGTGTTGATATAGCAATATTGAGTTGGCATTGAGAAGCTATTGAACCTGGATCAAAATTTTGATGCCTCAAAAACTATAGTGATTTTCATTTTATTTCTTATTTTGTCCTCTTCATTGAAGACATATTTCTTCACTTTTACAATCCATTGCAAACTCTCTGATACTTATGTATCCCCTATTATTACAAGATTTCACTTGCAAAAATTTCCAAACTCTAGGGTATAAAACTCTTTGCATTTACATACTTTATATTTAATAAAACCTTCATAACTATCCATCAAACATACCTTATATCTTCTTATGCTTTCTTCTCTAGTCTCTACAATTACATGAATCTTATACCTACAACAAATCTTCTAGAACTCAAGCCCTCTATAGTTATGGACCTATTCTCCCCTATAAAAATCTCCTCTAGAGCTCAAGCTCTCTACAAGTTACAAAATTTACTCTTCTTACAACAAACCCTCTAGGGTTTTCCTTGAGACGCTTTACAACTTCTCTAGATATACTATCTTCTCTCCATAATCTCTTCAACTTTATCTCTTTATAAATAAATAATTTTGTCATTCTTAATACTTTTCCAATTTTCTATTTCCACTTCTTTTTTCTATCCCCAATTTCTTCTTTGTGAGCCTTTCTCTGGTCTTTAATTCTTTTTCTAAAAAAACTTCATATCCCTAACAAAGACTTTGGAAGGTGTACCTATCTTAAGACTCCCTCTACCCACTTGCAGATAGTGGAGGAATTTCATACACCTTCTACCCAAATTTATCTCTATTGAAAAAAAGATCAATAAAATTGTATGCACGTTTTATAACAACTATGCTCTACAAGTTTTTACCTTTCAACTTTGTTTTTTTACCAATTATCTCATCTTTCTCTCCTAGTGATCAAACCATGTTTTGATACATCTTGGTATAATCAAGACTAGGAACCCTTACCAACTATTCCAATCATATAGTTGATACAAAATGAAACTCACAAAATAACACATTTCAATTTAAACTCATTCAAATATTCATAATCACAACGAACTCAAAATATCTTATTTATATGTTGCATTTAGAAATATAATATATAATTTAAAGACATTACAATATTCTTCTAGTTACAATGCTTCTTCTTATGAAACAATTCATCACAATATTCTTCTATTTCTTTCTAAATAGCTTCAATCATCAACAACCCTCTCTTCATTTCCTGGTTTTTAGTTCTTCAATACCTTTTCTCTCTTCATTTTTCCATGTAGCACTACTAAAAATGTTTATTTAAAACTCCATTAAATGGGCAGCCTATACTACTCTTTTTCTCAAACCTTTTAAAACTCTAAACTCTCCTCCAAAGCTCTTCCTGAACTTACCCAAAGACCACCTTCTAAAGAATATTAACCACCATTTTATATTCTTGAATAGTTTCCATATATTTCAACTAAATCATCTTCCAAGAATTGTTGAGCACCTTCTTCAACACATGGAATTTTGATCACCATTATTCAAAAATCCATTTGTCTTCTATCAATCAAAACCTTTCAAGTTCTCCTTTTTTACAGATCAAAACTTTTGTGAACCTATTTTCATCAAATCAAAGATTTTGCAAACCAAGTTCTTCCATGAAATGAGAAGTTTGCAAACTAAAGATTTTACCAAAATATACACTTTCTTCTTCCCTTATTTTTTGGTGAATTGATAATTTGTTGAATTTGGCTTTCAATGAACTTGGATTTTAGCAAAATTTTCTTTTGGTGAATTTGTTTTCAATGAATTTGGGTTTTCATGAGCAAAGCGGTTTGCAAATTGTTGAATTTTTCAATGTGTTTTGACTTTTTCTTTCCAAAAACTTAAACTTCACCGAAATGATCTTCTTTACTTAGCCAAAAATTGAGTGGAACAAATCTCTTGAGAAAAATCACCACAACAAATTGAAAACACAACAAAACTCAGACAAAGTGGAAAGAAAAATCTAAAATATTTTTGGGTGATGCATGATTGCCTATAAACTCAAATGCTCCTACATCATTAATAAAAGTTTTCCTTTTTAGGTAGTTTTCTTCTTACACAAAACAAATTAGAGTCCTAATAGCATAACTAAAATGTTTAGAGAATTAACCCCAAGGTAATTCAATACAATTTTATATGTTTGTTGATATTGTAAGATAGGTTTCTCATATGTTATTTGTATATTATATAATTTGTACCCTAATCATAAATACAAAAATCACATATGCTTAGGAAGCTTCTCTTATATACACATTTTTTTCCCCTTCTATTTATCTTCCTTGCATATCCCTAATCTATTGTTGTGTGGTACACATATGTACATGATTAGATAAAGAGATATGCTATTTTGTTGTATCTCTTGGATGGTGAATTATGGTATTATAGTTTCGTTCCAAAAAGTATATCCATAGTTATCTTGTGCAGGTATAACTATTGCTAGTCGTTGGTGCCCATGTGGGTTTTTACGATTGGCCTCTACTAGGATGTCATTTTAAGTTTTTAACTATAATGGATAGTGGCATTTCTAATAGGTTGTTTTATACCAATTTACTTCATGTTATAGTCTTAAATGAATGTAACTTGTAAATTATGGATGGATTTGTGTTTACTAGTCTAAACATGCAAACTAGGAATCATTTTCATTTCTTTTATTCATTGGAGAACAACCAATTAGGCCCAACTCCAATTCTCTAGGAGATTTGGGCATTATAGTTGATTGTTCTCTTTTTTTTTAATTTGATATGATTGGATATGATGAAGACAAGAAATGATGCAAGAACTAGGTAAAGTGCTCGGAAATTGATAAGATTCAACATAAATAGAAAGATACAAAATTTAAAGTCAATTTAGAAGCATATATCTAGAAATAAGATACAAAGAGGAACATGTCATTGAAATATGAGCCTAAAACCATCAGTCAAGTGATCTAGGTGTCCTATACCTGGGGGTGTCTTTGTTAGCTAAAAAAATTGTGGATTCTAGACCTAGATGATTTAAAGATCATTCTCCCAAAATTTTGGTGAAAAGGTGTCGGTCGATGGAGAAGCGCTCCTTAGACTAGGAGTTTTCATCTATTCAAAGTGTAGAATTGTATGTCTTGGTCTTCTCTTCGCAACTTCACAACTATTGGTTCTCAGATTTGTAACTTGCACACAAAAAAGAGGGGACAGTTTTGTGCTATATAGGAGATTGCTTAAGTCAAACCCCAGGTAGGAGGTAGGAATTAACCTCCACTACAACAATGATGGTTAAAAAAGAGAGCTTACTCTTACTAGGGAAGAGACTAAAAATCTTAAGGAAATGTAGAATTGAAATGATATTACCTTAAGCTTGATAATGGTTGTGATGCAATGCCCTTTGAATAAGACCCTCAAGGGTTGATGCAATAACATGATGTGAAAAGACATAAAAGGATCAATCATGAAGACATGCTTTCATGTAGATTGTTGTAGCTTGTTGCTCCATAATACACAGATCTTAAGCTACTTGCTCAACAATGCTTTCTCTATGAATTTGCTTAGAATGTATTTTTTTTAAATGAATAAGAGAGGATGCCTATACATAGGAATCACAAGGTATTTCCTATTTCATGACAACTTTCAATTGTCATAAGGAGAACCCACAATAGTTGGTTACACTTTTTTGCCAACTTTGACACTACAATATTCATTTTCAGAAAAAAAAAAAAAAAAACAACTTCAAATTCAAATACCTATTACTTCTAAACCGTAAGGAATTTGTAGATGATGTGAACTAGTGATTCGTGTCATTTTGTATGTAGATTATAAAAATTATTTTTTGATAATTTTTGGAATCAATTTTCTTCCATTTTTTTTGTCTCCCATGAAAACAAGTTTTTTTCAAAAAAATAACATTTTTAAAGAGTGATACTCACTCTATATAGCATAATTTTTTTCTATAATAGATATGAACGTGATTCTTTCGAATTTGGTTTTGTAGTATCCATATCTACTGTTTGTGATTGGTTTTGTAACATTATCTTCAATATTTCATATTTTATTAAGATTTGAAGTCGAGTTAATTGTAATTTTGACATATGTCCATTTGATACTATATGTAACGAAAATCAATTTATTTATTTATTGTTGGAAAGAGGACTTCAATACCTAGTGTGTAAATATTTTTCATAATTTTTTGGGTGACGTTTACTATTTTTCCATAAGCATTGAACAAAGAAGTTCATGTTCGATGAAAACCCTACATTCATAAGAAATAAAATAAAAATTTATTAATGAAATTAAATATATTAAAAATTATACTATTTGGAAAGCTTATAATAAGGGTTGAATACATTTTTTTTTAAACTTATAAATAAATTCATTTGACCTCCCAAAAGCTAATGTAAAATTGGTTTTTTATTGACATTTGATATATGCAAAGGAGACTCTATTGCAAGTATGATTTAGAAGTAGAGGGGTTCTATCCAAGAAATTTTGATCTAAGAGCCTTTGATCTAACTCTCTTCAATTCATTACTTCAAATGGGACCTCTTAAAGCTTTAATCATTATATTTTCTAAAAAATGTATGATTTCAGCAAAAATCCAGATTTACAAAAAAGTGGGAACCAACATTGTGAGTTTACCCCATATTAAAATATAGGATCAAAGAACAAATGCCAGGAACCAACACTCTGACACATTTGAGTTTGGGTCCATTTTAGGGGGATTATGGCATTAGGCTCCCTATTCCACTTAGAAAAGGGTAAAATAAAGGAAAATGCAAAGTGCACATGCCCAAGACAGAGGATCTAGTCATCAAATAAGCATATGGCAATAGTTTGGTAGTGGCAAGGCCAAAAATAGGCTTGAAATGAGCTATGAGAGGGCACACTAAAGTAAAGGCCCAAAAAGGAGTGTGAAATTGTAAAGGGTTACAATTTACGACACTACAATCACTTAATGTGATTTGCTCAAAGTTTTATAGAACAAGACCCTTTTGGACAACATGTTACAGAAAATTGTTCGACGTGATCATTCATCTAGGTTGTCTAACAATATTTTTCACATCATTTACAATAGAAACCTACACAATATTATACCAAGTAAACGACCCTTAGATCCAAAGTATGATTACTATTGTAAAATCCAAAAATATTATTCAAAACACGTGTCCTATGACATTCTACATATATCATTAACTCACAAAATTTTATGAAAGTGTATTGCAAAACTTTCTTAGCACACAAGAATATTGGTATACATGATGCAAGTTCTTACTCAATTAATATTTTCTAAAATCTAATAACTTGCTAATTTGGATAGGTCCTTATTACTTCTCTCTTTCTATAGATATGAATGACAACATAGAAGTTCTACACATTCATGGCTTTCTTTGTTTCCAATGAGCACTAACCATTGAAAACGTACAATAAGACAACTAGAAGCTAGTCAAAGATGCAATAAGTCACATTGATAATTAGGTGTCTATACGAACTGACATGACAACAAATTAAAAAACTAAAATCTACATTGCTCCAGCATTGATGTTCCTTACTCAATGAACTCACATTCACTATTCTATCAGACTTTAACATACCAACAATATATACAAATAAAAAATAACCCACATATAAGACTAAAACATAAAACAAAACAAAACAAAAACCACTTCATAAAACTATCACTATTGAAATCCTCATTATTAGAATTCAATTCTTAGCATATTTCTTCATGGATAAGATTCATGAGATAAGGAAATTTCAGTCAAGCTCATTCTTTGTCTTTTTTTGGCTAAAGAATTTGGCCTTAGTTACGTGATAAAATTAGCATGTAAAGTTTAGTTTATTTTAAGTTGGTTTCAACTCAAGCATGCCATGGGGATAAGTCAAAATTTGTACTTACCTAATGCTAACTCAAATTTGTATTTTATGTATGAAATGTCAAGATCTCATGCAATTTTTTATTTATTGCCAAAACAATCTCCTATTAAGCAACAAACACCTACCTCATTTATATAACCTAATTCTTCAACCACTGTATGTGTAGAAAAGAGCAATATGCTAAAATGAAAAAGCACAAAATAAAACAAAAGTTGAAAGACACTTTAATTCTATTATTTAATAATTTAGTGATTGAATTATGTGCATTGAGAGCAATGCACACTTTTTAATCATAAATGTCACTTCTTCCAATATTCTCTAAAGTGAGGTTTTCTAATGTGGTGCACATAATTATCTTATGTGGCATACAATGACTTTGATGTTTCCTTCATGTCTAATGTACTATTGGAAACTATTCCACTCTAGGCCAAAAATGAGTATCTAGAGATCTTTTTAGTATTAAAAAATCATATTAATATTTATAAACATCGCATTCATATTGGTGTAAGTTTGAATTAAAAATATTGGGAGAGAGGTTGGTTTGGTTTGGTTTGGTTTGATGTTTATTTTTTATTATGTTTTGTTTAGTCATATTATTTGTATTTGTATAATGAGATATTATACATTATTTGTTGTAAAAGTGTGTAGATTTATTTTATTTTTTGGAAATTTAGCTTGCTTTATAATAACACATAAACTTAATTTTTTTATTATTCTTACAAATTTGGTTGGTATTGAAATAAATAATCATGTTACCTATGAAGAATCCTTCCAAGTTTATCCTAAAAGTGTTTCATGAGGTATGGACTTTAAAAATTCTATAGATGTTCTTCTAGTTTCAAATATGTATGTAAGCGGTTAGAATACTTTACTCTTATAGATTATTTTGTAGAATGTGTTCCATCTAAAAGCAAGCTATGCACCTAGGTTAATAATGTTTGGGTCTTTTATGGAGTTTCAATAGTTCCTATTTAAAATCTAACCAAAATTTGTTTCCCTTTTTCCTTTTTGGAAGCTAATTATACATATTCAAACCTTCATGGTGCTTCATACTATGTTAACAACTCACTTTTAGTTTCCCCCCTAGATTAGGGATTTCAAATTGTGTTTAACCATGTCACACCCCATTTTTTAAATAAATTAATTACATGAATTTTCCAGTATTTATTTTAGATAATTGAGTTTTTTAATTATAATATGTGAATATCAAGAATAGAATATAATTTATCTTACTTTGATCATTCCAATGTAAACTTATGTTCAATCGAAGGTTAGTTATAGATGTTGGTTTTAATAACATAAGATGTATTATTGTTTAATTGTTAATGTTGAGTATTGATTATTAATCAAATTATGATGTGATTATGACAAAAAAGCTAACTGCATTGCACGATAATGGGATGGATGCAAGAAATATTTTTCCTCATCTCAAAACAGGAGGAAAAGTATCAGTAGAGATAGATTGGCATATTGATATTGTTGTAGAGGTCCAAAATTAATTAAATTAATATTTAATTAATGTATCCCTTCTCACATAATTAATGGAATTAATTATGTAAGCCTTCATTTTTCTCAAAATTAATTAAATTATATTTAATTAATTTTATCCCTCAGCCATATAATTAATTTATCAATTGATTATATAAATCCCCATTCTTCTAAAAATCATTTCAATCTACAACCTTAGTCAATATTTCCTCTAAATCCTAATTAGCTAATTAATTCCAAATAGTTAGCTAATGACTTGATTCCTACAAATCACCCTTCCTAATCATATCATCTAGCCTAATTATCTACTCTAATCATGCTTATCATTTCCTCCAATTTAATATTCCTCCACTCATTCTCTTTCCTCTTGTCCCATCCTCCTAACTTGCCCACTTGCACTCTAATCTCTCATTATCCCACCTAATCCTCCCAATCATTTGCACATCCCTAATCACCTTGTTTAGGAATGGGTCAACTCTTTGTCATCAATGGATTTTCCATCTCATCCTCTAACCTTAAAAGCTACCCACTTTAGTCCTTTCAAGGAAATTCAAATTCTTTGAATCTCCCCATGCCCCCTCTTCCCAAGGAATTTTTAATTCTTTTTCTCATTTAGTCTTCCCACACAATCTTCTTTTTTGGAATTTGTAATTCCTCCTCCCTTCCCCTAAGGAATTTTATATTCCTATTCCTCTTCCCAATGTACTTGGGGAACTCTTCCCCATGTATTTGTGGGGTGTGGAGACAAGAAATGTCTTTATGGCATATCTCTTGGATCCCACACCTTGTCCTCTCAATCCTCTCCCACTTTCTTTCAATCCTAGCCCTTCATTTCAAATCAATCTTGGCCCTCCATTTTGGTCCCCTCCAATCTATAAATTGGAGTCTCCTCTCCTCACAAATCATCCACTTTTCATGCAATCTTATGTTGCTCATTTGAGTCTTGTAATCCATCCATCACACCATCATAATGTAAATATATTACCATAGCCAATCCATATCATCCACAATCATCCTTTGAATCCAATCCCTCTTGTTGTGTAGTGGAGAGCAATCCAGCATCTCAAGGAGCAAATCAAGCGGACATCAAGGGCGCATTCCACTTCAAGCTCAGTTAGAGGAAGAGAAGAGAGCTAAGATATAATGGGTGTTTTGTATATTTGAATTTTTTTTGTGTGTTTTGTTTGATTATACACTAGCCATTAAGCATTTATATTTTCCCCTCTTCATTTTGGCATGCCCAATGGGCCCCAAGTCCCTTAGATTTCACGTTTTTGTGTTTTTTTGTAGAAAGTTTCTCACACGTTGTGGATTAGTGCCTCTGACTGCACAACAACATCTTCGCTTCTGAATCGGCATCATCACTTCCACCAATCGGCATCTACGTTCAAATTATCATGTTCCGCCTAACCGTTTCTATGTAGGACCCTGAATTAGTGTTTTCACTTCTGAAATGGCATCTCCATCTGTAGAACATCTTCGCGTTTGAATCAGTGTCTACACCTGAGATTTGGTGTCTCTCCTTGAGATTTGGTGCCTTTTCCTGACTTTTTCTTGAATTTTTCATGAAAAAATATGAATCAACGTCTACGCTTAGTAAAAATGAAGTTTTTTTTTTGTAAAATGGACAATAACTTTTCACTCGAGTGTCAGATTTTCAAAATTAAAAATGATTTGAAAAGAATACTGTGAGATCTAAAATGGGTTGTCAATAGATTCTACATATCATTCTTCAAAAATTAGGTTAACGCATTCAAACTCAACCCTTCTTTTTAAACTTCAAATGCACATAGCTTTAGCATATGAAATCATTTTTCAATGAACTTTTTTTAAATTACTTAGAAAATCATAAGAATCCGATTTTATAATTAATTTTTTCTTTTTATATGGTTTTTTGGTGTGTTTTCCTCATATTTGTATCTTTGGGCTAATCATCTTGTGTTTGCAGTTTTCTTTTTATTGTCTAAAATCAATTATCATAAACTACTAATCATTGTTTTAGGACGTTTTGTCGAAGATCGTGATTTTTCACTAATTTAGATTTCTCTTTTCATGTATTAGAGTAGCAAACATCTATTTTGGTGCTTAAAAAAAAGAATCATTGTCTTTCGTGTGTTGTGCGCTTGCATATTTTTGTAGGGTGGAGCCACTGTTACACTAAGTATCCTCTCCCCTCACCTTCGTGGATCTTGGGTGTAATAGAAAATCAATTAAAAACACCCGCTTTTTATTTTTAAATAGAGAAGCACCTCTTTGGGACCTCATCACCCCAAGGGAGTGCTTCAAAATTGAGGTACATTGAGGATATCGCCTCTCCTGGCGAAATCTCAAGTGATGTTATGTGAGCCACTATATAAATCTGATGGCCAGGCGACTGAATTGTTGAGTGAATTTGTCATATGTGGAGGCATTCTCTGCACTGATAAGCTCAATTAGAGCCTTAAGTGGCTTGCTTTGAGAATTTTTTGTTGGACTGGTATCCCTTGGAACATTACTAAACACCTTGTTTTAGTGGCTCAAATCCTATTTACTTGTTGGTGTAGGAGGTCGAACCTCCAAAGCCGCCCCGCATCGTACTACTTAAAGTAGAGATATGAATTATTGGAGCTGAGTAAAAATTAACTCTACAACTCCCAAAGATCACCTGCATGCAAACCTATCACAGGAGAGAAGCAAAAAAGCTATGGAGGCCAGAATTCAGAGATCTAGAAAAGAGGGGTCATATTGATTGTGCAACAAGAATGGAATTCAATAATTACAGTTGTTATGAAAATACAAAGAGAGAATCCTTATAAAAGGATACTCGAAACCCTAAATAATTATAAGATTCCTAAGTTTAGCTTAAGCATAGAGTACAATAGACTAATAATTAAATAAATAATTATTAGCTAATAAAAGATAACTCTAACATCCCCCCTTAAGATGAACTTAGGGAGTAGCTAAAAACCAACTAAGGACTAAAAAAGCATATAAAAAATGCAAGAAAGCAACAATGGGTCCCGACAACTAGGCTTGATAAGGTACCCAATACAATAAAACCTTTGTAAAGTGGAGAAAAGGGAGAAAACCCTGTAGGAACAAAAGTCCGCTTCAAGAAGAGATGAAAGCTCAAGTGAAGAACTAAGAAGCCTCCAAATAAGAGTGTTCCAGAAGATAGGAACAAAAAGAAGAGAATGAAGAACACCACTGAAGCATAAAATAGCTGCAAACACTATCGAAGAGTAACTACTGATCTGGAGAACCTCCACTGAAATAGAACATGACCAGGTAGAGAAGACTATAATCTACATGAGTGTCGTCAAATGACATTACTTGAATCAGATGGCAAACAAAGGCAAACAACTGAACTCAAAGATACAGATGGCATGAAACACCAAAGCCTGAAGAGTTGATCAATCGAACCAAGGAAGCATTAGAACAACAGGACAAACCTCCCCATAATATTGAAAAGGGAGATGGATAGGTACACAGAAAAGAACGGCCAACAAGAACTGCATGATGAAGAACCAGGAACATCGAAGGTGCAGAGAAAGTACACAGTGTCGTGGAAGGAACACTCACTTGACACACATCATGAGGCTAATTTCGTGGAAGGAACACTCACATGACAAAGGTAGATAGAAAACAAAGGCAAACATCAACCCCCCCATGGCACTTTATAAGTAGTGCATGTACAATAAGGCACAAGATGTGCAAGATCCAAGTATGCAATGCATGGTGACACTTTATCTCAATGCGTTTTCATAAATAAAATGCTATAATGATCAGAAGAGACAAAAGACGAGACATCTTACTCAAAGAAAGAGATCTCTGGACCTGAAACATCCAAGATATTCACCAGAGTGCTGAAAAGCAAAAAACTGAATAAAATATACCTAGAGCAGAATCTGGAAAGAAAACTCATATGAATGGAAATAACACAGAACAAGCTTTCCAACGATATAATTTTTTTGAAAAACAGTGTTTGGATGCTCAAGTTATGTCTCCCGAAGTGCAAAAAAGAACCTTTGGCTTTGACAACTCGGAAAGAGCTTTCCGACAATATAAGGTTTTTGAAAAAGGGCCTCTGTATGACCAAGTTACGGCCAAAAGAAAAAACAACCCCTCTTTTAGGACATAAAGAGGGTTAAAAAAAAAAATCTGACACATTTGCAGGTAAAGTCGTACGGATTTTTGTGCCTCGAAAAAACGTACCAATAAAAAATCATGCCCCAAATGCCCCTGTCACCGAAAATAGGCAAATTATATATCAAAGTCTATGGAAACTGCCTCCTGAATCCAACCGTGAGGTCCTTTTGGCACCAAAATGTACCAAAAAATCAGCTACCCTCGGAAATGGAAAAAAGTAACTGAACAAACCCTCAACTCAAATTTGAAGAACAAGGCCCAAAAACTCTCATGAAAAGAACAGGGGCATGCAGATCTGGAGCTCTAATACCATATTGGAGTTGAGGAAAAATCAACTCTACAGCTCCCAAAGATCACCTACATGCAAACCTGTCATAGAAGGAGAGAAGCAAAAAAGCTATGGAGGCCAGAATTTAGAGAACCGGAAAAGAGGAGTCATATGGATTGTGCAACAAGAATGCAATTCAATAATTACAGTTGTTATGAAAATACAAAGAGAGAATCCTTATAAAAGGATACTCGAAACCCTAAAGAATTATAAGATTCCTAAGTTTAGCTTAAGAATAGAGTATAATAGACTAATAATTAAATAAATAATTATTAGTTAATAAAAGATAACTCTAACATAGAGATAGGTTTCCCCCGGTTCACAAGATCTCTGGATCTTTGGGGTATGAGATTTTAGTATGCCTGAGAAGTGAGTGTCGTGAAGGGGAAGTGAGTATCGTGAAGGGGAGCCAGTGCTACCGAATCTCTATCTATCCACTTTGTTTAAGTATATAGAGAAATCAACTGTGAGTTCAACAAGTAGAATCCACTTTCCAACCTAGGTTGTATGTCTTTCGTGTGTCTTCTATTGTTCAAACCAGTAAATTTTGTCACATCAAGCTAGTTTAGGCCTTCATCTTTTACGCTTTCTTGAAGCGTCACCTTGGCCAACATGTATTCATTGCTTGATATCTCTTGCCAAGACAAACAATCCCAATATATCCAAGTTTGACCAAACATTTGACCAAAAATTCATCAACTTTTACCTTGTCATATTCAAACTGAGTTTCACCATCTTCGCTTGATTGTTGTCTTCTCCGCCTCTATTTTGCCATTTGTATTTCACTGTAGATCATCGTCTCCATCTAAGTTTCACTGTCTCTGCCTCTATTTTGTCATCTCAGCTTGAACTAAATCCCCAATCAGTTTTCATCCATGCAAATGACCATCAATCCCCAACTAATATCTCTGGTCAATCATCAATCCAGTCTTAGGTAACCTTACCCTTCTTCTTTCTATCATCAATCCATTCTTCCATAATCATTTTCATTCCATCCTCAAGGACTTATGGCATTAACCTAATCAATCTTCTAAATCCAAACCAATCAATCCTAAATCCAAGGCTAGCACTTTACAAATTTTGATTTAAACCTTAATCATTGTTAATCTCCAATTAGTCTTATGCTTGAGAAAGAATCTATCTCAAGCACCTTTCTCAATTGATCTTTAATCATTTGGGTTGATCAAAACCCTAATTACTTATCTTATTTTAATTAGGAACGAAATCTATCCTAAGTAGAAGAAGGCTTGATCCAATTTTAATCCAAGGTATGAGTTTATCCTAGCTTGGTTGTTACCTTGTTTTGTGGCCCATATCATTGACCCCTACACCTCATTTATGTCCTAATCCAAGGACTAAGGTGTCATCCAAATCAATCTTGTCCTAATCCAAGGACCAATCCAATCCAAATCAAATCAAACCTAAATTTGCTAAGTCCACGTCCTCATCTAGCACCATCTCATCACCTTTCTTGACCAAGTCACATTCATCCAATTCCAACTTGTCACCCCATTCTCGTTATTTTGAGGTTACATGTGTATTGTCTTAACTTGCGCTCACAAAAGAAAAAGATGGTTGCCCAAAAGAGTTGAACTTCTCGATCTCAATCCTCATCAAAGACCTTCTCCAACCCAAATCCAAAATCAAAACATCAAAGCTTGGTATGAGAAAATACTCATGGAAGTTCAAGGATCACCCTATCAATCATACGCATGTGACTCATGCATGCCTCAAAGTTATCCAACTTCCACCTATTCATCTCTCCCAATCCAACCCACTTACCAAGTCAATCCCATAACCTCACATCCATCTACCATATCCCCATCTAGTTCACCTCAACACATCATATCCAATCCCAATCCATCCCACATCCCTTATCATGTCTCTACCTTTGACAAGGTAAATCCATCGTATTCCCTATCCATGTCTCTGTATTACCCCTCGCATGCATACCCCCCCCCATCCAATATGAATATCTTCGTCTTCTCCCTCATTCATATCCCAAACCCCATCTTTTTACAACACTTCGACCACCTCCACTCACCATCCAAGTCCCTTATACCATAGTTCTCCAAGCCTTAATCCCAGTTCCCCACTACATAATCCCAATCTTCCATCTAATCCCAAACATTCACATAAACCTAATCCTCTAAAATCCACATCATCCCCATCCTCCAAGTCCTTTATCCATAATTTAATCCAAGAAATACTAGCAAAGGATAATAAATCCAGACCTTAAACCAAAGTTGTGCAATATATCCAAGTTATACATCCACCTCCATTCCCTCCAAACCAAGAAGAACCTCAATCCCCTAAGCTTCATGATACTCCCATCGCCCCATCTTTCCAAGTCAAAGAGTCCACCTCCTCCTCCATCACACCATCCCCCCAACCCCACCCATGTCCACTGCTTATTCCAGAGCATGCTAGCATAGATTCCCCTCCACCTCAAATAAATCATCCCTCCTTCTCATGATGTTGCTCCATCTCAAAATCCAAGTCTACCCTCCACTCCATCCTATGATCCCAATCAATCCCATGATCCTCTTACCTCTCTGCATTCCCCTTGTAGTCCCACTCCATCTCAAAATCCAAATCTACCCTCCACTTCATTGCATAATTCCCTTCCATCTCAAGATCCAATCAATCCTCCGACTCCACCACATGATCCCATCTCAAGTCAAGATTAAAATATTCATTCATTTCCATGTCATGATACTAATCCATCTCACAGTCCTAATATTCCTCCTAATCCCACACGTGATCCTAATCCACCACATAATCCCAATCCTACACAAGCTACCATCATCCCTATCCAAGATCTGCATGAATCCCATACCTATCAACTTGGCTCTTCGACCTTCGTCTACTCCGGTTTCCTCAAAGAGCTTACAATTGCTTCCACCTCCTATCCCCCTCAAAATAGACTCGCATCTTGTTTCCAAAATAATAAGTATCCTATTGAAAAAATAATTTGTGAAAAAATGAATTATCAAGGTAAAGGGTTAGGCCTCCATGAACAAGGCATATTGGAGCCCCTTCAAGTCAAAGAAAATGAGAATTCATAAGGCCTTGGCTACAGATCTCATGCTCAAGATTTTAGTATATCTTCTATTTCTCCTAAATCCAAAATCCCTTTGTATCAATCAAAATCACACCATCCCCCATCTTCCACATCCATTTTGGGTCCTTATGTTACAAACATAAACCCTTCATCCCTTCTATCAATCTTGGGTCCTTACATCCCTCCATCCACCACTCCATCACCTCAAATGATCCCTAAGAAATATCAACAAAGGCACACATCCTTGAATCCCTTCCCACATTCTCCCTCCATAATCCCATCTATAAAATCTAAGTCATTTATCCTCATGCACACGTACCATTGCTATTCAAAACAATTTGGATGCGAAATCTAAAATGCATAAAGCCATAAATCCATAAAAATCCAAGGATCAACATGTCCGATCAAGAAGACATGTTCAAGAAAAGAAAGATATGGTCCAAAAGAAAGAAAAATCCAAAAGGCCATAAAGGCCCAAAAAGAAAAAAATCAAAAACCGTGTGGATTCCCAAACAACTCATAGAAGAAATGCATCTCAAAGTAAAATCCAAACTTGTTAATCCAATGTCTCCCTCCACTCATAAGTCCTCCAATCCTCCATCTAACAATCCTCAATCTTCAAAATCCATTTGGGGCCCTTACGTCTCACAATCCACTATCTTCAGTCCATCATCCCCTTCATCTATTTTGGGTTCTCATGTCCCATCATCCAATTTAATATTTCTCCACTCATTCTCTCTCCTCATGTCCCATCCTCCTAACTTTCCCACTTGCACTCCAATCTCTCATTATCCCACCTAACCAGACCTCCTAATCATTTGCACATCTGATTGGGTCAACTCTTTGTCATAAATAGCTTTCCCATCTCATCCCCCAACCTTAAATGCTACCCACTTTGGTCCTTTCAAGGAAATTCAAATTCTTTGAATCTCTCCATGCCCCTCTTCCCAAGGAATTTTTAACTCATTTTCTCATTTAGTCTTCCCACACAATCTTCTATTTTAGAATTTTGAATTCATCCTCCCTTCCTCCAAGGAATTTTATTTTCTTATTTCTCTTCCCCGTGTACTTGTAGGGTGTGGAGACAAGAAATGCCTTTATGGCATATCTCTTGGATCCCACACCTTGTCCTCTCAATCCTCTCCCACTTTCTTTCAATCCTAGCCCTTCATTTCAAATCAATCTTGGCCCTCCATTTTGACCCCCTTCCAATCTATAAATTGGAATCTCCTCTCCTCACAAATCATCCACTTTGCATGCAATCTTATGTTGCTCATTTGAGTCTTGCAATCCATCCATCACAACCTCACAATGCCAAAATCTTACCATAACCAATCTGTATCATCCACATTCATCCTTTGAATCCAATCCCTCATGTTGTGTAGTGGAGAGCAATGGACAATCCACCATCTCAAGGAGCAAATCAAGTGGACATCAAGGGTGCATTCCACGTCAAGCTCGGTCAGAGGAAGAGAAGAGAGCTAAGGTATAATGGTTTATTTTTATATTTGAATGCTTTTGTTTGTGTTTTCTTTGATTATACACTAACCATTAGGCATTTAGGTTTTGCCCTCTTCAATTGTTAGAAACCATACCATGTTATTGATCAGTAATTATCTATGCACACACACGTAAGGCACTATTGTTATTGAAAATGTCAATCTGATGTAGTGAGTTTGTCTTTGTTGGTTCTTTCATAAGTAACTTTGCAAAAAATGGTGGTTAAAGGTCAAGAGTTTTCTTGTGTTTGACTTGCAGACTAGTTATGTGATCATGTTTGTTAGCATGTTCTTTCTTGGTCACTCTATTCATGGTTATCATTTGGGTAGGTGAAGGGATAAGGGGCTCATCATAATTAGATTAATATTTAAATTTTAATTAAGAAAGATTATTTAAAACAAAAATTAAAAAATTATAATAGGGGAAAGGACCCGGTAGTTGTGCACCCTAACTTCGTGCTTCTTAAAATCTTACTTGGAAATTTCAAATCACTCCGATTTTTTTACAACAGCTTACTTGGCAAGTCCCCTGCTTATAACTAACGTTTCAGGGCCACATCATCAAATATGATGCCACATGAGCATGCTTTTTGCCAAGGTGTCCAAAATAGCCTCAAAACAAAGTGAGACCAATAGGCGTGCAAAAGAGACCCCAATAGTTGTGCAACTGATATGGCATCACTTGATTGGTTGCTTTTTACAATATTAGTACATTTCTTAACAACTATTGATACATTTCCTAACAACTGTTGGTACATTTCCTAACAAAAATTGATAATTTTTGTTTCAAACAATAGGTTTTATTTGTTCAATTTTTGGAACAAAAGGTATCAACAACCCTCACAACAATTGGTACATGCTCAACTACTGGGTCCTTTCCCCTAATCGATTTAAAATGCATGTTCTAAAATATTAAATGCATGCAAAAAGTGACTTGCATAGAAAATTAATGTAACACCCTTTTGGAACTATTGCCACTCCTCTGAGAGCCTAAAACAGAGGAAGGACTAATTAAAATTGAGGTGGAGATTTAACTATAGTCTAGTAGAGTAGGAGACGTGGTGAATGGCGTACCATGTTGATGCAAAGGGGGGAAAAGGTGAAAAATGAGTGCTCATGTTTTATTAAGAAAAATTGAAAGAAAAGGGAGATTCTAGGAAGAGACAATTGGATACTTTGGGAACAATTCAAATGTGCATATCCAAACTTATCTTTTTGGTTTGGGTGTTTTCTTAGATAATGTTGTTAAAGATTCGTTTTTGAAAAGTAAAGGGCAACATAAGGAAAAATATGCTTTCTTTCTAAAATAATTTAAATATTTTGTAGAATTCTATGTTGTTTGATCCATTACCTACTCTATTTGTTTATCATGTGCTATCTATAGTACTATCATTTGGTGCATATTTAATACTTTCTATTACTTGTTCACTTTGCAAATCTAGTAGTAAGTCTACATATGAGAATATGCATGTTGTGCAAGTATATATAAATGTGTATGTGTGTGTATACATAAATAAATATATCATAAGACTAACTTGGTGTACATTTGTGCAATATTTGTAATATCTTAGTATTTAAAGGCAATCATTTGTGCATATTTTGGAAATCAAGCAACAATGAATATCCACATTACAAGTAGCATTCATTCTAGAAATACTTGAATTTTGAGCACTAAAAAGAATTTTTCTACACCAATATTAGCATATAGGTCATTGTACTCTTGATTTTTATGACTTTGATCATTGCACAAGATTGTATGTTGACCTATCAAAAGGATAAATTAGGGATAACTTGACCCCTACAATCTAACAACTTAAAGATATTTTTAAACATATTCAATCCTTACACAACATCAAACAATGAAGATTATAATGAACAATGACATAGAGGTCTACTAACTACTAGATCAATATCACACCCCTAAGTCATTTCTATGTTGTTTGGGATTGGCTTGTAGAAATTCTTTTATCTTTGAAAAGTTATAAAAAATTAGCATATCAAGTGCGTTAGCTTTTTATACTATGACAATTTGATTTTACACATCTTCAACATGCATATTTCCTTACGAATTTTAGAACTATGTACACTTATCTTCTATTTTTAATTTTGCAAATCTTTCAATTTATTTGTTTCCAATTCATCAATTAAATTTAAACTACTAATAAATACTTTTATGTAAAAAAAATTATATTCCCCTACAATAATAAAAAGTGAAAAATTTGAGTTTGAAACCATGTCATTTTCTTTAGAGTTAGAATTGGGTGACCATTCTACCAATCGGGAGAGAAAAGGTCAATTGATCATTCTAAAGGTCGCTTGATCATTCTAACTCTTTTGCAACCAATCAGCCTCTGGAAACAGGAATATGAAAGAAAATTTGAGCAATTTGTCATTGTGGGGGTCACTTGAAACAAGGTCCCCCCACCACAATGAGATTGTTGGGATCACAAGTTTTCCACTCATCACCATAGTTGTTGCATAAAAGTTTATTCTAGTGGATGTCAAATTGGCTAAAGCAATGTTTTGACAGCTGAAATGTCACTTGCCAGCTAGATGACACTCCACACTTCAATTTCCATAAATGCCACTTCCCAACGTCAAAACTCATAAATTAGCACCAACAAAAATGGACAGCGATGATGAAGTGGGCCTGTAAAATAATGGCTCACACCCACCAAGCCTTTGCTCAACTCTAAATATTGTAGTGTCATAATATGAAGCTGAAACAATGTGATTGGCCTACAACTTTCTAATGCTTCCACATTCCCTAGACACCATAAATCAGCTTATCATTACTTCTACCTTTTCTTCCATGGTTCCTTGTTTTTCTCCGACTTAAAATGACCGGCTCCATTGTCTCGCTCATTACAGAAATTCAAGTCCTTACTAAGGTTAAATATAAATGTTAAAAAGGCTTGAATGTACTATCTTATTTGAAAAGGAATATTTTATAGTTGTTTAAATGCTTGGTGTAGCTGCGTAAACTGCCATAAGTGTAAGGCAATATGCGGGTCCACGTTTCACCCAGCTTTGGATTCAATTAAAAAAAAAATCATTTTTCTAAAACAATAAAAATATTCCCCCAATATCCTCCGACCCACACGTCCCACATCAAGAGTCCAATTAATGTGGTGTGTAAAATGTGCCCACAGAAAATGACTGTGGTACCCTTAAAAAGCACGTTTTATCCACAACATCCATAATAATGTCTCGCTGGCCATTGTGCAAATAAACCTCTTGTACTCTATGTCGTTTTCAAAATTTGTTGTTCCGTACTTCGAAAAGGAAATTCTTTCTCAGACAATTGCTTCTTGGTGGCCAACCTGTAAATTAACCCTCTACTACTTTCTATGTCATTTTCAAATTTCGTTGCGATGTACTTTGAACTAATGTTATGTACTTTGTGCGGGAAGATCTTGCAATGCCAACAACTGATTTCAACATATGATCACCAAACTAAGGCCAACATATAGTAATCTGGAAAGTTTGGTCTCAGATTAATTATTAATGCGATTAGAAACATATTTTTCTGAATGTGGACTCTTATTTGAGCTTGGTTTGAGAGTTGCTTTCAAAAAAATTATTTGTAACTGCTATGTTGTTTAATCGATGTAGAGTTGCCAACTGATATTTGATCATAAGGAAGCTCCACGTAAAAGGCCAGTGTTGCAGTATGTTTACCTCAATATTTGCAATACTGAATAACAAAAACAAAATATCTGCTACTAATTAAATGGAGAAAAATGTCTGCCATTGATTAAGTTGAGTTCTAACATGTAACGAAAAAATGGCATGCCTACCGATGGGTAGGTTCAAATCCCCAGGAGCTGCAATAGAGTCAAGTTCAACCCCTTGGGTGACTTTGACAGGGTCTGTTACCCACTGCGTCAGCTCAAGGCCAGCTTTTAGTTTACGCTTAATGCTTACTCGTCGCTTCAAAAAAGGGCAGAGATGCCAATATCTATTTAATCCAGTATCTCCATAAAACAAAATGGCTTGCATCATTGTTACAATCTTTCCATTCAACCATAAAGTCACAAGATGGTGCTGCAATTAATCAAAAGGCGGTGATGACAAAATTCAGATTGGAGGTGGAAATTATAATGTTCCATTTGACCATAAAGTCACAAAATGGTCCTGCACCAGGCGATAAGAACGTTTAGAATGAACCTGCCAGTTAGGATCTGCCAAAGCAGACAACACATAAAAAACAATGTGCAGGCATGGCAATGATCTTGTAGAGAATTGTATTGTTTTTCTGATGAGTAGCTTTTCAAAGCAAATCATATAGCTTCGCCGCTTGCTTAAGAGTAGAAATTATAACATTCCAATCAAACATGAAGTAACAAAATGGTCCTGCAGTTACTGCGAGGCAGGTGATGAAATTCAGAGACTGCCCATACCAGTTCGAATCTGCCAAAGCAGACAAACCCTAGAAAGCAATGAGCAGGTTATTAATGATGGTCTTGAGGGGAATTGTTTTAATTGTTTCTGATTAGCTTTTCAAAAACATAAACTTGAAATCCAGCAGATGTGTTCCAAAAAGATGGACATTATTGCCAGTGATATAGGATTGTTTCAGACTTTGTTGGTCAAAACACACAAAAGATTAATCCCGGTACCAATTTCAGTCCTCCAACCTTCATTCCTGGGAATACCAACAGAACTTATGTCAATAACAAGGCTATCAATATGCATTTCGCTAGTAATCACACAACTTCAGCCATTCTACAATAGAAAGATTACATTATGCTTCCAAAACTGAATTCGTCCTGTAGAGAGTAGTGTCTTGTGTAGAGTAAGTATATCATGCTGCATCAAAGCAACAAATAATCCTACAATACAAAAATAGGTTGATCCTATAACATCGAAAGATCTGATCAACATGCCAAAGAATTAATAATTCAGAATGTAATAAACTACTCACAAACTCCAATCAGCCCAATGCTGATGTTTGCAACAATCCCATAGAGCAAAGCTGGGAAGCTTGATGGGTGGAAAAAAAGCGGGAGTTTTTAAGTCTATCCGCTTCATGCTGTGAGATTTCAAAAGCTGTCTTGCCTTCTGATTCACTCATGCCCTCTTCTACACAGCATGTGGAGGAGGATGGGGATAGCCCTGCTGGTAGTTCGTAGGTGATAGAATGTTAAGTTGTTTTTAGAAATGGCAAATTTTGATGTCTGTGTATTTATCTGCCAATGTTTCTAAAACTATGACTACAGTAATGTAAGTATTTTCTAATATATATAGGTGGTTCCCTCAATATTATTCATCATAAATGCTGATGTTTGCAATTGACAGATCAAAAGTACGATGCGTGTGAATAGTGCATAATATAAGTGGAAATTGATATGAAGAGCTATAGCTCCGCTGCACAGCTGTTCCAAAACAAAATGAAATTCCAATGAAAACAATATTCCAACTAGAATAACTCATCCTAGAGATTTGAAAAAATTGCAAAACTGGGTAAATTGCATCCAGCCTCATCATCAACACTTAAAGAATCTAATATAAGTGGTTAGAGTGGACCATTTAATAAAAAGATCAAAGTCCAAGGAGCATTTTAAAAAGTATCCAATTGTTGTAGCTCTCTTATAAAAAATTTCAAATTTGGCATCTCAAATACAATCTTCGTAAAGAAAAAAGCTTATAGATAGTGCTGCAAGTTTCTCCAAATATACCAAATACAGCAACATCACAACTGAGTAGAATAAGTAGTTGTGCTAAACATTATTCAGGCTAAGATGTAGTAGATGTTGATGCTCATGATCATCAGAGAGGCTTCTACTTGTCAATATGCACTCTACAAAAACATATTTTAAAATTGGTAGCATCTCAAAAGCAGTAGCTTACATGCTAGAAACCTATCTCTTCACCTCATCAGTTGCTTAAATACAAGAATACATCAGCAAGAAATATAAAGATTGAACGCTCCAGCACCAAGCTAGGTGATGGTGTCAACTCATACAGAGTGGGATAGGTACTTCAAAGCTGACTTCAAAGCTGAAAGCATTGATCCTTAGCATTTTGCTCATTTGACTGTACGTTCAAGTCATAAAAGTCATTTGACTAAAGCCCCAAATCCTTCCCAACAGAAATGTCAACATAATAAGTGAATGGTTCTTATGCATCCAGTAAGTTCAATCATGTTTTAGACCATTTTTTGGTAAATGGACATGATCACAGTTGCTGGGAAAAGAAAATGAGATCTTGCAGATGGATCATGTTGTAGCAGATGTGACACGGATAACAGCTAGCGCATTGCTAGCAGAAAGCTTTGACTTACAAAACTGATCCCAGGCATCATTTTTGGGCATTGGCTCTGCCACTTCTTGTGCTTCATGATTAAAAACAAATTTGTCATATACAGCTCGAAGCTCCAGAGCAAGTGTGCGAGCTGCCTCGCGTGCTTCAGGAAGTTGATCGCTTAGTTGTGAGGCAGCTATTTGGAGTAACGTGTCTAAGCCATAGTCTCTGATTCCCTCCAGACCCTGAAAGACACAAATTACAGACAGTAAAGGGTAAGTAAACCAGCTAGATAATTTCATAAGGCATAGAAAAAGGTAAATGGTAACTAAATTTTGTGTGTTGATACTTTTTTTGATTAAGGCTATAGTCCCAATTACACATACACTGAAAATATCTGTAGGAAATATTTTAGGTCATTATCAGCCACTAAGCTATTCATCTTTTTTAAATTGTCAAGAAAATGTGAAACTAGAAACAGAAGCAATCAAAAGATTCTTCAAATGCCATAAACAGATTTTTTCAAAATTGAAAAAGTTATTTTCTTAGCAATAACATGCAAGTTCTTAGAAATTAATTTTTAATCATCAATGCTGAGGTACAAAACTAGATTCACTCAATTAAAGAAACATACTTCTTCGTAAAAAGAGAAATTAGGTTCAGATATCATACCAGCCTCTGAACACTCCTGGATATACACATAGATGCCTTTGCTCGAATCCGTGGATTTTTATGTTTAACATAAGGTTGCAACTTATGCACCAATAGATTAGGAGAAATACACATAGTCATCGTAATCACTGCTTTTTCAGCTGCTTCAGCTACAAACCGCTTGTCTTGACAAGCCCTCAAAAAAAGTTGTAAAAGCTGTATCACAAAAAGAACAATGTAAGGCTGTGTTTTATTAGAGTGATTATCAAGTGTCATAGTATTAATACATCAATCACTCACATAATCACCAGCAAACATGGAGAATAAGAATCAAGATGAGGAAACATGCCATGATGTCATTTTCGAAAGAGCTCATTAGGCCACATGAACTAAGGGAACGGTCATATTATACATGCACCAGGAAATGTGAGTGAGGGTAGGTACAAGGATACTAAGTCTCCTGGTGTGTTGCATCCCGAAATTGGCCATGTAACAAGTGCACCAAAAATTGGTGGGCATTAAAATTTACGGTGCACTGACAATTAGTAGGCACTACATTGCAGTGATGAATCAAACAACTGTAAAATGAATAAATTTTCATTTAGCAATTTACATATGTAAAGCCATAAACGTTTTGCCAGATTTAGTTAAATTAGATTAAGGGTAAAGCCATAAACGCTTTGCCAGATTTAGTTAAATTAGATTAAGGTGTGCACCCAGCATATAAGGCAGTTACCAGAGGATCAAGATAATCAATCATCTGATCCTGATATGCTTTGAAAAGGTCCGATGATGCCATAATTGCAGTTTTACAAAGAGCACTTCTTGGATTCTTCACCGATTTGACTATCAAGGTGATTTCATTGGCCCTGATTACAAGAAAATCAAGAATGCAATAAAACAAACTGACATTAGGAAGAAACATAACTTATTAGACAAACTTCTATCTTTACCTACTGTCTCTGTGGCTTTCTCAGTATAATTGTCCTATCCTTAAACTACAAAAAAATTTAAAATGGTAAAGAAGAATCTCACAATATTGGAAGCATGGCCTCCTTATGAAAGATTGATAGTTGCCGCACATGAGTTAATGCCTCACAAACCATAACCCAGTCCTTAGAGTCGAGTCTTTCTAACAATGTCTGTACAGCACAGACAAAATGAAAAAGGAGTCCTAACAATCATCATAACATCAACATTCATCATAAGCAGCAATTTAAGTGACTCATTTAATTTAAGCACTACATATAATGCAACACATTATAAAAACAAATAATGGAAACTACTTACAGCAAGATGAGCATTCAAATATTCAAGATCATTCAAGTTCTCAGACTCAAGATACTCAATTTCAGGACAGACTACCTCATTTAATTTAAGCACTGCGTATAATGCAACACATTATAAAAACAAATAATGGAAACTACTTACAGCAAGATGAGCATCCACGTCTTCAAGATCATTCAAGTTCTCAGACTCAAGATACTCAATTTCAGGACAGACTACCTCTGGTACTGCATCCATGAGTTTAGCTGCTCCAGAAAAAGTTTTAGCAGCAGCAGGATCCTGATTTGAATTGTTTGAGCTCTGCATGTCAATATTTTCATTATTGTTCCCACTTAAAGACTTTCCAATGCTTCCTTTACTAGAACTGCCAGCTTTTCTGTCCAACAAAGGTGATGCATTGTGATCCCGAAGAGCTTTTCCCGACATTTATGCTAGCTGTGAAGCAGACTAAAGTCTTTGGAAACAGTGGCAGAAATTGGTTCTACATAAACATACAAGAACTGTATAAAAATGACTTTCTAGCAAGAAAAAAAAAAAAAATAGTATTTCTATACAGAATAAAGCCAAATGGGCATGGCAGGAAACATGAAAAATAGGCATAAAGTAGGAGGGCCAAAATAGTGTGAAAACAATGTCAACAACTAGGCAGAGAAAGCTGAAGAATAATTAGGCCTCATTAATTAGTGTTTTGCAGCACCAAATCACAAAAAGGCAGATTAAATTCAATAACAAGAAACCTGTAAAAAAAATCAAGGGCAATAAGTAGCTCATAGTCTAAGATAACAATAATTATAAGTCAGCAGTATGGTGGGAAGTGCACTACAGATAGTAACAATCCAGAAGACTACATTCTTAAATGAAGTAGAATCCAATCAAAAGACTAGCATACAACATGATTTAAATTAATAAAGTAACATTAGGAAGCGTTAAGCTTATTAATAAATATACATAGGCAGGCATGAACTCTGGCACAGAAAGAATGATTTTGATCATATGTTTTACGAAAAAACATTTGAACAGACCAAAAGAACGTAAATGTCATTCCTAGAATCTTTGTTAATAATAATAAACTAAACAGAGACAAATTTTACACGGAATCACAATCAACTTTACTTTACTTTGCAGGCATCAAAGGATAAACAAGAAACAACTGGTAAACTAAAAGCATACAAAACACAACGGACTTTATTCATCAACAAACTTTAACAAAAAAATGTATGAATAGCATTTTTACTTCTGTGGAACAACAGCTACAGCAATCATGAAATAATTGTATGTAAACAAGTATGCAGTCAAAAAAAATGCAATATTGTACCAGCTCTTCCAAATCATGAAGTACTATTTAACAATATGCAAAATTTCTTACATAAAAAGAAGAAAACGGAAATGCGTAAGTCAGGCCAAAAATTATTCATTGGACCCCAAGTGCAGCTATTTGAAAGTAGCTGAGGAAAGAAAAACAAATTCCAAACAAGCTAAATCTAAAGAGAGGCCAAGTGTAACTGTAGCGCTTCCATAACAGAGCCCTAGATTCAAGTTCCTGAAGACTTAATAAAGTGTTGTTGGTGATAAACCTAATCCAACTCAGGAATTTCAGTAAACACGTTAAGCATTGTGATAATATAAGCCTAAGGGATCCAAGTCACTAGGCGTAACATGGCCAAAAGTGACACCTGAGTAGCCAGGCAAGATTACCATGGCAAAGTTAAAATAACTTAGAGGTTTCAAGGAGGGGACGCAAAAGTTTACAGAACAGGTATCTTAGAATATATATCAACTTTTTGTTGTCATGTGGCTTCATGGAAAATAACATTTTCCCAATGGAGAAATATCAGCATCTAAATTAAACTACACACGCACTGCATTTGCCTAAACAATCTTCATTAGATATATCAGCGCAAACTTATTGCCCCACCCTTAACCACAGCCGAAAGGTTTCTACCAACGAAAAGAAAAGGGTTCACCAAAGTTTAGAGGAAAAGATTCTAACATTCAAAGCGGCAACAATTCATATGGGTTCTATTGTGAATAGAAACAGTAACCATCTCCATAGAATGCGACCCCATGGAGGGGTTGGAACTTCCCAAATTGTGATATAGGAAAAAGCAGAATCATCAGAATAAAAAGTCGATCAAATTTGTTTTGAGGAAGAAACTTTCAGAAGATGCTAAAGATGTGGTGGGTAAAAGGGTTAAGCTAGAATCATACAGCTCACCTACGAGGATTTGGATGCTTCATTGCCCTGTGAAAACTAATACATATTACGATTTTTCATATATGTACACCGTTATCTGACGATAAGCTCTCCAATTTGCACAGCACCAGAGGCTAATAAATTTTAGGAGCCCTCTGTATAAAGCTTAAACCATGGCCTACGTAAAGATTTCCTCTAGTACAGGGGAATCCCCCATATAAGACGAAGATTCTAGCTATAAAATAGTCCATGACATAATAAAAAGTTTCCCTAACAAAACGAGGGCCTAAAGCATTCCAACTCCCTTAGCGCAACACGCACCAAATTTACCTCCATAAAGAAGAAAATCATGAAATAAAAAAGGCGTACAGCTCAAACAGAGAAAACCCAATGTGGGTAAACCCTAAACATAGAAATCAAACCATACAGACCTTTGCAGACAAACTTGAAGCAAAAACTCCAAAGAATGACGAAGATGACGAACGACTCACTGCTGCTTAACACCAAAACTCGCGATTTATATCATCCTTCAGCCGAACCGATTGGCCAAACGAACTGTCCTCTAACGACGAAATCTGGGAAAATTCTTCTCAAACCAGAGAAAGCGTAATCCTTTTTAGATGACTTCAACAGGATAATCAGTGCATATGACCACCACCAAGAGGACCGTGGTACCCAAACCGCCCTTTAGAGAAAAGGACAATATTTTTTTACCAAAAAAGTCTGTAATTACAGCTAAAGACCGAACCACATCAAGAATGAATCCTTCGGAGCTACAAATTTTGAAAGTGGAGTATTTAACATTATTCTTAGGCAAAAAAACTATTAGTAGCTCTACCTCTCTATATACCCATAATAGCCCATCCCCTTAAATGTTCGATCTGACACGTGTATACTGGTGAGGTTAAAAGGAAGCGTAAAATAGAAGCTAGAAAAGAAAAAGCCAAAATATCTTCAAACAAATTTGGCCGCCAAGCCGAATTTTCGAACGTTGGAGCTACCTACAAAAGCGTTCACAAAGGACCGGGAAAATAACAATTCTGTTACATTCAACGGATACCAATGACTTCAACGGACCATAACAATGACCGATCGTTCCCGGGGATTTGACCAGGAAATTACCCACGAGCTAATTTTAATGATTTAAGCTTTGATACCATTAATTTTAACAGCAATGTTACAAAAAAGATATATATCTCTGAATGAGTAAACATTTCGACAAATGAATAGAACATCTTACAAAATTAATAGATATAATCTTACGTTTAAAAAACGACATATTTCTGTAATGAGTAAATATTTCAACAAATGAATAGACTACCCCGTAAATGCTCCATAGGAACTGAAGTGCAAATATTTCTTGAATGAGAATATATTTCAACAAATGAATAGACTGTCCTGTCAATTATTAATTTGAATGTTAAATCTCCCTCCAACAAAATAGATGTCTAGAATTTAGAAAGCTATAAAGAGATAATAAAGGAAATCTCCCTGCATCAAAATAGACATCTAGAATTTAGAAAGTTATAAAGATAGATAAGTAAAAAGTAATTAATAATTTTAAATTATTTTTAATCAATGTGAATATTTTTTAAAATTATTTTCAATGAGTAATCTATTATTTATTATATGAATTATTAAAGATTAATTATATATTTACTTTCAAAAACATCATAAAATCATATTATTATTTTTTATATTTTTTTTAATTAAATTTATTATTTTTAAAATAATTTTAAATTTTAAAAAATTAATATCAATAAAAAATTTATTTGGTAACTTTTAATTTTAATGTTTATTTTTATTTTAAAAATTGTTAATTCATCATGATATGCATAATGATTAATGGGTCAATTATCATGAAGAAGCAAAAGTTGAAATTAATACATAACTTTGGGGATGTGGATGTTATACTTATAATATTAAAGATTATCTATTTTTTCAATAATCAAATAAAAAATAATATAATTTTTTAATATATTAAAATATTTATTTTAACTTATATAATCATTTTTTTTTAATAGATTAATAACTGGCGAGGATCCTACATTGCTGAAGGAGAACAAAATGTTCGCTGTTATAAGAACTTGAGAGCTTATATAATTATATTAAAAATATTGATTTAATTATATTAAAATTTAAAAATAAAATTTAGTTAATTATATTGTTTTTTATTATGAGTAAATTGTGGAGTAAATTTTTTATTTTGAGTATTTTGTCTTAAAAAATTCAATGAAAAAGCCTTTAGCACAAGGAAAAAGTTCAATGTCATGAGCAACAAGAGGTTTCCATGAATCACTCACCCAGGGATGAAGTTTCGAAAGAGAAGGCCAAAACCCAGTAAATCTACATACCAAAGCGCAGCATTGGTAGAACTCAACATTTTCGGACGGGGACCCTTATGAGCAGCTCTAGCCACAATTGGTAGAACTCAACATTTTCAGATGGGGACCCTTATGAGCAGCTCTAGCCATACGGGCAAAGCTACGTCCAGAAGCAAGCTTGGGAGCGTCCACAACAACAGCAACAAAAGCCCCAACACCAATCAAACCGCTAGTCACAGCAGGTTGGGGGCGTCTAAGGGCCTCAGCACCCATCAGGGGAGAATCGCGCTCCAACCCAGCAGCATGAGCCGAAGAGTCCACACCCAGGCTCGCAGTCAAGTCGTTGCAAACAGCAATCAAGTTTGGTCACGGGAGCATTCACAGCAGAAGGGGGGCGTCTAAGGGCCTCCATACCCATCAGGGGAGCATCGCGCTCCAACCGAGCAGCATGAGTGGAAGAGCCATGCTCGCAGTCGAGCCGTTGCAAACAGCAATCAAGTTTGAAATCTCTAGAGCAACGAGAGAGTTCACGGTCATGAGAGCCTTCAAGGGAGCCATTTTTTTCGCTCCAATAAAATACAACTAGTTCCAATAAAATACAACTAGTTATTAATATTGTTGATATATAATGATTAATATTTTTTTGTAATATTTTTTTATTTTAATTTTAATTTTTTAAAATTGTTAATATTTTTTTAAATAATAAATTAAAAATAAATAAGGAAATTTTAAAAGTCTTAAAAGAAAAATTAAAAAAGGATATAATAATTGAATAGAAAGATACTTTCTAAGAAATCTATATGAAAAGGATCTCCAGGTGTAGGTGTTGTTGAAAGACACAATCAAAACTAATGCCTAAACTGTGTTTGAAGATATTTATATAAAAATATATAGAAATACCTTTTTTTACTCTAATCCGAGTGGTAAATCTAACCACAATTCTAACCTTAATCTCAATTATAACACTAACCCTAATTCTAACTCTAATAGCATTTGTAACCTGTTTGTAATACCTTGATTTTAATCCTAAATCTAAGTTTAACCCTAACCCTAAACCCAATCTAATTATGCTAAAATAGAATTAGGATTTTACCTAAAATTAGAATTGAAATTTAAATTAAAATAAAATTTTAAAATAACAAAATACAATTTAAAAATTATTATTTTCATAAAATCTAATTTAATCAAATCTATAGTTGTGACCTCACTCATTCATAGCTATGCCTCAAAAGCTTTAAAAATAATAATCAGATTTATTTTAAAAAATAATATATAACAATTTAACTTATAAAAACCTAATATTCAAACTTAAATTAAATTTATTATTTTAAATTTTATTTTTACATAAACAAAATTAAAAAATAAAAAAAATTATCAAAATATTAAAAATATTGTATTTAATCTTTCATGGTTGAATTAGAATTGAAACATAAAATTACCCATATTCTACCGTGAGATTACAGACCCTACTTTTAACGAGACCTATTTCAGTCATGAATCTACAAAATACTGGAAAAGGGTCCATTACATTATTAAGAAACCCAAATTTTAAAACATAAGCAACCATACAACTTTTGAAAATCGGACATTATTGAATTAGCCGAATTCGAATCATAATTTAGCAAATCTCATCGCAACAGACTCATTAACTACAAAATAGTCATTTGGTTAAATTACTATATTAAGAAGTAAATGAGGGAAAAATGCAGAATTTACTGCAAGCTCGGCAATGAAAAGCAAAACTCAATTTACTGAAGCCGTAAACAGATACGACTGAGGGTTTCAGAGGTTATGACGCGCTTATTTCCACGGGCAGATTTAGAAAATGCACGGAAGACGAGAACGGCAAATGAAAACAGCCTTTGAAGCTTATGGAGGCCACACGCAATAGTCAAGTCCATGATCAGGGATCAAAGTAGTTAAAAAAAAGGCGTGAGATGCTGCGAGCTGTGAAGGGAAGTATTACAGCAACTCGGATAGAAAACGTTGAAACACAATAACCTAACCTAAAATTTGACTGAATATATTTATCAAATGATTCAGTAAATGAGCCGATCAATCGCCAAATCTAAGAGTAAACAAGGAACAAATCATTCTGCGTACCTTTCAATGCAAAGAAAAATCTTCAGGCGACCGCTCTAACAGATTCTGTACCCAAAAAAAGGTAATCTCAGGTCAATTTAAACAATATTTGGCATACTTCAAGGTATATAGCCGATCGAGCCGCTCATTAAAAGTGCAAAGCTAAATTTGAACAAATACACGATTAAACTAGTAGTGCTAACGCGATTAAACTGCTAAAGAAGCCTGCGGAAAAGATCTCGAAAAATGTAAGAATTACCTCTGGCTGGGTTAAAAATTTGGTGTGCAGACCGATCTGTGAAGTGGAGAAGAAGCGTAGCTGTAATTTAATAGAGGAGAATCTTTGGAGTATGAAGATAAAACAAGGAGGAGCGGGGAGGGTTCAAATTCATCCGCCCCACGGTCACATGGAGGGTATGTTTTTTTAATGTTTCGTTTGCTGTCTTTTCCAATTCAAAATGAACGTTTGAAAAGGTTGACTTGGAAGTATTAGGAGGCGGAGAAAAAAAGGAGAATATTAAATTTTATGGCCATGGAAAAGGTCAATATATTTAGTATTAATATTTCAAATTTTAGGTTTTATGGCTTGGTTAGTGTCAGTTTTAGATGAATGTTAAAAAATTATGTGTATTAGGGTTGGGAGAGTTGTGCCTCGTATATTTTGAGGTGTGTTTATTCTTCTTTAGGGGTTTTGTAGAGTAGTGGTATCTTAAAATGATGGGTTGTATGTGATGTGTACTTTATATCTAATTAATTAAAGTGTAAATTTGGTGATTTTTATTAAGGTGGAGATGAAAGGGATTTTTTAATTTTTTATTTATTTTATATTTATGGAATATGAGAAATTTGGGAAACAAATTTGTACTATGATAAATATTCTAAAAATTTAATTTTGTATGTTCAAAAGATAGTAAAATATGTGTCAACAATTGGTAAGGTTGTTATTTCAATCAACCTAGCGTTTGAGAGGGGCAACTCCCTTGTATGATAGAGTTTTGAATTTTCAACAAGAATGAATTACTAAATAGAAAATAAAAGAAGAAGATTGGATTTAATAAATTGAGGAATATTATCTCAAGCTTCTTGCAAGTATTTCAATGACATTTATAATTTTTGTTGTACCTACATTTCATTAGCACTTCAATAATATCCAATGTAAAGTTTTATGACATGCAATGACAAAAATTGAATACCACAAATCTTTCCAAAATTATTGTTAGCCTATTCTCCCTTTGCTTCAATATAGCCTTAATTTGTTATAGAAGTCTAGGTCTAGTCCTAAGATTTAAATTTTTGAAGTGGTTCCCTAAGCTCGAACTAATAAAGTGTTTGTTGTCCATATTATAAGTCTATAGGTCATAACTTTTGGCCTTTTAGAGGGTTTTACCATTCAAGGTTTTTAATACCTTAACCTTGTCAAAAGTGTTCAAAGACCTTATTATCTTGTCAAGTCCAAGTGCATATTTTTTTGGAGGTGTAATGTAGCAAATTGTATCCCTTTACAATTTCACACCCACTTTGGACTTACTTTGGTGGTTGTGCCTAATGTACCTGATTCATGTCTAATTGTGCTCAGTTTTGGTACCATTTCCAAAACCTTGGTGCAATCCCCTACTCAACAACCTTTGTTCTGGCCCAAACTATTAGGACTAGGATGCCCAGCTTCCTTATCCAGTCAATTTTGCCCTAAATTTGAAATTACAATGGTCAGCTTTGCAAGTAGCAAGAAAGTACTCTCTAATGTCGACCTTCCCTAAAAATTAAATTTGAAAAGGTGTAAGTTGCATATAAATACAACTCTCTTACTCATGCTCATTTGAACTCTAAGTTTAAACATTAAGCATTAAATCAAGCATATTCAAGGCAAATGAGCATATGTTACTAATCAAAGATTTAAGCATTCCAGTTTCAGTAATCATGATCAAGTTTGGCATGTTCCTCCATGATGAAGACATGCATTAACATCAATCAAGTGACATTAAGGCTTATGTCAGACTTCAAGCCAAGGGTTTCATATCAAAGGTAACATTCATCATTTCAAGCATTTTCATTAAGGTTTTAGCCTCTATCCCGAGAATAAGTTCTCTTTCATCAAACATTATTGTATTGGAGGTGGAAACACCAACACAAGGTTTGACTTAGGCAAGCCCCTATACATCACAACATTTTTCTCATTTTTTTGTGTGTGCAGAGTTAGGTTTGATCACAAAGAGTGCTACAAGTGTGTAGAGTAAACAATTACAAGTGATCTCAAACTTTGAGTAGGCAGAAGCACCTAAGCAAGGGCACCCTCTAATCATGTCTAACACTTTTCAACTAATTTTTAGAGAGAGATCTATAGAGCCTATTAATCAAGAATGTAGAACTTACTATTGGATCAAACAGCCTCAAGTTGGGGTGCCCTCTAGCTCTGTCTAATATTTTATGCTCTAAATTGTAGTTATAGGTTCTTCTCTATCTCTTATATCTAGATCTGAGCTACTGTGTTGATTTCTAGTTCTATATCTTATTGATTATGTTAAAAGTTGTCATTTTGTTATCATTTAACCTAGCTCATTCACACACACTTCAAAATCTCAAATCCATTACAACAAAGGAATCACAAAACACAAGTGCCAAGTCTCCTATTAGGACTGTAGTTGAACATAGTTTGAGTTCCAATGATATGCAATAGAGATTTGAGATCTTAGTTTAAGTTCCTAAGTTAGGATCTCATTTCCACATATCTCATTTTGGTGAACTTGACATGTCTTATGCTTGCATAACTTTTGATTTTTAGTATCAAATCTCATTTTTTGTATGAAATGTTTAGATTTAGAGGCATCCATTTCAAAAATTAATTGCTTATGTGCTTGCATTTGATAATTAATCACAATAATGCTATCTCATATTGCTTAAGGCATTCATTTCTAAAATTTATTGCTTGTGTGCTTGCATTTGATAATTAATTACAACAATGCTATCTTGTGTTGCTTAATTAAGTGATTAATTGATCATAATAGTGTTATTTTACATAATTTAATTAATTGCATCATTACTCTTAATTACATATCCTTTAATCAAATGGCTGATTGACATTAATTTTTGTGAGATAAATCAAGGCAATAAAAGCATAAACCAATTTCCCCATCTTTGCCTCTAGATTTCCTTTATTACTTTCAAAGTACAATTGTGTGTATTTGGAGCTTATACGTGTTTTCAAATAATACAAAATAGGAGACACTCCAAGATGAATCCTTATTAGACAGGAGGAACTCCATTATGCTTTTAACTAAAAAATATTGAATAAACGATTAACATTGTCAATGGATCCTACATCCTTGTGAATGAATTTATAAATGTCTTAGAATAATTAAATACATAGAATTTACAAGGTGCCATGGCACCTTAATTCTCATATTCTCTCATTTGGCATCACACATTTTTTAATACATCCATAGGAAAACATAATTAGATAAATACAAGAAATGGGGCAAGTAGCCTCCTTGCACCAAGCAAAGTTTTCTATTCTCACATGCTTTGTAAGATAATATGCAACATTCTTTCTAATGTCAATATTATTCAACTCAATCTGTCATTTAAAATCATATCCCAAACAAAGTGGTACTAAACATCCACATGCTTAGTTTGAGCGTGAACCATAAGATAATTTTCTAAATAAATTGCACTCTAGAAAATTTTCCTACAATCAAAACCAATACATGTACACAATCTTTGTATGATAGAACTATATCCTTAGAGACATGGGTAGAATTTAAATACTCTTATTTGATAATGGATAGAGCAATTTTGGGATGCCTCTTACTCATCCAGCTCATATCTCCTTCAAAAAAGTAAATATATACCCGCTAATATATGTCACTTATAAACTATCCAAGTCACCTACTCAATCTAAATCGATAAAATTGTGTATGTCCAAAGCCTTGTCCACACTATTAGTACCAAAATAAACTGAAACATAATCATAAGTATCACACAAATATCTTGACACCCTATTTACATAATTATAATGTTCTATACCAAGGTTAAACATAAACCTATTCAATACTCTTATTTCTCAAGCAATATCTAACCTAGTGCAAATCATTGCATACATTAAACTTTATACAACATTAGCATATGGAACTTTAATTCTTGCAAGCATAAAATATCAATATTATTGATAGTTTAACTATCTAACAACAAAAAAAAAATTATCAGGCTTATTGTAAAGTTTCATTTGGAAAATTTATTGTGAGATTGTTCTGCTCTGCTATTTGGCGAAATGCGAAAACTTTATCCTGCGAGATTGCCAAGGTTTTCGGCGGGGGGATGCAGACAAGTCTTCGCCACTTGTCCGAGGAGCATCTCAGTCTTCAGCCCGCAATGTAAGAAAAACCCTGCAACAAACGAAGGACGGTATTCGGTCTGCAAAGCGGGCAAGTTTGGGGAAAATGAAGTAATGAGGGCAAACAAGGAAGATGCCTTGTCACTACCCTCCGACAGAAACTGGCAAGTCTTTCGCTCGAAAAAGGCCAAGAGGAAGATGGGCGAAAGTAGAAACAAGTCTTTAAACTTCGATTGGCACAAATCCTCAGCCTCAAATCATTATCCGGCTACTGGGGCAAACCTGGTGCCGCTCGGGAAAGTTAGAAATTTTGAGACAAAACCCAGAACAAGGCAGAGGCGAATATGTAAAATTCCGGCAAATTTGATGGAACCCCAATTCAGTTTATTTAGCGAATGTGGGGTTTTTGCAAAATGGGTAGGAATTGGAGAAGATACAGGAAAAATTATTGATTGGTGGATGGCCCTATATCCGGGACAGGTAAGTATAACTATCCTGGAAAATAATTTTCTTGCAATTTTGTGTGATAATCAAAATACAAAAAATGATATTCTCCATGGTATGGTTAAATTGTATAAAGGCTATGGTTTTTTTCGATGTGAATGGAAACCGAACTTTGATCCTCACTCACAGAATTTAAACATTTACCCTAGATGGATTAATCTGGGTACATTACCAGTTGAATATCTGAATTTTAAAATCCTAGAATATATTGGGGAATAGTTTGGTTCTTTTTTGGGATGTGAAGGTCTAGGAAAAGGGGTTTTAAACAAGAATATTAAAATCTTAGTAGAATCTGACATTAATTCCCTGGACTTAGATCCCATCATGCTAGTATCGAACAGGGGGGAGTGGAACATTCATCCCACCTTCTATGATGGGGTTATAAATGAATCTGATATTAGGTTGAAAACATGCCCAGCTCTGGTTAATAGTATCGAACAAATGGAAAACCCTCTTTCAGATCAGCATAAAAAAAAGCACATCAAATGAATCCCCTGTTCATGACAATAACCCTCCAGTGGCTTACACAGATGAAAATAGAAACAACAATTCCAGTAACATTAATGATCTTGATAAAATAATAGATGAGGCAAACTCTATAAAAGAAGATGCCTTAGTGGAGATGACAAAAAGAATCTCCGATTCGGTGGATTCATTGAAATGTCCATCTGACACAAAGTCAGCCGAAAATTTGGAACAAGATAATGAGGCAGATCAAGAAGAAATGTCTTCTAGAATGGCTGTTGTTCTTGAGGTATTCGATAATAAGGTAGTTGAAAATCTTTCTCCGGAAGAGGAAGCTGAGAAGAGGTTCCTAATTCAGGAACTCTTGGCTTCTATGGATGAGGAAGAAAACAATGAGAATAGGGTAGGAGATATAATACCTATTCCTGTCAATGACTACTCAGTTGCTCAGCCCCAACTGGGATTGGATGATGGAGAGGGAGTGATAGTTTCCCAGCAAACCTTAGGGATAAAAGACATATATGACGGGAAAAACTTTCCTGACTGCGCTAGAGAAGCTAAAAGTAGAGGCAGAAAATCTTTGAGCGAATTAAGATTGCAGGATGGAAATGCAAAAGACCATGGCAAATTAACAGCCTTCTTCGATGCTGGGAAGGGGAAGGGCCTTCCCACGGCCCCATGAAAATCTCTTCGTGGAATGTTAGGGGCATGAATGCCCCTAACAAACAGCGTCTAATTAGACGCAACATTATAAAATGGAAACATGATATCGTTCTCATACAAGAAACTAAATTAGCCCAGGCAGAAGCTGAGGCTTTTAAAAGGAAATTAGGTCTTCTTTACGGTGAATTTGTGGAAGCCAGGGGTGCTTCTGGTGGTATTGGTATCATTTGGAATCCGCGTAGTATAATATTTCTTCCTATAGCAGGTAATAGAAATTGGCTATTGGGAAAGGTTATAAGCAAACACAACAATCTCACTTTCATCCTTATAAACATTTATGGCCCGATCCCGGATGCAGGAAAGCGCAGGGTTTGGTCGGAAATCTCGTTTATGATGGGGCTAGATACCTCTTCCCCTGTTATTCTTGGAGGGGACTTCAATGCAATCCTGAATTTATCAGAAAAAAAGGGTGGTATTCGTAGGGAACCACAATCCTTAAAAGACTTTAGAGAGTGGGTTGCTTATAACAATCTGATAGATATAGAAACTAATAATGGTGTGTATACCTGGTATAATAGAAGATCTGGCTTTACACAAATCGCTGAGAGATTAGATAGATTCCTTTTTAGAGGGAACTTGAGCGAACTAGCGGTTAACCTCTCTGCTTCACTACTCCCATCTTCAGGATCTGACCATTACCCTGTCATCCTCAATATTGAGGGAGAGGCTACACCGCGGTGTTGCCCCTTTAAGTTTGAAAAAATGTGGATGCAAAATCCAGATTTCTATGACCTCGTCTCCATGTGGTGGTTTGAGGTAAGATTTCAGGGATCAAAGATGTTTTGCCTTGTAAATAAATTAAAACATCTCAAGTGCAAGTTACTGAAATGGAATAGTGAAGTTTTCGGTAACATTTTTGAAACCAAAATGTCATTAGAAAAAGAAATCGCAGACCTTAATGAAAAAGTGTTTAGACTAGGAATGGATCAGGATAGCTTCCTCAAAGAAAAGGAGCTTCTCGGGAAATATGAGGATGCGTTAACAAAAGAAGAAATATTTTGGAAACAGAAGTCTAGAGAGATTTGGCTTCAAAATGGGGATAGGAATACTAAGTTCTTCCACAATAGTACAAAAATAAGGAGGAACACTAACAGTATTCACAAGATCATGAGTAATAATGGTATACTACTGGAAGATCAAAATGACATAACTACAGAAGCGGTTAACCATTTTAAAACCCTGTTCAACTCGGAATCTTCCCTTAAAGATGCCAATTTAACTTTGCTTAGGAATATTCCTAAGATCATAACTGAAAATCAAAATAAAGCGCTTAGCAACAAATTTACAGAATCAGAAGTAAAAGTAGCTTTGGGGCAGCTTAACCCTGATAAAGCTCCCAGCCCGGATGGGTTTCCTGCTTGCTTTTTTCAAAAATGCTGGCACATTATTGGTAAAGAGGTAGTGGAAGCTTTGGAAGCTGTTAGAAACTCTGGGAGTATTTTAAGGGAGATCAATAACACTTTCATTACCTTGATCCCAAAAAAGGAGGAATCAAGAAATTTTGAAGACTTTCGACCTATCTCCTTATGTAACACAATTTACAAACTTTTTACTAAAATTTTAGCAAATAGATTGAAAGGCATCCTTCCATGCATAATTTCTGAGGAACAGACCGGTTTCGTTCCAGGTAGATCTATCTTTGATGGCATTATTATTGCTCAAGAAGTCATGCACTCGTTACAACAGAATCGATCAGCTGCTATGATGATCAAGCTAGACATTAAGAAGGCATATGACAAGGTCGATTGGAGATTTCTGTGTAAATGTTTAGAATCCTTTGGTTTTTCTAAACAATGGATCAATTTAATCTTCGAATGCATTTCATCTCCCAGGATATCATTACTTATAAATGGCTCCCCAGCAGGCTTCTTCCAGATATCTAGAGGGATTAGACAAGGAGATCCTTTATCCCCTTTTTTATTTATCATAATGGCAGAGGGCCTTGGGAGAATCATTTCATGTGCTAGAATGAATCAGATTATCAAAGGTATTAAAATTACTAATGGAATGGAGGCCATAACCCACCAGCAGTTTGCTGATGACACAATGCTGATGGGATGTGCGAATAGGTCTAAAGCCATGGCTTTCAAAAGGATTCTTGACATCTATGCATTAGCTTCTAGACAGGAAGTGAACAAGAATAAATCGGAAATCTTCTTCTTTAACACTTCGCAAAACATAGAGACAGATATTTGTAATATCTTAGGGTTTGATAAAGGGAAACTTCCTTGTAAATATCTAGGGATTCCGATGGATAAGGGAAACAATATTAATTCATTATGGAAAGGAATCCTTGAAAAGATGGATCTCAGGTTGGATTCTTGGAAGAACAAATGCCTATCTTCGGCTGGGAGGATAACATTACTAAAAGCTGTAATGGCGGCTATTCCGATATACCAGATGTCCTACCAGCAATTACCTAAAGGTGCTCGAGTAGAAATGATAAAAAAAGATGAGGAAGTTCTTTTGGAATATGAACTCAGACAAAAAGAAATTTGCTTTAATTTCTTGGGATAAAATTAGCCAGCCTATCAGTATAGGGGGAGTTGGCATCAAAGATTTGGGGGTTCAAAACATGGCTCTGGGGGCGAAGTTAGTCTGGAAAATGTACTCGGAACCGGATCTTAAATGGGTAAGGATCCTCAAAGCTAAATATCTCACTAATTCCAATCCTGAGAGTATACTAAGGACGGAGTTACTACCAAAGGGATCCAAAGTTTGGAATTTTATGTTAGAATGTAGAGGGGTGATCAGAGATTATCTGACTTGGGATATTGCGGATGGATCTGAGGCATTGTTCTGGGAAGACTCGTGGGGGGGTTATTCAGCCCTAGACAAAATAGGAATAAGCGAAGAAGGTATTGAACATTGCAAATCAATCAGGGGTAGGTTTGTCAAGGATTATATCAAGCTTGTTTCCAATGACCCCGCTTTGGGTTGGGAGTGGAAACCCATTGACGAGATTAACTTGACAAATGCAGACAAGGAAATCCTCTGGAATAATTTGAGGCATAGGCATTTTTCATTACATAGTGGGAAAGACAAGATAATTTGGGCGGGTAGTTCTTCGGGCATTTATAAAGCCAAAGAAGGTTACTCACTATTAAAACTCAAAAGAGCTGTAACCAATCCTAATATTCTGATTAGCCTATGCTGGAATAACGTGGGTCTTCCCAAAGCTGGTATCTTCTCATGGGCAGCTTCCCAAAAGAGGATTCTTACATCAGATTGGTTTTCAAAATTAGGATTCATGGGACCATCGAGATGCCCTCTATGCGAATCTGAGGAAGAAAATGTGGATCACCTGCTTCTTAATTGTAGTTTCAGTCAGAGATGTTGGGATTGGCTTTGCTCAAGCCTTGGTTGGCCGACTCCGAGACCGAGGGACATTTCAGAATGGCTGATTAGTTGGCAACCTCCCCTCGCTAAGGATATATATCACTTAGTATGGCAACTAGCACCGACAATCCTCATATGGGAAATATGGAAGGAGAGAAATAGGCGGATCTTTAAAGAATCAAAATTGAGGGTAGAATCCCTTCTAAATAAGATCGAGGCAACAATTGTGGAAAAAATCAATAATAGGCTAAGACATACACAGGAAAAGTTTATTAATTTAACCAGATGGGATGAGGTTCTTAGATCTAAATGGATGGGTTTGATAATTCCCCCGTTTATGGGGAGTGGAGGTAAACAGGCTGAGATAGATAGGAAGCTAACAAAGTGGGCTCCCCCCCGAAAGGGCTGGGCTAAGCTTAATTTCGATGGTGCCTCTCATGGAAATCCTGGTATAGCAGGTATAGGGTGTGCTATTCACCAAGATAACGGTGTACTAATAGCTAGCATTAATAAGCCTATTGGTTTGGCCTCGAATAACAAGGCTGAGTTTTCAGCGTTACGGGAGGGATTGATTTTAGCTAAATCACTCAAGATTAAATATCTAGAAATTGAGGGGGATTCGTCGTTAACTATAAATGCAGTCAGGACTAGGGAAGTGTCAAACTGGAAATTGAAAGCGGAACTAAAAAGTATTCTGGACTTGATCAAATACTTTGAGGAAACTTCGGTTAAACATATTTATAGGGAAGGCAATTCTATTGCAAACAAGTTAGCCAATTTAGGGGCAGATGGTAATACGTATGTCTTTAGGAAGGATAGCCCCATGGATAATTTTAGGTGATGTCCGTGTCACCCCTTCATATCACTCCTCTCCAAGTCCTCTCCTAGTTCCTCATTTATAAAACTCTAGGAAGGGTGGCCACAGTCTCCTTATTTCAGCATTTTGGTATACTAAGATTCAGATATATATATATATACATATATATATATATATATATATACATATACATATATATGTACTCACACACACACACACACACACACACACACACACACACACACACACACACATATATATGTATATGTATATATTTATAGACAATCCCATACTCATCGGATGGATTCATGTTATATGATGTATTCATATATTTATAAATATATACATATACATATATTCATATATATAGATATGTGTATATATATACAATCGTATATATATACATATATATATATATATATATATATATATATATCCTCAAATATATATGTATATGTGTGTGTATGTGTGGGTGTAATTAGAAAATTTCACAATCACACACACGCATATTTACATATATATATACAGAATCTATATATATATGAGTATGTATATATATAAATATATATATATATATATATATTTATATATATATATATATTTATATATATATATATATTTATATATATATATATATTTATATATATATATATATATTTATATATATATATATATATATTTATATATATCTTTAGTTGAACCTTCATATATGCTTGCATTCTCCTATCCGATCCCTTGACTACCAATTCGGTGGGTGGGTGCCAGGGGTGTTTCAGTCGTGTTAAGAGGAGATTGGCAATAGACTGGTTTCTCTGTTCTGGCACTCGCAGGTTATCCCTCCAATGCATGTTATCTGTGTTAAGACTGTCCTGGGCAGCGAAGGTATAGACTTCTATACAAATTAAATCTTTTCTTCTAATGGTAATTTGGGTCTGCCAGGCTTTGTGTCCTTGAGCTATGGTTACTGGTTTTTTAATTCTTGGTACTCAAGATTCTACATATCGGTTAGAGTTGGTAACAATTCTAACTTAGGATATAAGCCTTGTTTTAAAATTGGGACAGATAATGTTGGCTTTTGTCTCGTTGTTTACATGACAGTAGAGGGTTTTACAGAATTGCTTTGCATTCGACTTAACTTGATTTTGTGTCTCCCTGTATCTTTCGTGTGGGGTTCATTCGGATTCTTTCAAATGATTGAGGAATGGGTGGCAGATTTTTTGTTGAGGTTTTGTGGAGGGTAGTAGAGGTAATCCCAGATTTAGTCATGGATTCAGATTATTAGTTGGTTCTATTTATGATAAATCTCTGGTTAGTTTCTCTGCTCTTTTGTGGTTTCACTCCTTTCCCCAGGCATATTTTTTTCTATGTGCATCTGTATATTCTCATGATCATGGCAGACTCATTCTGCATATTGGCATTTAAATACACAGACATATGCATATGAAAATATTTATGTTTATGTTTATGTTCTGGAGAACTGATTTCTGCAGAGTTAAATGTATTTAAGAATCTGATAGAATTAGATTCTTTCCATTTGTAGGCAGAATTGTAGCCTGGATAATCTCTTAAATTGAAACCCAAAAGGTTAGGATGGTTTCAAGCTAAGGGATATCCAGGCTATAATCCTCTTACATTAATTGAAAGATGTAATTATTCATTGACTGGTTGATACAAATTATTAAGTTTACTATGCTTCTAACAGTCTGGCAAAGTATGTTGCAATAAGGTTTTGCAGATCCAGGAAACAGGACAAAAGTTAAAGCTCGAAGCATTTGTGGATTAGCCATGTCTGAGAAGATGGATCCATCCGGAAAGTGCTGAAAGATATTATGTACGGAAAGAATCTAAAATGTCTTATTATGTCAGCCTACATCCTCAGATGAGGATTTGTAAAAATGTACAGTTGTTTATATTATCTGATCCCAGAAGGGATCTGGGCTAGACCGGAGGTTTTCTTATCTCCATTCTTTCCTACCGGTGCCCACACTGAATGGAGATGTAATATTTTTTATAAAAAATAATAAAATTTTGGCTTCGGCCTTTTATCGATATAAAAAAAAAAACATTAGCATATGGAAAATTAGATATATCATAAAAATAATTCTCAATTTTAGAACATATATTTGTAGCGTTGTAATTGTAACTGGTATAATTCACACCTCATGTTTGTGCTCCTACTTTAGTGTGTCCTATCTTTGTCAACTCTCTAGGTCTGTTTTGGCCCTCTTCTCCAACTCTGATGTCATGAACACCACTAAGTGGGACCCATCTTGGATCTCTCCTCCCTATTTTCTGATTAGTTGGTCTTTTTTCCTAGAGGATCGGAGCATTGAGTGCCATGGTCCTAGACCAAGGCGCCCCAAAATGCCCTGGTCCCCTTTAAACAAGCCCTAATTTAAAATGGGTTAGGCTCTTTCCCTTCCCGATGGATTCTAGTCCCCATGGCTACACTTGAGAGTTGGAAGTCAGCCTAATCAATAATTTACCTAGGGAACCTATATAAAGACATCCTATCATTTAATTTTGACTTCACTGTCATACCCTATCATTCAAGCATCCGTGAAGCTTTCATTATCAAGCATTTTCAGATGTTCAAGACAACATTTTATCCTTCAAGCATTATGGAGCAAAGTTACATCAATTTTCATGCAAGCACGTGTGTTTAGGTCTTCTATGTTTATGTATTTGTCATGCCATTACATTCAAAAAGCATTGCATCATCAATCCTTTCATCAACCATTTCAGATCTAAGGTATATCTCCTAGCATTTACTTCAATATTTATATTATTTCATTCAAGGTTAATTTATATATCGAGGTTTGACCTAAGGCAAACCCCTATCCACGATATTCTTCCTCTCTTTCTGTGTGCAGGGAACATGCTCAGGGGTTGTACTCAAAAATCCTGATACAGTTTACGATGACAGACGAGTTTAACTTTAGACAGAGTGAAATTCAGAGGACCAAGACGAATTTGTACTACCTAGCCTTGAAAATTTGGGCCGAACTTTTGGGAATAGGTTTTAAATCTCTTCTTTTGCCCAAATCCCAATCTATGGCTCCACGAGACATATGTAGCATTCTATTTCCATCAATTTACTTCTACTATCCCTCATCTTGCCCTAATTTCACAATCACATTCCAGTTTCAACTAAGAAAGAAGGAGACACACCACACATAAATTTGGTAAATATGATCAATATTCTTAGCCCCTTTTCCATTCAAATTGTGGCTAGATCTATTGGATTTACCCGCTTCTTTCAATGTATGGTTAATTTGGTTAGTTAGTGGTTGTATTATCTCAATTGGTGAAACCCTAATTCCAAGTTACACCATTGTGAACCCAACTCTCATACTCGCCTTACTTCTTATTTTCAATTTCCAATTTGATTCATATGCACTTAATTGATTTGTATTTGTGATCATTTATGATTCTCATAGATGATGCACTTTTAGTTACATTCATTTGGGTAGCTAGTTCACTGATAATACATTTTGGTGAACCCAACTTCTTTCATGTTTATTTCTGATTTGTAGTCTCAAATCTGATTTGTATGCATTTAAAACACTAAATATTGAACACATAAACCATATTTTTAATGAAATTATATAAATTTAGTAGTTAATTTCACAAAAACCCTTATTTATTATTGTAAAATTGACTTGTGGGTTGCATGATCTTTCAATTTTGTTTTCAAAACTAATTTTTCATAATTTCATTGCATATATTGAGTAAACAGTGCTTTATAGATTTGATAGATGGAGTTGCTATCTTTCTTTGCTTATTCAATTTTAAATTTAATTCAAGGTCTCCATAGTGTTCCACTTTATGCATATGATGATAGTTCGTGTTTTTATTTTATCTATAACTTTGGTTTACCCTCTCCTAAGGATTCTCTTACCCATGAGGGCACTTTAGTGCAAGAACAAATTATCAACACTTCCTTTAAAACCCTCTCTCCTAAGGGTGGCGTTTTGATGAATGATGTTGATCTTTCTCCTAAAAGGGCCCCCTCTCACAAAGATATCCTAGAGGAAGAGGATGATATCATAAACACCTTCCTCAATGTCATTTTAGCCTCCATACATGTTATTCCTCCTAGAGATGAAGCATTAATGAGTTGTTGTACCCCTCCTAAAATACCTCTTATTCATGAGAAAAGAGTAAATACTCCTATCAATGATCTATCTAATGGAGAGGAAGCATTGAAGAGCAACATGTCACAATCCTCTTCTCATAAGGATACTTTAGTGCAAGGGCGCCAAGTTAAACAAGTTGGCATATCAATCTCTCTAGATTCTTTTTATTCTCATAAAGATTATCTTGATCATCATCACCATATTTGTAGGCAAGATGATGTCATGCATTTTATCCATGATCTATCTCCTAACATAACATTAAGCAAAGATGAAGCCTTAGATGGTAAGGATACTCTTTCCCATTTTGCCAAAGAAGATATGGATAGTAATCTCCCTACAAAGGGTATCTCTTTCACAATATTCCCTTTGACTCTTTAAAACATCCTTATGCAATCAACTATAAAGATCCTCCTACATTATATAATGCGTCCATTCTTAACTTTTCATCACAATAAGAGAATATTTTGTATGAACTTCTTAAAGCTAACTTAATTAATTTGTCATTGAAAAATCAAAGAAAGAATTGTAAGAAACATTAAGGCAATCCTTCTTTTTGCATGTATCATCAAATCCATGGCAACTTTACTAATAAATGTCATGAATCAAAAAATAAGATTCAACAACTTATTGCAATTGGTATCATTCAAATACTCGATGACAATAAGTAGGAATCACATTCTACTATACATTTGAGTATTTAATTATGTTGCTTCTCACCCCATGGAACTAGTAGTTTAACCTTATTGGGGGCTCTTTGTCATGTGTGGGAATAGGCTTAGGAGTTGTACTTAGAGATCCTGCCAGAGTTGATGATGATTGACAGGTTCAGCTTTCAAGAAGCGAAATTCGAAGGACCAAGGTGAATCTATACTACCTGGTCTCAAAAAATCAAGCCAAACTTCTGGGAACAAGTTCTGAATCTCTTATTTTTCCCAGATCCCAAGTTGTAGCTTCGTGCGACATATGTAGCATTCCATTTTTGTCAATTTAATTCAATTATCTCTTATCTTTCCCTAATTCATAATTACGTTCCAATTTGAACTAAGAGAAAATGAGACACACCCACACATAAATTTGGTAAATCTAATCAGTATTCTCAACCCCTTTTCCATTCAAATTGTGTTTAGATCTATTGGATTTACCCCCTTCTTTCAATGTATGGTTAATTTGGTTAGTTAGTGGTTTTATTATCTTAATTGGTGATGTTAGCAATGGCCAAGAGTGAAGATTGAGAGGGGGGGGGGGGGTTAATCAGTCTTCACCGAAATAACAAACTTAACCACAAAACACAAATCTGATAAACTGCAGCAATAAGAAAGATAAGAAAATTAACAGCACAACACACAACACCAATATTTTGACATGGAAAATCCGGTTAAGGGAAAAACCAGGGTGGGAACCTACCCATAGTAAGATGATACTCTGCAGTAGTATGTGAAAATGTTAAAATAGGGAATGCACATGCATTCATGCATACTACCTAGAGCTCAATGCTCAAATATAATGGCCTGGAAGGCTACAACCCTCAAGGAAGTCTCACTAACTTACAATAAGATTTGGACGACAATCCAAAAAAAATGAACTAAAAGAATAACATCTACAAATGCTTGATTACAGTTTCGGTTAAGCACATATGTCTGCCCTGCAACACCAATCTCACCACAAACTTAACACCGAAAGATAAATCATGTGTTCACACACAAACCTCTCTCTGATAATGCAGACACACCATCGACGCCCAAACTATATGACTATACCACCTATATATACAATTCATCAACCTTGATAACAAGGTCGGCTAAACCCTCAACCGTCAATTACAAAATTACATCACACGATACAAAGATCGACCACCAGACAAATATAATGGTTTACATAGCATAACATGGTCCTAAATCAAATTCCCAAATGCACAACTCCACCAAAAATCACACCAAGATCAACCGCAACACGCTACACCACCAGAAATACCGCATAACACACAAATCATCACTGATTGATAGAAACCACCAAAAAATCATGCAACAATCAATGTGGATCACCAAAACAAATAGGACATGACTAAGAAACACTAGAAAGCATGTTAGAATCATCCAGAATAGCTGCACCAACACCACTTTTCAAATCTTCATCGGTCAACATCTGAAAGCTCAAGAACACAACCAATCAACAACTATCACGAAGAAAGATAACTTGTGGAGCACAAAATCATGATCCATCTAAAATAAAGATACACAAGACCATCCCAAGCAATATCCCAAAATCTCAGCACCAAATCTGATCACATCAGAATATACCGAAGGATTTACCGGATTCTGCAAAACAGTGATCAACAAACCAACACTACAAACCAGATCAGAAAATCTTCCCAATCTACAATCACCAGAGCAAATCATAGGAATATGTTGACATCAATGACAACAACATATCCTAGTAGCAGCAATGACCAACAATATACAACAGGTGAAACTCTAATTCCAAGTTACACCTTCATAATATCTAAAGCAAGCTTGGTACCAATAGCTAAAGGAATTCTAATTGGCTTATAGTTTTGCATATTAAACCTATGCAAAATAGTATCAACATACTTACTTTTAGATAACCCAATATTTTCATTACCTCGATCCCTCTTGATTTCCATTCCCAATATGTACCTTGCTATCCCCATATCTTTTATCATAAAAGAACCTAAGATTTGAGCTTTCATCTCACCAATCATGGCCTTGGTGTTACTAAAAAACATGTCATCCACATACAAGGTAACAATTAGTAAACAATCATAAATACATCTAATGTAAACCAAATGATTCTCTTCACTACTTATAAAACATGAATTTAAAATAAATGAATCAAATTTTTGATACCACATCAAGGGTGATTGTTTCAAACCATATAGAGAGACCTTTTCAATTTTCAAACCAATTTTTTATTTTTCTTTTACCTCAAAAACATTTGGTTGTTGCATATAAATTTCTTCTTCTAGATCTCCATGCAAAATTATAGTCTTAACTTTCATTTTCTCAATTTGGAAATCATAAGTAGAATTTATAAATAAAATAAATCTAATAGTAGATCATTTAGCAACATGAGAGAATATTTCATCAAAATCAACTACCTCTCTTTAGGAACTTGGCCCTTGGCCAATAGTCTAGCCTTGTACCTCTCCAATGAACCATTGGCTACAATTTTTTTCTCATATATTAAGTTACATCTAATGGCCCTCCTACCTTTGGAAAAATGTGTAAGATCCTAGGTGTCACAAGTGTTTAAATTCGTCATCTCCTCATGCATGGATTGCTACCAAGACTCACTATCATCTACTAGAAATCCCTCCAAGATCTAGGTTTGTCATTAATACTAAGTAAATACATAATAGAAATCTAGTGGGCTATACCTATCAATTGGATTATGTCGTCTTATGGATCTTCTCAAATTAGCAGGAAGGGGCTCTTCCTCTAGTTCTTTTGCATACTCAACCTCTTTTATACCTTTAGGATCATCCTACTTATAACTCTTATTTGAACCCTTTTCTTCCTCTCCCTCCTCTAATCCATAATTTTATTCTTCCTTATGTGCATCTTCTTTCTTCAATTCAAAATGAACTATATTTTCTCTTTTTTAATCTTTTGGTAATTTCCTTGAAAATCACATCTCTAGAATAGACAAATTGTTTGGTTTGAGGATTACAAAACATATAACCTTTAATATTTATATCATATCCAATGAAGATACATCTATGTGTTTTGGGGTTGAACTTAGAACGTGTTTCTTTAGACACATGAATGAAATCCTCACAACCAAAAAGCATTGAATATAAAACAAAAAAATCTTACATTTCCAGACTTCATAAGGTGATGAATTAAGATCCTTATAAGGAGATCTATTAATCAAGTAGTTAGTAGTAGTCATTATTTTTTATCAAATTATGCTTCACTTAAAATAATATTGGATCTTGCCTTTATAGTTCACTTCATCTCTAAAATCCCATTTATAATCTTTATAGTCTTTTGCCTTATGACATCTTCTTAATTGCAAAACTCATCGAATTTTTTAGAACAATATTCCCTACTTATGATCAAATTACTTCTCTACTAATACTTTGAATTCTTTAAACTTAGTGAAAAAATTATATTTATGTCTCATAAAATAAATTTAGGTAAACCTTGAAGCATCATTAAGGAAGGGCACAAAATACTAATATTTTCTAATATAATCAATATGGTCTACAAGAACAAATACATTCATACAAATAATTATCTACAAGACCAAATACATCCATACAAATAATTTCTAATTAACTCTTTACTTTATTAATTTTGGAAAGAACGTATGCTTTATTTTATTTTCCAAACACATGTTAGTTAGATGAGAGGGGGAGTGAATCAGATAAACTCACAATTCAAACTATTCATCAGATTCAACCTTGGTAGAACTTACTTGATATGCAACTATGACTGTAAATCATTCAAACTCATAAACTGATAAACTTGAAACAACAAAACACATTTAACACCAGATTTAACGTGGAAACCCAAATAGGGAAAAACCATTGTGGGATTTCAGACCCACTAAGAAAATATACTCTTCTAGAGTATGCTCGGTTAAAAGCCAATCCTGTTAAAGATTACATAAACACATTGCTAGATGTGACCCGGTCAAGGGATTTCCCTCAGATCTATCAGAATCTTGCACTTTGTTAGAAGTGGCATTGTCAAAGGATTTCAAACACTTATTCAGAATGTTACCTTGCCAGAGGATTTAAAAATAAGACTATCAGGTCCACTCGGTTAAGAGATTTCCTGTCACTTACAAAAATAAATAATAGTAATAAAATATATCTGCAACTTCACATCTGAAATGTTAAAGGAGACTCTATGTGCTCAAAATAATCTTGTCAAAAGACTTATCCTCCTCCTTACTGGGCTTCTCAATCTGTTCTTCAATCAGATCTTCAATCTTTTGTACTCGGTAATCACCTCTGCAGTAACACTGCTCTTCTATTTGCCCGCATACTTTGTGTAGTCACACAAATCTGTCCAGCTTAATTAAATAAATAAATGTTATTTATTTGATTAAAAATCCACTAGCCATCAGTTAATTAAATTAATATTTAATTAATTCATCTCCAAACATTATTCTATTAATTAAATAAATTATTCAATTTATTTTAATTAATTCATTAAATCAAATTCCAATCAATTAAATAAATAAAAGCTATTTATTTAAATTAAAATCTCTTTTTCCTCTTTTAAATAAATTAAATAAAACATTTATTTAAATCATTATCCCCCCCCCACTTGCATTTTCCTACAAATGCAACTTGCACACATTTATTGAAATGAATGAATTTTTATTTTAAATAAAATCCTATTTTCCCTCACCCACCAAATCCAATTGCATTCCTAAATCCCCTTCTAGATTTTTCTAACCCCTTCCTAATTAGCCTAATCCATCCCCTAATTATTGTCACATTCCTAAGCAAAATGGAGTCACTTCTCAAAGACTCCAAAGTCTTTGAAAAGCATTTAATGCTTTGTGTGGTCAACAAATTAACCCCCAAAGTCTTCCAAGACCACTAATGGCTCTTACATGACCATTTATGGCTCTTACATAACCATTTATGGTTATTTCAAACTTGTCCCCCCAAACATTTATTGTTTTGACCATATTCATCCATTTCACATATGCACAAGAGTTTATCCATTGGATAAAAGCTTTATTCTTTGAATAAAGAGTTTATTCATTCAACCAACCTTGACTTTAACTCCCAAAGTCATATCAGGCATTTAATGCTTATTCCCTCTCCTCTCAACCTATCTCACATTGACACTTGTCATCCTGGGATTGGGTTGAAAGCCCTCACATGGATTTGAAATCATTCAATCTTGACCCTTGTTGAGATTGCTCAATCTCAACCATCCATTGCTCCATTTTTCCTATAAATAGAGCCCATTTCTTCATAATCCAGATCCTGAAAACTTGTATGCATTTAAGTTATAGGCATTTTAAGAGAGCATTTTAGCATAATTAACTAATATCTTGTCATTTTGGATAAAATCAATCATTTTAGTATTAATAGCTTAATATTAGCTTCTTTATTTACATTTAGAGCAATATTTCAATCTCAATCCTCCATAAGCATCCATAGTGCAAAAAGCTGCTGAGAGCTACACTATTTTGGAACTTGGAGAGGAGAGGAACAAGGGAGAAGGAGCTAAGAGCATGCTAAGAGGCATTTGGAGATGCTTCATTATCTTTATTTCATTAGTTAGATATATTAGCATGATTTTAGTGTCTCTCTTGATATGCCTGTTTAGATTAGTTTTTGATTGAATAACACTAACGATTTTCTTGTATGTCTTGTGTTGTTTGTCATTTGCTAACCTTGTCCATTTAGCAGGGCATCATTTGGTGAACCTGACTTGAATTGAACACGCAACCTTCTGATATCATTTGGTGAACCCGACGTGAATCCAAGCACCAAAAATATCATTTTTTTAAAAACCCACTAACATGTTTGAATATTGAAAATGTCACACAGGTTGCGCTTTGGTGCTATTGAACTCGTTCTAGTGCTATTGACACTTATGATTTTAACGCTATTGTTCTTACAATAGCGCTATTGTCTCAAGTTCAGCGCTTTTGGAACCGTTTTGGCGCTTTTGACGTTGTTTTGGCGCTATTACCCCTTTTTCAGTGCTTTTGCCTATCTGTCTTCCCCTTCTTTCAGCGCTTTTGAGTTAAATAACGCTTCTGTTCAAATATAGACTAGCGCTATTGTAACAGAATGTCATAAAAATCACCTTGTAATAGAAAAAGTGAAAATTTTAGGCTTGTGGAAGCCCCCCCTTGGACATAGATTTTACTAACAATTTGTTGTTTGTGCAGGTTAAAACTCACCATTAAAAATCACAAATTTTCCTTTGGTGCATTAAAAACTTGAAACAAAGAAAATTTTCGTGCTTCTAGTTAGGGTCACTCGTCTTTGGTGCTTTAAAAATTGAACAAAACAAACATTTGCTTTCATTGCAAGTTAGGACTCATTTTCTATTAGGGGCTTAAAATCAACAATTTGATTTTCTTGCATCAACTTAAAGAAATTTACAATCAACATTTTGTTTTGGGCAATCTAAAAAGAACAAGCCATTTTCATTTAAAGCTCAAAAACAATTTTACTTCAAGCAAAACGTGCCTTTGTTAAGTTGACCAGGATTTCATTTTTCCTAGTTTACAAAACATATTGCCTTTGAAGTTAAAAAGAACACCATGGCTGTTGGAGCAACATCTCCAAACAGTTAGATCACATTGCGATAATGGATTAAAAAGAACAAGTGTTTTTTGTGTTTGGCACGCTTGTGCAAAAAGTTGGTTGAGTTGTCCTACCTCTAACACACACTATCCTCTCCCTTGGCTTTCGTGGTCCTAGGTGCAAGAGAAAAGTGTTAGTAACACTCAAAATTTTTATCTTTTTAAGAGAGGCCTGCCAAGGGATCGATACTCTTGGGAATGACCTTGAGTGGTAAATCCTTCGAGCCGCTATAGAAATCAGGTGAGAGCGAAAGCTGTAGCCTTGGGTATAGTTGTTCCTACAGTGTAACTGGCCGAAAGGACAAATGGGCCCCACCACCAGTTACAAGGCTCTTAAGTGAGTCACTGCAAAATGAACTTATGTCCAAAAATATCAAACATGACTAAATACCTTTAAGTAGTAGCCCACCCATTCTATTGATTGAGGATATTTGTGATATAATTCAGTACAAGAGCATAGATGGTTTTGCTCCCAAGATACTCACCATACATATTTCCTTGAGTAGAAACATAGCTTTTTGAAAAGTCACTTATGGCTTGATAAAAGTGGTGACTCCCCATCATAGGGATCATCTATTTGTTATGCTCGTGCAAGACTTAGTATATCACATCCTTACCTGCCATGACGAGATTCATAAGGTATGTAGTACCAAAGTCGAAGAAATATCAAGATGTGGGCTAAATTTATCACAACTGGCCATTTGACCTTAGGGATAAAAAGTGTTTGAAGTGTGTGCGTTTTAAAGACTAAGTGTGAATTGAGCTGACTTCAGGCTTTGGAAATACACCTCAAAATACATCTAAAGGAAGGGTCATATACAAGTCCAAGGATTGGGTTGATCTAGACCCATACTCATTTGTGCCTTTGAGGCAACATTCTTGTGTTTTTGTGCTTGCTTTGTTTTCTTGTCAAAGAAAAATCAGAAAATCACTCCCAAAAACAAAGTATTCATCCAACCGAACACATCAAAAACAAAGTGCAAACAACAATAGAGTCAAATTTTATGACCATTCTTCACATCTTGCGAAAGAAGAAGTGTCATCAAAAAATCAACTTGAAAAGAAGACCATTAAGATCAAAGGCTTTGATAAAAAGGAGGAAATTCTTCTATATAAATAAACAAATCTTTGTCTCACATAGAGTCTTTTTGCGTCACATGCGTCTCTACCTTCAAGGCAAAACAAACGAATTTGATTCAAAATCCTTGAACCATAGAGCTTTTATGCAATATAGAGCTCTGAGTTATCACAAAAACCAAGGAGGTAAGATTAATCCCAACTTTTTCCCAAACGTCTGTATCACATACAACACAGCTGGAGAAATACCATCCACACCCGAAAGAGAAGAGGTAGAGTTTGTCCCATTTGTAACACAAAGCTTTTATTGAAGTTGAAAATATTCCATTCATCATCTTATTCATACATCATCATTTCATCATCAATCCATTCCAACTCTCAAAACATTAAGAGGTTCCTGTCACAAGTTCTCTTTTAGATATTGCTTGAATCAAACACCTCACATCACTTTTTAGATTGTTTCTACATCTAGGATAAGCTCATCCTAAGAAACACATCTACGCAGGTTAAAACTAGTTCATGAGTGAATCCTCTCATTACTAGGTAGTTAAATCTGTAACACATCTCAAATTTCTCTACACCTTATCACATCAAAAACTTATCAAACAAGCAAGCAATTCAAAGAAGGAATTTCAGTTACATCTACCTTAAAAGTGCTAGAGATCCACATGCAACACAATTCACCAATCATCAATCTCTCATTTCATCAAAAACTCATCATCATTTTCACTCAACTTCAACAAAGACTCATAAAATGGCTCAAACCCGATCATGGTCAAGGCAACGAGAAATAGAAATAGAAGAAGAAGAAGAGGAGAATCTCAATGAATTTCAAGAAGCACTTGGAGGAAATGCGAATGACGAAAACCCAAGTACTCCTACTCCCGCAACAATAGAAAGGGCTTAGCATAACCCTCTCTTTAACAGACTGTTTGACGAAATACTCAGGAGCAATGCGAATGCTCACTTTTTAAAACTCGCTCAAGAAGGAGCCAAACTCCCCTCTAACTTTGATCTTGCCCAATTAAGACAAGCATCAGAAAGACAAAGTCACCATGAAGAGGACAGAGGAAGAGATCCCATCAGATATAACACTCCTCGAGGTAACCCACCACCTCCTCCTCCAAATGAAATGGAGATGTTGTGGCAACAAGTCGAGAATCTCGCCCGACAACTTCATAGTGGTGTCAAGACTAACCAATTCTCACTTAATGACATCTATCCCTATCCTTTTGATAGGAATCTTTATATGCCACCCTTTCCACGAGGATTCAAAACACCCAAATTTGAAAAATATAGAGGAAAGGGAGATCCTCGTGATCATGTCAGAGAATTTCATTCCGCTTGTCTTGAAGTGGCATACGAAGACACATACCTAATGTGCCTTTTTCCCCAAAGCTTGGGAGGAACAACCACATCATGGTTTTCCCGACTACCAGGTGGCATTAGAACATTTGAGGAACTCATCCAGAAATTCCTAGCTCATTACTCTCATAACATTGAATGCGACATCACCATGGCTGATCTGTGCAACACTAAACAAAAACCAGGTGAACTATTTTCAATATTCCTGCAACGATGGCGTCAAATGTCTAGTAGACGTTCTCTTCAGTTACTTGAACGAGAACTAGTGGAAATATTCATTTCCAACTTAAACGAAGAAATGGAATTTCACCTAGACGTCAAAGACACAGACTCTTTTAATGATATGATCACCAAGGGTTTGAAATGTGAAAGGGCACTTATCAAGAAAGGACTCATCAAAATCTTTAATGAACCAAAAGATGGTCCTCGCCCGCGATTCAATAGTGATAAACCAAGCTTCTGGAATAAAAACAAGAATATCGTCAATGATGGGGTTGTGGATGCTCGGACTATCCAAAATGCACAACCTGTGGTTCGGTTTGCAGGACAAAATCCTCCACCTCAGAATAACACAAATGTTCCTTCAAATCAAAGTCGCATTACATCTCACGATGAACCTAGACCTCGTTTACAAAAACAAAAATGAACATACACTCCCTTAGGGGAACCCATTGAAACAGTATTACGACAACTCATTTCTTAAAATTTGGTCACTCTACCTAAACTATCAAACTATGAGCCTCAGGTCAAACCCGCATGGTGGAGAGATACTGAACACTGTGAATTCCACCAAGGAAGAGGACACAAGACAAGTAATTGTCACTGATTAAAAGATCTTATTCAGGATCTTATTGACCGAGGAGAAACTGAAATTGAAGGACATGACCCAAAAACAACAAATAATGATCATCTGATGTTCAAAAATCCACTTCCATCGCAAGATCAAAGGGGTCCTTCCACTTCTAGGCGAGGCACTGATACCACTGATTATACACAGGCTGCGTATAATTACACTGTCAATCATCTGTATGATGCCAGTGAACAAGTTGCAACAATAACCTTCACAAATCCCAACTCAAATTGCAATGTTGTTACACGTCATGGCAAGGTCACCATAAAGGCAGCTCCACAAGGCACCACCTCCATACCAAAGCAGTACAATCTTGTGGAACAATTAGACAAAACGCCTGCACTTATATCCATTTTAGAGCTTTTGCGCCTATCGCCATCTCATAAAACTATCTTGGATCAAGCCCTCTAAGAGACGTCAGTCCCTGCAAATCTGAATACAGACCAATTTCAAGCCATGGTTGGAAGTCTAAAGTCATCACCTTGTCTCACTTTTTCTGAAAGTGACAACTCTTCCTTCCAGCAACCTCATAACGCCTCACTCCACATCGAAGGATTTATTAACCAGCATAGGATCAAGTGAGTCTTGATCGATAATGGAGCAGGCCTAAATATTTGTACACTACAATTGGTCACAACATTGGGATATGCAGTAGAATCAGTGGATCCTTGTAAGAAGATCACAATCAAAGCCTATGACAATGCAGAGCGTTCATCCAAAGGAGCTGTGGTACTACCAATCCGAGTGGGCCCCGTGGTAAAGCACATCATCTGTCAGGTTCTGGACCTTCCTCTACCATATAATTTATTATTAGGAAGACCTTGGATACATGCCATGCAGGCTGTTCCATCTACCTACCATCAATGTATCAAATTCCCACATAACGGTGTAGAGATCACAATCCTGGGCGATGCAAATCCCTTTGCATATTGCCATAATATCAACCATCAACTAGAGATTATCGTTCCTAATAATAGAGAAGCTATTTCCTCCACATCATATATAAGTCCTGCCTCCCTTGCCAGTTCGAACACCACTATACCAAAGCAAGAAAAGCTTAAAATGAAAATAGCAGAGGAAGGTCTTGGGGAATACAACTTGAGTCAACTCTTTTGTGTGGGACAGATGCCCACTTCTCCTAGAACATATGGTAAACCACAGCAGTTACTCCAGCAACCACTAATCATGTCAGCATGTGCTTTGACACCTTTCATCCTTGGAAAGAGTCAAGAAGAAGAAACCCAAGATGAGGACTTAGCGGACTGGATCTATAAAGATCCCATCACCACTGATATACTGCAAGTTAAACTTCCTACAGATCAGTATGGCAAAGGTCTCCTCATTATGCAAAGAATGGGGTATGATGGTTAGAGTGCTTTGGGATGTTGCAAACAAGGACGACATGAACCTTTGCTGCCGAAATTAAAGCCCAAAGGTAATACAGGCCTAGGCTTTGAAAAAGAGATCTTTCCTAAACTCAAATTCAAAGGAAAACCCAGCAAACCATTATGTCAGCCTATTGCAAAGAGGACACCTTTCATTATCAAAGCAACATCGAGCACCATCACAACTGCCCCACCGAGGCTTAGAATCCCAACACAACCATCACCAATGCCACTCATCCCACCAAACGAACTCATAATCCCATCAACAACACCATTAGTAGCAGCAACTGTATCAGAACCCGCAACAACATCTATGGCACCAGCAATTCCAGCAGAAGCCACTGAGTCAACACTGTCGATACCCCCTGTACCATATTCTTTTATCCCTTTCGACCTTCCTGCAGCATCGATCACTACAAAGGTACATCAACCAATCACACCTACAGTATTTAACTCAAAAGACATCCCAGTATGGTATAGTAATTAGATGCTGGAAAGTGACTCAAAGACCGACTCACATGAGTGGGAATTTGATTATGTACAACTTAACACTTCAGATGAGGAAGATGCACCACTACCTCCACCACGCAAAGACATCCCTGTTTACGGAGAAGCACAGATAAAGACCACTTGGGTTCCTGAACTGGAATCATCTTCCACAGACCCTACGTCTCATCCTACGCCTGATTCTGACAAGGAGAGTACCCTTAATGACCTTCACCATAACATCTTAACCCTCATTGATACATCTAATGCACTTAACCTAATCGATGAAGTAATGCCCATTATCCACCCTGAACTCATCGAATGGAACCAACCAAATCCCCCATGTCTTGACCTCTTCCAAAATGATGAGGCCATCATTGACTTTTTGGAATTAAGGGATAACCTACCAAGCGGGGATCACAAAGCTAGATTTTCCATTGAACTTAACAGTGCAACATACTTTGGGGCGGATGTCAAACCTTTCAGCTACAAAAATATAACATTAAAACATGGATCTTCTAGTGAAAACCACACTGTGGCACTGTTTGATCCAACAAAAGTAAAAAGAAAGAGCGTATCCAATGGTGAAAACCTCTCTGAGGTGCCTGAGGATGAAGGGTTTGACATTCTCCCTGATAGTACACAACAAGAACAATCAACAATTCTCATCGAGGAAACCAAAGAATACAATGTGGGGACTCCTAAAAATCTTCATCTCATACATCTAGCCTCTCTTCTCACTCCAAAGGAACAACCTAAGTTTATAAAGTTCTTCCAGAAGCGTCAGATCAACTTTGCATGGTCATATGCAGACATGCCTGGGCTTGATCCTGATTTAGTCATGCATCACCTTACCGTAGCAGAAGGAGCCAAACCTGTCAAGAAAAAGTTTCGTAAGATGCATCCTCAAATTGCAGTACTAGTCAAAACAGAATTCAAGAAACTCCTAGATGTTGGTTTCATTAGACCAATTGATTATGTAGAATGGATCTCCAACATTGTGCCTGTCGGCAAACCAAAAGGGGGCATCCGCATTTGTACTGACTTCAAAGATCTGAATAAAGTCTGTCCTAAGGATGACTTCCCCCTTCCAAATATCGACATCATAATGGATCTGACAACAAGACATGCCATGCTTTCACTCATGGATGGCTTTTCTGGATACAATCAGATAAAGATTACACCAGAAGATCAACATAAGACAACCTTTACATGTCCATGGGGCACATATTGCTGGAATGTAATGCCTTTTGGTCTCAAGAATGCAGGAGCAACCTATCAAAGGGCAATGACCACCATCTTCCATGACATGATGCATACTATGATGGAAGATTATATTGATGACTTACTAGCAAAATCACTCACCAGAGAAGGGCATCTCCACATCTTAGATAAAATCTTTGATAGACTGGAACAATACCATGTTCGACTCAATCCAAAGAAATGTGTCTTTGGAGTAACATCCGGGAAGCTTTTAGGATACATTGTCTCAAGCAAAGGTATTGAGGTTGACCCAACAAAGGTAAAAGCAATCATGGACATGCCACTACCAAAGAATATCAGTCAGCTAAGGACATTACAAGGGCGACTTCAATCCATCCGAAGATTCATTGCACAATTGGCTGATAAGTGTCACCCATTTACACACCTACTATACAAAAACATCCGCTTTTAATGGGATGCCAGATGCCAGCAAGCATTTCAGACGCTTAAAGACTATCTCATGAATCCACCATTGCTGATGCCACCAGATCCAAGAAGACTGTTGTTACTCTATATCTCAGCAACAAGTACAGCATTGGGTGTACTACTGGCATAACATAATGCAGAAGGAAAAGAGTGTGTTGTTTACTACATCTCTCGCACATTGGTGGGCTATGAACTCAATTACACACCTATTGAGTGAGCTTGCTTAGTAGTAATCTTAGCAGCCACTAAATTGAGGCACTATCTGTTGACACACAAGGTACAACTCATCGCAAAGATTGATCCACTCAAGTATTTACTCAGCAAAGCAGCATTGACAGGTCGTTTGGCCAAGTGGGTGATGATTCTAAGTGAATTTGACATCGAGTATGTGGACCGTAAAGCTATCAAAGGTCAAGTTATTGTAGATTAGTTGGCCGATGCACCACTCATAGGCGATCATCCTCTCATTTCCAATTTTCCAGATGAAGAGATATTTATGATCACAACAACACAATCATGGAAATTATACTTTGATGGTTCGTACACTAGACATGGCTCGAGGGCAAACATCCTATTTATCACACCTCAAGGTGATAGCATCCCGAAGTCTTACAGGCTCACATTTCCATGCACTAACAACATAGCAGAGTATGAGGCCTTGATCACAGGACTCAGGCTAGCCGTACAATGGAAATTACAAGAACTACAAGTATATGATGACTCACAACTGGTCATTCGACAAGCAACTGATGAATATCAGAACAAGGATGATAAACTCATGCCATACAAGAAAATGGTGGACAATCTAAAGACATCATTTACTACTATCACTTTTGAGCAGATACCAAGAGATCAGAATCGAGTTGCTGACGCCATGGCTACCATCGCATCTTTACTAGATCTTCCATAGAATTCAACACGCTACGAGTTCTTGGTAGAACAACTCTGGATTCCCGCTTATGATATCCCCGAATCCGAGATGATATGTCGCCTTGTCGGTTCTGAATCCCCATGGTATGGTGAATTCTACACCTATCTCCGTGATCACACCCTTCCTCCCAACCAATCGAATAACCAACAAAAAACCTTCATTCGCCAAACTGCTCGATATACCATTATTGCTGAAACCCTATACCGCCATAGTCTTGATGGTACTCTCCGTCGATGTCTGGAACAAGGTGAGATAACAAAGGCTTTGGAAGAAGTCCATGAAGGAATTTGAGGGACTCACTCAAGTGGTCCGTCACTAGCCAAGAAACTCCTGCGCAATGGATACTATTGGCCATCTATGGAAAAAGATTCCTACTACTTTGTCAGAAAATGTAAGAAATGTCAAGTTCATGGCGACCTGATACATGCACCAGCCCAGGAACTACAACCAATCATGACACCGTGGCCTTTCTGTCAATGGGGCCTTGAACTTGTGGGTAAGATTCACCCATCTTCATTTAATGGCCATAAATTCATTATTACCACCACCGAATATTTCACAAAGTGGATCGAAGTTGTTCCACTTACCCAAGTCACTAGCAAGCAGATCACCTCATTCATCCTCAACTACATCATCTGCCGATATGGTGTGCCCATGTCCATCATCACAGATAACGATCTTCCTTTCAAAAATCAAGATGTTCGTGAACTTTGTGAGAAATTTCACATCCAACACCGCTTTTCCACCCCCTATTACCCACAAGGCAATGGTTAGGGCGAAGCATCAAATAAGAACATATTAAGAATCCTCAAGAAGACAGTCAATGATGCCGGTCGTGATTGGCATGTTCAACTAAATCCAGCGCTATGGGCATATCGAACTAGCATTCGAACCCCTACAGGTGCAACTCCTTATTCATTGGTCTATGGTGCAGAAGCTATCTTGCCTATTGAGGTCGAGATACCATCATTACGGGTTTCCTTGCATAATCTGATAGATGACGAAGCATATAGAGTATCCTGTCTTCAGAACTTAGAATTACTTGATGAAAAGCGACAAGCTGCATACAATCATCTCAAAGCCTATCAGCAACGCATGAGCAGAAGCTACAATCACAAAGTTAGACCTCATACATTTGAGGTAGGTGATCTTGTTCTACGAGAGAATCCTCGCAACCAACCAAACAGAGAACATCAGTGCAAGTTTGAATCAAACTGGCTGGGTCCATATGTTGTCACTACTGTGTTTGGGTCCGGGGCATATCAGTTGGCTACATCAGAAAGAGAACCGCTCGCAGATCCAATCAACAGCATGCACCTCATATGGTTTTATACCTAAGCTGAACAAAGCATCAGGCTCCCCTGCATACCAGAAAATACCAAAAACATACAGATAAATGACATGAAGAAAATACAAAAACACCAAAAAGAGTAAGAGAAAAATCATGCATCCAAACGGTGAACAACCCCTCCGGTGGCACCTTGGGTAAGTACGATGGTGAAAACCTGGCAAACAAACGCCACTCATAAAGGCTATGGCTCCATTATCTTTCAGACTTGTTGCGATCACATCTACTTCATACATACATCCATCCATCCAAAACCATGGCTTGTTATTCCTCTGCAATTATGATAGTACTCCATACATCTTGCATCCCTCTTTTTCATAGTCATGTCTAAAATTGGGGGCAATGCCTTTAACCTATTGATGGAAGTGGATTCTACATTGTCTTATGATTCATTAAGTTCTTCATTCAAGCAATCATCAAAATACCAAAAACATTGGAAAATGTCTCAACAAAAATACCAAAAAACATTCAAAACAATTCAAAATCCAAAAACATCGACAAACCATTGAAAAATCCAACAAAAACATGGCAACACTTTGTACATACTCATCCATGCAGATACCAAAACAAGCATTGACAAAATCCTCACACGATGACCATTTACCAATCGACCACACAATCCACATCAACACTCAAAAACTATCTTCAACAAGGATGCATCCTTCCTTACCAAAACAAAGACAAAAGTGACATTTTCTTTGACAAGAAAATTATGTTAAGCTATCAAATACTTGGTTGATTTGTGAGTACAATCATTCGTTTATCTATATCGGGATCTTTTAGCATTATTTTGTATTGTTTGCGCATTATTTTCGATGAAGTTCTGGGGCATGTACTAATGGTGTCTACGTGGGAAGTTCACCAAGTTACGTGATCGTATGCAAAATACAGTCATAGATCACTACGACTTGCTGACTACAGCGTATACCTCGACCATATGAGCATGAACCATTACCAAGGATCCATATTCTTTCTTCTTTATGTATATACTGTTTGTTTGCAAGTAAAATGCTTATTCTTTGGTTCCTCCTCCTCCTCCAAATTGGATAAAGGTTTTATCTCTTAGTATGGTATGCACTTGTCTCAGGATATGATCAGCCTAAGATCAAGGAGAACGATCCAAATCATGCATGAATGAAGATAATCCTTGTCTGTTCCACAAGCAATACTCTGGTCGACTTGACCCTTATATCAAGTCGTTTGTATTAACTTGCTATATAGAATCCATGTAAGAAATACTCAAGTCATCTTGAATCATTATATCAAGATGCTTGTATTCTCTTCCAACATTTTAAAGCTCAATGATGAAAATAGAGCACTATGGATCGTCATTTCATCTCATCTATTTATATATTGCATTCCATTGCATATCACCCATCCATTCACTCATTAATATATAGGATTTATATGCAAAATGTGAAAATTAAGCTGGTCTTGAATACAATCACGACCAAGTACTCTGATACATCATCAATGCATCATGCAAAGTCTCAAAAACCTTGCATTCCTCATGGTCATATCATCATTACATTTAGTTGCATCTTGCATTAAGAAACATTCATGTCATTTTTAACTTAACATTGCATATAGTTCATTTTGGACATTTAGTTTTCATTAATCATTTGCATCATTGCATCAATCATAAATAATTAGACTCATTCGTAAGATCAAATTGTCTTTGATTGTTTTAAATCATTTACTCGGCATTTAGTGTCAATTATCCATCATCATTTCATCATCCTTTATCATTTATTATTGCATCCTTTCATTAGTGAAAAAGTGCATTCATTCATCCATTTATTAAAGTATCTTATTAGGCTCATTTTAGGATTCATTTCACATTACATTCATTATCCTCTTTTTAATTGCATTAAGGTGCAGTTATTACAACCATAAGTTATAATATCATCACATTATCATTTTTACTTAAATCATATTTAAGCATTTAAAATCATAAAATCCACTTGTTTATAAAACATTGGTTCATAACATTTTATATCCATTATATATATGCATTCATTTAAACATTATCATATAAACATTTGTACTTTACATTTTGTTTATCCATATTACATTCATCTAAAAACATCTATATGCATATCCATACATAACATCATTCATTCGACCATTGCGTTAACATCATCACATAAATCATCTCATCATTATATCAAAATAGGAAACACCAAAATCCTATTCATAAATTATCATAAGCATACATCATCATCACGACATTACATACATAAAAACATTGCATCAAAAATAAAAACAAATCATACATATATAAACCTGCATTCATATGTCAGTATCCCACATCATAAATCATCATAAAAACATGCATATAAGAAACATCTCATCAAATGCATACATATACACATATCCATCTAAGCAATAAACTCATCATCCTGCATAAACATCCATACATATCAACTGCATATCATCTAATATGGGATCTCCTCATATATATCATCTCATATATCAGAGTATAATGAAGTCTACAAAATCGGCTACCAAGAGCCATCCAAGATACAGTCCAAAAAATAAACAATGATACAATACATATATGCAAAAATGCTCTCTCAAATGCCACTCTGGCCAGATGTTGTACCACCACCTCCATTGCCACCTGCTCTCCCACTGGTGCCCGCACCACCTGATCCATCTCTCCGTGGAGGCCTCATCGAACCACCACTCCCTCCTGCATGTAAGGAAGTTAAGTAGCGGAAACAACTTCCTACACTAACCTTGAGAGGAGGGTAATGCAAAACTTTTTCAGATCATTACAACAGTTAAAGAAAATAGAAATAGATATAATAGCATTCATACCACAACACAGTGATTTACGTGGGGAAAACCCTTTCGGGAGAAAAACCCCACCCTCCAAAAGCAGCTCAATATTTTATTCAGCAATCAAAAAAAGATTACAACATACTTGCAGAGCAAGCTCTTCGCAGGAGTAGCACTAATCAGAGATTCAAAGGCAACTCAATAGCCATAAGACTCTTACACACAACCTCTATCACTCACACCTCATAAATAGGAGATACAATACAGGAAACCGTCAAACGGTATTACAAAACCATGGGCGAAAACCACCCAATAAGGTGTAGCCGACCTTATCTCCCTTCTAGATGCCCTATAACATGTTAAAGCACACATCAACATGTGTCGCTCCCTTTTTACAGCTCATTTATGTATTCGATACAAATTATTTTTCCTATTTCAGGAGTACAAACTTCCAGAGGCCATAACTTGAGAACCGGGTGTCCGATTGACGAACCGTTTGAAGCGCCGGAAAGCTCGCGAAGTGCTCTATCACCTCGTAACTGCTTCGCCGGTTACGACCACTTTTCAGGGCGTTTCGGAGCCTCTAAAGTCCCCAAAATTAAGTTTAAATATTTTATTGCACCCCTCCAAGACGAAAACATTAATATCTTCAAAACTAGTTGTGACCTTGCGACGCAACTTTACCGGAATGCTTATCTAGCCAACTAGAAGCTTTAGGGAGAGTTTCGCACCATTTCGTGCTCAAATTAAAACTTACTATAAATAGTAACCTCGCATAAATGCAAGGTTGAGACACCATTTTTCCCAACAAATCTCCCACTTGTCAAACACCTTGCAAGAGCAGAAGGGAATGTCAACACAATGAATCAATTGCTAGGGGCCATAAGGCCCATAGACTCTGAACACCATCTGAACTTTTCTGTGCTCATAGCCTTAGTTAAAGCATCTGCAACATTCATCAAAGTTTCCACCTGAACCAGCTTCACCCTACCATCTTCGACCATATCTCTAACAAAATGATACTGAACATCAATATGTTTGGTCCGGGCATGAAATGTCGGGTTCTTAGCTAGGCTAATTGCACTCTGACTGTCACAGTAAACTGTCACTGTACCTTATTTTATTCCAATATCCGAACACAGTTTCTTAAGCCAAATGGCCTCTTTACAAGCATGAGTAGCTGCCATATACTCCGCTTCAGTAGTGGATAAAGCAACCACAGCCTGTCGCTTACTCATCCAACTAATTGCACCACCAAACAAAGTAAACACATAAGCACTGGTGGATCTTCTACTATCAATATCACCTGCCCAATCTGAATCCACATAACCATGGATATCAAGGGAAGTCATGTCTCCAACTGAATTACCATGATAACACAAAGAATACTCTGAAGTACCCTTCAAATATCTGAAGACTCTTTTGACTGCATCCCAATGAACTCTACCAGGATTAGACATATATCTAGAAAGTACTCCCACTGCTTGGGCAATGTCTGGTCTAGTATAGACCATAGCATACATCAAGCTTCCAACCACACTCTGGTAAGGCACTCTGCTCATGTCTTCCATCTCCAATGGGGATGTAGGACAATTTGAAACAGATAGTTTCGTTCCAACTGTAAAAGGAACACTCAATGGTCTACAATTCTGCATGTTGAACCTCTGTAACACTGAATTCACATACTTACTCTGGCCTAGCCATAGCTTTCTGTTCACCCTATCTCTTCTAATTTCCATCCCAAGAATGTGCTTTGCTGCACCAAGATCTTTCATTTCAAATTTAGCAGCGAGCTGAGACTTCAGTTCTGAAATCATACCTTTCCCTTTACCAATGAATAACATATCATCGACATACAATGCAATGAATAAGAAATGATCACCATAAGATTTATAATAAACACAGTGATCTGATTTAGAATGTTCAAATCCCAAACTCAACACATATGTATCAAATTTCTGGTACCACATCCTAGGACTTTGTTTGAGGCCATACAAAGATTTCTTCAATTTACAGACCAAATTACTTTTACCTTTCACCACATAGTGTTCCGGTTGTGTCATATAAATATCTTCCTCCAAATCACCATGAAGGAAAGCAGTTTTCACATCCATTTGCTCAACCTCTAAATCATAAGCAGTAGCAATAGAAAGCAAAAATCTAATGGACGTCATTTTTGCAACATGAGAAAATATCTCACCGTAATCAACACCCTCAACCTGAGAGTAGCCTTTTGCAACCAACCTTGCTTTATACTTCTCAATGCTTCCATCTGAACCAATCTTTTTCTTGAACACCCATTTATAACCAACAGGTTTTCGTCCTTCAGGCAATGGTACAAGATCCCATGTATCATTATTTTTCAAAGCTGCCATTTCTTCCTCCATAGCAATCTTCCAGGATTCTGCATCATTCATACCTAATGCCTCTTCTACAGATTTCGGTTCATCCACACTAGTATTCAGAGAAAAAATACATCTCCAATCATCAGGTGAATACCTTTCAGGTGGTTGTCTATGTCTTGTAGACCTTCGAACAAGCTGAGTTGGAGGTTCTTCCTCCTCTTCTGAAGATTCAGAGCTAGACGAGCTCTCCTCAAATTCTTGCCTATCTAGGGGTCTCGATTCAACTCTTTCAGGTGTAGAAGGAAGTTGAATCACATCTACTTTTTTAGTCTGTTCTGGCTGCAATGTAACAGAAGGAGACTTAATTTCTCTAAAAAATAACACTTCTACTGTGAATTACCTTTTGTGCAACAGGGTTCCAAAGCTTGTATCCTTTCACACCATAACTATACCCGATGAAGATACATTTCACAGCCTTGTTCTCCAACTTTGTTCGCTTCTCCTTTGGCACATGTGCATATGCCTCGCAACCAAAAACTCTAAGATGTCTCAATGAAGGCTTGTGACCTGACCATGCTTCCATAGGCGTTTTATCAACAAGAGCTGATGTAGGAGACCTGTTAATCAGGTAGCAAGCAGTGGCAACAGCTTCAGCCCAAAACTTTTGTTCGAGACCAGCACCACTCAACATACTCCTAGCCTTCTCCATCAGTGTCCTGTTCATTCTTTCTGCAACTCCATTCTGCTGTGGAGAATACGGAGTTGTCTTCTGCCTGTTAATTCCACAGTCTTTACAGAATCTATCAAAATCATTAGAGCAAAACTCACCGCCATTATCAGTTCTCAAACATTTTATTTTCTTTCCAGTCTGCAACTCAATCATTGCTTTAAATTCTTTAAAATGACTAAAAACTTCAGATTTACTCTTTAGGAAATAAACCCATGTCCTTCTACTAAAATCATCAATAAATGAAACATAATATGTGGATTTTCCAATCGAAGAGACATCTACTGGACCAAACACATCAGAATGGATAAGATCCAAAACACCACAAGTTTTATGAGAACTCGAGTAAAACTGAACGCGGTTTTGTTTTCCATAAATGCAATGCTCACAGAAATCAAAGTCAAGATTACAGTCATTCAAACCTTCAACAAGGTTTTTATTTTTCAAGGTCCTTAGACCCTTTTCTCCAATGTGACCAAGTCTCTGGTGCCATAACATAGTCTTCTCTGCAGGTAACTTTGCTTCAGATGAAAGAGCACCCTTAGGTACCCAAAAAACCATTTCCATCTGCTGAAGGTGAAACCTTCAAATCTTCTAGTGAAGTATCTGTAGATTTACTTTTTACAGAAGTGCTATTACACTCAACAGTGTATGCTTCAAGCTTATACAAAGTGCCAAACCTGACACCTCTAGCAACTACCATAGCACCCTTAATCATCTTACATCCTGCTTCAGAAAAGACTACCTGCACACCTGCATCTATCAGTTTGCTTACAGATAACAGGTTTCATTTTAATCCAGGGATATGCAGCACACCATTAATCCTTTTTATTCTACCATCAGAAAACCTGATTCTAACTTTACCTCGACCAACAATGTCTAGATGTGAATCATCACCCAAGTACACCTTACCTCCATTAAATCCTTCATATTCAGAAAACCAATCTCTATTGGAAGTCATATGAAAAGATGCACCTGAGTCAATTAGCCAGGCATCATTACCTGCATGAGTCGCCAAAGCCGCAATAAATGCATCGCCATCTTCCTTGTCGGACTCAGAATTAGAATCGAACTTTTTCTTTTTCTTCTTCTTCTTTTCTTCTTTGCAGTCCTTACGGATGTGACCTGATTTACCGCAGTTCCAGCAAATGACTTTGGACTTTCCAGGAGATTTCGATCTCCCTTTGGATTTGGACTTGTCACGCTTCTTATTCTTCTTGCCTTTCTCCTTAGGTCTTCCATGAACGGTTAGGGCTTCCTTTGAACTGATGGATACCTTCCTTCGCATCTCTTCACCGAGTAGGGCACCCACCACATCTTCAGATTTCAAAACAACAGAAGTACTACCGATAGCCATAACAAGAGAATCCCACGAATCAGGCAAAGAACAAAGCAAGATCTGACATTTCTCCTCCTCGTCCATCTTAACACCGACAGATACTAATTGAGCCACCAACATATTGAATGCTTCCAGGTGGTCTGCAATTCGTCCACCCTCTTCCATCTTCAAGGAATACAATTTCTTTCTTAAGAAAATTTGATTTAATAAAGATTTCACTTGATACATCTCACCAAGCTTAGTCCATAGCTTCTTTGCAGAGTTCTCTTCATGGACATTGATTAGAACAGAGTCTGCCAGGCACAGTCTGATTAGACCCTTGGCTTTTCGGTCCATAACATCATACTGAGCTGCCGCAGTAGGATCTGAGGGCCTTTGGACATTCGCATCAACAATATCCCAAAGATCTCGATCTATTAGCAGATCTTCCATCTTCAGCTTCCACATCTCAAAATTACTTCCATTAAATTTCTCCACCTCTATTCTCCCTGACGAACTCGCCATCTGAATATTCCTGCAACAAGATCAAAAAGTGTCTTTTGCACAAGCTCCCACTCAAATCTAGATTAGTTCAAAAAACCCAACTGCCCATAATTGAAACCAAAGGTGATCAGGCTCTGATACCACTTGTAAGGAAGTTAAGTAGCGGAAACAACTTCCTACACTAACCTTGAGAGGAGGGTAATGCAAAACTTTTTCAGATCATTACAACAGTTAAAGAAAATAGAAATAGATATAATAGCAGTCATACCACAACACAGTGATTTACGTGGGGAAAACCCTTTCGGGAGAAAAACCCCACCCTCCAAAAGCAGCTCAATATTTTATTCAGCAATCAAAAATAGATTACAACATACTTGCAGAGCAAGATCTTCGCAGGAGTAGCACTAATCAGAGATTCAGAGGCAACTCAATAGCCATAAGACTCTTACACACAACCTCTATCTCTCACACCTCATAAATAGGAGATACAATACAGGAAACTGTCAAATGGTATTACAAAACCATGGGCGAAAACCACCCAATAAGGTGTAGCCGACCTTATCTCCCTTCTAGATGCCCTATGACATGTTAAAGCACACATCAACACGTGTCGCTCCCTTTTTACAGCTCATTTATGTATTCGATACAAATTATTTTTCCTATTTCAGGAGTACAAACTTCCAGAGGCCATAACTTGAGAACCGGGTGTCCGATTGACGAACCGTTTGAAGCGCCAGAAAGCTCGCGAAGTGCTCTATCACCTCGTAACCCGCTTCGCCGGTTACGACCACTTTTCAGGGCATTTCAGAGCCTCTAAAGTCTCCAAAATTAAGTTTAAATATTTTATTGCACCCCTCCAAGACGAAAACATTAATATCTTCAAAACTAGTTGTGACCTTGCGACGCAACTTTACCGGAATGCTTATCTAGCCAACCAGAAGCTTTAGGGAGAGTTTCGCACCATTTCGTGCTCAAATGAAAACTTACTATAAATAGTAACCTCGCATAAATGCAAGGTTGAGACACCATTTTTCCCAACACTGCATCCCTTGATCTCTCCCTCCGCAGCGGACCCATCACACCCCCACTGCTCTGCACCCTCTACGATCGCTCCGATCTAGCCTGCCGCATCTGAGAATAACTGAGAGCTCGCTGACTAACTGGCACCACCTGCTCATATAAACCCCGCCAATAGTCTATCTCCGCCTGTGCTCGTCGCATCTCCCTCATCACCTCCCCTGTAGGCCCCTGTGCTCCTACTCCAACCCACACTCTCTCCTGCAGCTCTGCCAATCTCTCCACTACACTATCCCTCTCCCACAGCACCACCGCCAGCTCTGAATCCTGTGCAAATAGCTGCACATCTCTAGCTGCCACCTCTGCCTCCAAATCCTCTATCCGAGTCTGCAAACGTACTATCATATGATCTCGCAGATCTCTAGTGGCTCCCTCCCCGGTATCCATAGCTGCCTCCCCTGCACCACCCTCTCTAGTAGTCCCCTCCCCTCTGTCCATCGGGATCTCTCTCTCCATCCCCCTCCCACTCAGCTGAACTCCTCCCTGTATCAATGGTCCCTATGATATCTGTAGCGACAGTCCACCTCTCCCTCTCCGCTGACTCCGCATCCCCAATCCCCCACCTCCTCCTCCACCTCCACCTCCTCCTCCTCCTCCTCCTCCACCTGCCCTCGGTCCTCGACCTCCTGCCCTCCTCCGTCTCTGTCCCCTCTCATCCTCAAAATCTGGGATCGGCTCTGCTGGATCAGATATCCGTAAGATTGGGTGCGCTGCCTGGTACTGTGCATACTCATCTGTAACACCTGCATCCATGACCCTCGGTCGTATATCCCACGGTCTCGCCTATAGTTTCTGGAACTCTGTCAGTGCCTGATCATATGATAGCACTGGCCCCCATGCGTACCTCTCCCGAATAACTCGAGCATACTCTCCTGATCCATTGGGCAATCCCTGTTGCCGCCCAAACTGTCTTAGCACTCTCCCCGAAACCTGTCTCTCCACATGGTATGCGGTCCTCCCAATGAGGAATCGGGTCATAAAAATGTAAGGCAGTGCCTCTGCATCATCATCCCATGGCTCACACTCCAAGTATGGTCGCCATATCACTGCATCTAGATCATCTAACGCCCGCCACCACTCTAACTTCCCCAGGTGGGGCTGACTCATCCTGCCGCTATACATAAACATGTACGACTGATCTACTGCCTGGAATCTCAAACTCACCGGTCGAGTCACTGGTAGGTGCTCCCAAGCCCAAATATGCAGCAGCGTCATGTCCACTGCAAAGGAACCCCTCCCCCGGTAAACCACCTCATGGAGCTCCTGGTACAGGTGCGCCAGCACGCACGGCCCCCATGCAAATCGGGTCCCCTCGGTCATCATCATCTCGATAACTTGTCCCCATCCGACGGCCAAACCATGTGATCGCTTGTCTGGACAAAGAAGTCCTCCCACAATACCTGATAAAACTGCTGGAAGAGGCTCATATAACGCGGCTATCTCCTCCCAGGCAACGAAGCCATCATCAATGAAAACGTCATCATCAAAAATCCTCTGCACTGCAAGAGTCCCCCAGGATCTGTCGTATGTGACTAGCTCCCCCCGAATCGAAATCTGTAAGATGCGCCACACATCCTCTAGGGTCACTATCATCTCCCCCTATGCTAGATGGAAGGTGCACGTCTCGCTGTGCCACCGCTTTGCTAATGCTATGATCAATCCGTGATTTAGGCATGTGCATCACCTCATATAGACCAGTCGCGACAATGCAGTCTATCTCCGCCTGTGTCAATCAATCCCGCAACCCCTGTGTCGTAGGATGTTGCTCATGTAACTACAACACGCGCAACTCCTCCTGCACATGGACATTCATCTATCACCATCAGTTGTTTTGTTTTCAAATTTTCTTAAGTTTAAACCTAGACTATCAACAGATACTTTGATCAAGTATCTTCGGGTCTCAACAGGTAAGCAATCATGGCCACCTAGACTTCAACGAGCATTTATCCTAGCAAATGATCTAAGTCTCATCAGGCTGCTATGGTTCAAAACAACTCCCACTTCCCCTCACTATCCATCAATCATTGGCATCGGGAGATTTTCTTCATCCAAACTGGGGCATCTCTTTATCCTAAGACAAAAACACTATTATACCAACAAAAGTGCTAGTTTTTGAACAATAACGCTACAACCTTAACAAAAGCGCTCAATTAGCTATCCCATAGTGCTCAAACTACAAATGCGCTCAAACAACTACACAGTAGCGCTAATACAGTTCAAAAGTGCTCAAACAAGCCCTCAATAGCGCTTATTAATCAACAACGCTTAAACTTGCATGCAATAGCGCTACAACAAAACGAAAGTGTTCAAACAATGGGGCAATAGCGCCATTACGGTGCAGTAGTGCTAGTTCATGGAGCGAAAGCGCCAAAACCGTAGTTCCAACGCTCTTGCTCTGACTTGACTTGGACTCAGCTAAAAACCTATCAAAAAAGCATAAAAATTAATTTTTCGAATTTGCGTACCGCTGGTCCATAGTCGTCTGGGCGTTGGAACCGTCGAACTCACTCAAATTTGTGCTCGGTAATCGGTATCGACATCCTGATTGCTGCTCGCTCCTCCAAAATGTCCTTATCAGAGCTCTGGTTTTACACTGGTCGGGGTCACAAATGATCATGTATTCACCCCTTTCACCCCATTTATACCTTTCGCCATCACCATAACTTCTCTCCGCTCACCGCCGTGGTCCCCATGAACTTCCCGAGCTCCCCATTTCTCCATTTTTTCCCTCGTTTTCTTCTATTTTTCACCCACGCTGCTAACTTCTTCTTTTCTATCACCCTACCAATTTTCATTCTTTTTCAAGAGATCGCCCGATTTTTCAAAAAAATTTAGCCCATCTCTCGAGGGGGCATACCACCCATTAAATTTACATTTTATGGGACATTTTCTTCACACCTATTTTTCTTTCTTTGAAATGACATGATAAACCGCACCATCTCAAAGAGGGGCAAATGTAGTCACACAAATCTGTCCAGCTTAATTAAATAAATAAACGCTATTTATTTGATTAAAAATCCACTAGCCATCAGTTAATTAAATTAATATTTAATTAATTCATCTCCAAACATTTTTCTATTAATTAAATAAATTATTCAATTTATTTTAATTAATTCATTAAATCAAATTCCAATCAATTAAATAAATAAAAGCTATTTATTTAAATTAAAATCTCTTTTTCCTCTTTTAAATAAATTAAATAAAACATTTATTTAAATCATTATCCCCCCCGCTTGCATTTTCCTACAAATGCAACTTGCACACATTTATTGAAATGAATGAATTTTTATTTTAAATAAAATCCTATTTTCCCTCACCCACCAAATCCAATTGCATTCCTAAATCCCCTTCTAGATTCTTCTAACCCCTTCCTAATTAGCCTAATCCATCCCCTAATTATTGTCACATTCCTAAGCAAAATGGAGTCACTTCTCAAAGACTCCAAAGTCTTTGAAAAGCATTTAATGCTTTGTGTGGTCAACAAATTAACCCCCAAAGTCTTCCAAGACCACTAATGGCTCTTACATGACCATTTATGACTCTTACATAACCATTTATGGTTATTTCAAACTTGTCCCCCCAAACATTTATTGTTTTGACCATATTCATCCATTTCACATATGCACAAGAGTTTATCCATTGGATAAAAACTTTATTCTTTGAATAAAGAGTTTATTCATTCAACCAACCTTGACTTTAACTCCCAAAGTCATATCAGGCATTTAATGCTTATTCCCTCTCCTCTCAACCTATCTCACATTGACACTTGTCATCCTGGGATTGGGTTGAAAGACCTCACATGGATTTGAAATCATTCAATCTTAACCCTTGTTGAGATTGCTCAATCTCAACCATCCATTGCTCCATTTTTCCTATAAATAGAGCCCATTTCTTCATAATCCAGATCTTGAAAACTTGTATGCATTTAAGCTATAGGTATTTTAAGAGAGCATTTTAGCATAATTAGCTAATATCTTGTCATTTTGGATAAAATCAATCATTTTAGTATCAATAGCTTAATATTAGCTTCTTTATTTACATTTAGAGCAATATTTCAATCTCAATCCTCCATAAGCATCCATAGTGCAAAAAGCTGCTGAGAGCTACACTATTTTGGAACTTGGAGAGGAGAGGAACAAGGGAGAAGGAGCTAAGAGCATGCTAAGAGGCATTTGGAGATGCCTCATTATCTTTATTTCGTTAGTTAGATATATTAGCATGATTTTAGTGTCTCTCTTGTTATGTCTGTTTAGATTAGTTTTTGATTGAATAACACTAACGATTTTCTTGTGTGTCTTGTGTTGTTTGTCATTTGCTAACCTTGTCCATTTAGTAGGGCATCACTTTGTTCATCAACTTTTCTTTATTTATAAGCAATTCCTAACCTCTTAATCTCCTTAATCACATTTCCCATGATTAATCTTAGCCATCATATCTTCAAACTTGACTAGGTTCATTGAATCCTTCGAACTGAAAAACATTTTATCTTGCCTTGAAACTTGTATACCTTCCTTGGTACTTGTGCTCGGTTATGACCGTTCAATCTGTGTTGTAGATCTAACTCTTGAATTTTCATTGTCGTTGATCCTTAACAAACTTCTTGCACGACATTCCAATCTTCTATAAATCTCTAGCTCATTGGCATCCTTCATTTAATAATGTATTTATTCATCCAATGCATTATGTTACTGCTCGGTTGATACTCGATAAATACTGAACTTTACTCGGTAACATCTTTCTTCTTTATCCAACACTGATAACCTTGGTGTTTACCGACTAGCTCCTTGCTCGGTAAAATAGAACAGTATCAAACCTTTACTCATTATATGACATGAAATATTTTCCTTCTTATTCAATCTTCGAATACACATATATAGGATATCAAAACAATCAAAATAACATAATCTCATCACTTTCTAACTCAGTAATAGTTGCCCATTGAATAACTTATTACTCCCCTTCATTTTCACATTCTTTCTGTGTCACTTGCCAACATCTTTATACTCATCAAAACATACTCTTTAAGATATGGCAACATCATACTGAATCAGAAAATCAATTGCTTGACATCAATGACAAAATAATATTATTAAGACAGTAATCATCCTTTATCAATTATATCATCAATCTCCAACAACCTTCTCAATATCATCATACCAACAAACTTAATGTAATGTCAACAACACGCTCTCTCACAAAAATTATAACACTCATTAGAATAGGAAAAACCATCAAATAATTATTTTTATCAGTGAACACAAAATTTTTAGATTAGCCCTAGATGATTGAGGCCACAAGTAGGGGATCTCATCCCTAGCATGATCACACATCATAACCTGAATAGTCCAAACCCATAAGCATAGTAACCCAACAAGAGCACAAAGCTCGCAACTACACCAACCCAACAAGCGTTTGCAGAAAAAAGTCACATGTATGAATGCTTGTCTAGAGCACTAAACCTCTTGAAATAAATTCCAACAACATCAACACTAAGGTTCAAGCTTGTGAGCATATTAGATCAACAAAGGCATAATGTGTGTGATTAGAATGACCTAGTGGAGGTTTGAAACTTGGTGGCAACAACAACAATGCCACAACTTAATCGTAGAACATGTAGAACACAAGTTTACTACTAAGAGGGGGGGTTAATCAATAGTAAATAAAACTTAATTACTTATCCAATTAAATCTTTTCACAAACTTATTCAAAGATTATCAACTTAATTATGAAATAAAAGCACCAAACTCGAATCCGAAAGATACAACACAAAGAAACCAATGCACAAAAGTTTATGTGTAAACCCAAGATGGGAAAACCATGGTGAGAAATGTTGCTAGGATCTACTGTCCTAATCCAGCCTCATAGTTAAAACTTCAATTACAATCTTTTAGGGAACCAACCCAAGGAATCACCCAACCCCTTCTGAGAGCACCAAATCCCTACACAAATCTCAACATAACAAACTGAGCTCCAACTCAACATTTCTAAAGCACCAACTCTAAGAATGTAATTATAAATAAAGTCAACATTTTTTACAAATCTGAAATTTAGACAAGTAGAACATTGCAATCTAGACAATGCCATCCTTCTGAGATTTTGTACTGTCACAACAATAACAACTTGCACATGTCTCCTTATAATTCAAACCTACACATATCTCTTTATAATTCAAACTTCATCAGTTACTTTCAAATGCTTTGTCACAACAACATTAAACTTCACGTATCTCCTTGTAAATACTTTATCAACTACTTTCAAAAATTATGTTCATATAAATTCATCAAGAGTATATGACAATAAAATTGATTTTGATTATATCAAAAATCTTGTGAACAAATGTTTCCAGAATAATTCTATCAATTGTAGACTTGCTGAAAAAATAATGTTACCAGATCACATATTGGCTTATGTTATTTCAATTGGTTTTCATATTCACAATGAATGTCTTCTTAAACACTCTCAGAAACTTCTATCCATAGATTATTATGGATTTAATAAAAATATATTTGTCATTTGGTATGTGTTACTGTCATCCAAATAAATCACATTTTCTTGAGCACACAGTAGGTATATAACATCCACAAATCAGTTACAGACAGTTGGAAGAATTTGAGCAACCAATATTTAACAACCTTTTAGTTAAGTAAAAATTTATGTTTAGTCTCTCATCAAACTTCGATGACTTTCCAATACTTTGCAAGACCCATGTCTAACCAAAATATGTTAAATGAATATCAATCAAGGAGAAGTTAAAATTGTCTTTTGTTTCAGTTGTAATTGTCCCAACTTCAACTAACACCAACCAAATTTCAACTAATACAAATTAATTAAAACATAAATACTTTTGACTTTTAATACCAATGTGTTTTATTATTCTAACAAAACACCAATATAGTTTCCATGCAATAATGAAAGAGTTTATCACTGTTGTAGATTTCATACATTATGTAGAGGACAATAAATACTGGTAATAACATTATTTCCTTGTTTCAATGATGCCTTATTGTTTCCTTATAATGACCCATAATTGAATCATAATGACCCAAAAAGATATTATTTTGTTGCCTAATTTGGTCTTGTCTAAATGTATATATATTCTTGTCTTAATGTGCAGTTGTATGTGTGAAGCCATTGACATCAATGGCAAATATGCCAATAATGTCCCCCTTTGGCATTGATGTCAAAACATAACTCAAATCTAAAGACATCAATGTTGGAATGTTGGCATAATTGATGGAGATGATGGTGTACCGGTAAAGGACTGTTGGTGATGATATATTAGAGGACTATTCATGATGATATATTGATGGACTATTGGTGATGATATAATTATGATATGATTATTGATCAGTTATTTGTGTTGTCATTGATGGCAACCATGTTTGTCCATATTTGTCCATGTTTGTTTATGCTTGGTATGTCATCTAAGTCTATTGGTTAAGTCTAACCGGTAAAGGATTGAATTGGATTGAGTTGGATAGCAAAATTGCTAAGTGACAGTGAACCGGTAAGTAGGAACAGAGAAGGAGATGATTGCAGTAGAGATCTGTGTTGAGTCAAGTGTTGCAGTTTAGAATGTGTGCTTATGCCATAATAATGAGTCTATGACATGAACCGCATCATGTATGGAAAATCGGAAGTCAAGTTTCTAATTGATTGTTGTATAAACAGCTAGGGTTTGAGAAACGGTAGCAAGATCTTTGACTAGTGATGATTTATGGTTTGGCAGTGATTCTTTTCATGTTCATAAGTTGATGATAATGTGTCAGAATCCGTGTGAAAAGATAAGATGTTGTTTTAGGGCGTACAAGGATTGAATTTCTTGGGAAGCATCAAAGTGCTTAGCAGAATATGATAAGGGTTTGACAACTTATCAGATCGATGTGCGGTGATGAGTTATGATCATTCAACGACTGTAATTGTCTTGTAATTTGTTGTAATGATCTGTAATGATTTGTAATTATCCAATATGATCTATGATGTAGATTCATTGTAGGTTAGGGTTTTGTAACTGACCTAATTATAAAATGTATTTAGGTCAAGTTTGAGAAGGCTGAGAGTGTCGGTGATTAGAGAAGTGTGTGTGTGCTGAACTAGATTGAGATGTCTGCATGAGAGAAGAAGATTGGAGCTGACAAGGATTTGTAATAGAAAGCTATGAAGTGTTGAGTCTAGATCATTTATTTGTTGTTTCCTAACAGTTGCAGCAACATTAAAATCCCTTAACTAGGTAGGTCCTAACAGGCCTGATTGTATAAATCCCTTGACCGGGTAGCTCAATAAATTGAGTTTAAATCCTCCAACGAGGTTAATCCTAACAGGGTAAAGCTCCTAGCAATGCTAAGTTGTAAAATCCCTTGACTAGGTGACTCCTAATAGGGTTTGCTCTTAACCGGGCATTGTTGTAAAGCTCCTAACCGAGCTAGGCTCCTAACAGGGCGCATTCCGAAAGAGTGCATATTTTGTGGGTACCAATTCCCACCGTGGTTTTTCCCATTCGGGGTTCCATGTGAAAAATCTTTGTGTTCATATTGTGGATGGATTGTTCATTTGATTTCTTTACTTTATGATGAACACTTAATCTGCTACCGGTATTAGTTTGGTAAATCTATTTTGGTGATTGTTTGATCAGCTACCGGTACTGGTTATGAACTATTCTGAGAAGTATTGTTTAGATTGGTGAATGTTTGCAGTTTATTTTTATCATTGATTTCCCCCCCCTCTAAGTGTTAATTGGATCCTCACATTAACAATCAAAACATCACTCACATCTAAACAATAGATTTTGCAAGCATCGAATAACAAATCTACATTCACTTCTAAACAATAATCATTTGCATCTGCTTAATAATATACAATACAACACTCTTTCTCCCCCTTTGATATCAATGACAAAGGGTTAGGGATGACAAATGAGACAATAAAGTACCCCCCCTAAGTAGATGATTGCTTTATAAAGAATCAAAGAGAAAACAAAACCTCAAGCTTTTGTATGTGACGATGCCAACTTTCATCAACCTGCCCAAACAAATAGTGTGCACCTTGTACCTCTCTCAAATCATAGACATTACCTTATGTTCTTGTCCCTTCAGCAACCAACCTACCTGAACCAACCTTTTTTATTTCACACCCATGAGCATTAAAGTTCACAAAATATCCATTATCACATAATTGGGTGACACCTAGCAAATTATACTTCAAGTTCTCTACTTACCAAACATTACATGCTTTGAAAGTATCATTAATACTTACAAAACCTTTGCCTTGAATTTATATGGACGATTTATCACCATTCTTTACTACACCACCATTCCAATCAGTATAGGTAATAAACTTACTCTTATCACCTATCATGTGATTCGGGCAACCACAATCTATGATCCAAAGGTTTTGTCTATTCGCATGAGGAGCAAACTAAGCAATCATGGACTTTTCTAATTTTTTGTCTTCTTTCTTCTTCAACATTTTCTTCATCTCTTTCCTAAAGAACCTATTCTCAAGCCTTTTCTTTTCTACAAAACCCAAAGAATAATTCCTTGCAATATGACCAACATATTGACAATTAAAACAAATCATATCATAATTCTTTAAGGAATTGAAAGGATTCTGACTTACAAAATTGATTTTCCTTTTCGGGACAACTCTACAATTAACTGCCTTATGACCATAGTAATTACACAAGTTGCAATAACCATAGAAGGAATGAAACCTATTTGTTGTTCTTCTTCTTATGGGGATATTCTATTGTGGATATTCTTCTTGTCTCTGAACCTTAACAAACCCATCATTAGTTTCCTTTTTATTGAAAGAGTTATTAGATCTCTAACCTTTATCAAGACCCAAGCCTTATTTGTTCTTATCAAACCTCTGGCTAGCTAACATCTCATCCAACATGTTTGAACTTTTAACTAATTTTTCTTTTCTATCTTACTCACTTTTATATTGTTCTAAATCATGTTGTAAAGCCACTAATTTATCTTCTAAAACCATACTTTCTTCAGATTTAGACAAAAATTTCAAATGTATTAGCTCTTCCCTTTTCTTACCATCTTCAATTTTAGCTTTTAGCTTGGTGATCATTTTGTCTACTCCTTCAAGTTCATTCTTTAGGGCTCAACTTCTTTCAATGTTGAAACCTTGTGTTGAGAGTTCTCCTTCTTCGATTTGTTGATTTCTTCAAGGGCACATAATAGTTCTCCTTCAAGATCTATTTCACCTTATTTGACATCATCTTCATCACTCTGATCTAGTGAACCAATTTCCATGAATAATATTTCACCATTAGATTCATTACTGTTCTCTGGGTTTTAGCTTTCTTCATTAGCACACAAACACTTCTTCTTCTTTGAGAAGTTTAGTTGTTTGTAGAAGGGTTTGCCTTTATTCTTCTTGAAATCTTCCTCATTGTCTTGATCATCTTTGGTATAGGGACACTTAGCAGCAATATGTCCAACTTTCTCACAGTTGAAGCACTTGAGGGGTAGTTTCCCTTTGTACTTTCTAAAGCCCTTTTTAAGTTTCTTTACAAGTTTTGCAAGCTAGAGCTTCATAGTCATCACTATCTGAATCTGAACTTTCTTCTTTTGTCTTCTTTGTTGCTTTGAATTCAATTTCTCTTTTGGTAGTTTCTTCATCAATAGTTCTCATCTCATAAGCATTTAGTATTCTATGTAAATCATCAATAGTAAGAGTTTTAAGATCCCTAGCTTATTCTATATCATAAATCTTAGCATTATACCTTGAGGGTAATGACCTTAATACCTTCTGTACAACTGCTTTGGCCTCCACTTTTTCTCCAAGACCTTTAATAGCATTCACTATCTCATCCACTCTTAACAAATACACTGCAATCTATTCATCATCTTTCATCTTTAAAGTCTCAAACCAAATTATATAGGTTTGCAACTTGGTATGTTTTACCTTGTCATCTTCTTCATAAATGCTCTTCAACTTATCCCAAATCTCCTTGGATATTTTACAATGCATAACCTTAGCAAAGTCAATGTTAGATAAACCACATAATATAGCATTTTTAGCTTTCGCATTGTTTTCATAATCCCTTTTCTCTACAGGGTCAGTTAAAGGAAGTTTAGGCATAGTATAACCGTTTTCTACTGTCATCCAAACATCAAAACCTAAAGAAGAAATATAACTTTCCATTCTAATGCTCCAAAACCGATAATTGGTGTCATCAAACAAATGTGCCTTATTAGATCAAGACCCTTCCAAGTTAGCCATGTGTTCTATTGACAGGATCTACTTAGATTGATTAGGTCCTTTTTAACAAGCACTAGCTCTGATACCAATTTTAGAACACAGATTTACTACTGAGAGGAGGGGGGTGAATCAATAGTAAATGAAACTTAATTAATCATCCAATTAAATCTTTTCACAAACTTATTCAAAGCTTATAAACTTAATTATGAAATGAAAGTACCAAACTGGAATCTAAAAGATACACCACAAAGAAACCAATGCACAAAATTTTATGTGGAAACCCAAGATGGGAAAACCACAGTGAGAAATGTTGCTAGGATCTATTGTCCTAATCTAGCCTCATAGTTAAAACTTAAATTACAATCTTTTAGGGTGCCAACCCAAGGAATCACACAACCCCTTATGAGAGCACCAACTTCCTACACAAATATCAACGTAACAAATTGAGCACCAACTCACCATTCCTAAAGCACCAACTATAAGAATGTAATTACAAATAAATCAACACTGTTTACAAATCTGAAATGTAGACGAGTAGAACATTGCGATCTGAACAATGCCACCATTCTGAGATTTTGAACTTTCACAACAATAACAACCTGCACATGTCTCCTTCTAATTCAAACCTGCACATATCTTTTTATAATTTAAACTTTATCAATTACTTTGAAATGCTCTGTCACAACAACAACAACATGCACACATCTCCTTATGAATACTTTATCATCTACTTTCAAAAATTATGTTCATATAAATTCATCAAGAGTATATGACAATAAAACTATTTTTTATTATATCAGAAATCTTATGAACAAATGTTTCTAGAATAATTCTATCAATTGTAGACTTGCTGAAAAAATAATGTCACCAGATGACATATTTGCTTATGTCATTTCAATTGGTTTTTGTATTCACATTGAATGTCTTCTTGAACACTCTTAGAAACTTCTAACCAACTAATTTAATAAAATTATCTATGTCATTTGGTATGTATTGTTGTCATCCAAAAAAATCACATTTTCTTGAGCACATAGTAGGTATATAACTTCCACGAATCAGTTATGGACAATTGGAAGAAGTTAAGAAACAAATATTTAACGACCTTTTAGTTAAGTAAACTTTTATGTTTAGTCTCTCATCAAAATTTGATGACTTTTCAATAATTTGCAAGACCCATGTCTAACCAAAATATGTTAAATGAATATCAATCAAAGAGAAGATAAAGTTGTCTTCTCCTTCAGTTGTAATTGTCTCAACTTCAACTAACACCAATTGAACTTCAACTAATAGAAACCAATTAAAATAGAAATACTTTTGGCTGTTAATATCAACGTGTTTTATTATTCCAACAAAACACCAATATAGTTTCCTTGCAAAAACGAAAGAGTTTATCACTACTATAGATTTCATACATTATGTAGAGAACAATAAATATTGGTAAGAATATTATTTTCTTGTTTTAACATCGTCTTCTTGTTTTCTTATAATGACCCATAATTGAATCATAATGACCCAAAAAGATATTGTTTTGTTGCCTAATCTAGTCTTGTCTAAATGTGCAAATGTATGCGTGAATCCATTGACATCAATGACAAATATGCCAACACAACATAGATGCATTTTTAGATTTTTCAATCACATAAATGGATTTACATAAATTAGTTGAATTCAACCTAAATATATTTCTCAATATTGTACCTTTGATACCACCAGGATTTATTTCGATGATCTACAACAATGCTTATCAAATGTTACATGCATTTTCAAATCATTCAACTTAGATACAAAAATTAATTTTTTAACCAATCTAGAAATATGCAAAACACTAGGGAGGATTTTCATCCTCCCATAAATACATAACAAGTATACCTTTCCCCATCCAACAATAGCATATAAATTGTTTTCCTCAAGGTAAACTTGACCTCCATAATAATTTACATATATGGATAACCACTCCTTGTGAGGATTCATGTGGTATGTGCATCTTGATTCAACCAACCAATTTTCATTCTCATCACCTTATGTAAAGGCCTTTTTATATAGAGGAATCCCACTATTTCTTTTCACTCCTACATTCCTTCTAAACATGTGCCCTCATTCCACAATTCCAACAATTCACTTTGATCTTTTTACCAAGAGTTTTATATCTACCCTTAGACTTTTATTTATATCTCTTCTATTCTTATTTTGATCCACCTCTTTTCTTGGACCTTCAAATAACATGAAGAAGATTCAATGAGGTATTCAAAGATTTCTTCTCATTTCATGTGAATAATTTTTCAACAAGAGCATCGATTTTAGGATTTTTGAGATTGGCACTAATAGCAAGAATGAAAAATTCCCTTGACTCGGGAAAAGAACAAAAAAGCATAATGCATCTATCTTTTTCATCAATCTTAACTTCAGCTTAAGATAATTGATTTAACAATTAATTTAAATGAATTTAAATACTTGAAACAATTAGGTCACCTTTTTCATTGCAGAGAAAATAATTCTTTTCAAATGTAACTTATTTACTAGGCTCTTGGCTTAGTATATTTCACCTTGTTGATGTGAATAGGGTATTACCTAACTAGTTCAACTATTGGGTCCCTTTCACACCTTATCACTTAAGTTTACTTAGTGTACACATAGAATCCTTATCACTTTATGTCTCGTATCATAAGGTTAAGATACTTTTCATAATATTATGTTGTCTTATGTCTTACCTTCATCTATATAAGCAAGAGTCTCTAATGCATTGTACACAGAATCTATTTGCATTCTTTTGATAGGAACACAATTTATTCTTTTCATATTCATCTTTAATTATTTTGTGCTTCCCATTAGGCCTCTAGATCTTGGGTGGCTATCTCTATATTTAAATATTACATGGTTCCAAAGTGGGTTGAGTTCCTTTGGTTAGTCTTTAAGAGATTGTAAGTGTAGATCTTGTATTTTATTGAATAATTGAGTATACTCTTTGCTTGCATCCTTGGATGATATGGAGAATTAGAAAGGTATGATAGAAATACCAACTTTTGGGGTTTTCTATTGTGACTTTGTATTGTAGGTACATTTTGGAAGATCGGTAGATGAAAATCTAAGATCATAGTTATGTCCAAAGTGCTTGGAAGAGTTATGTTTACCTTTTATTTCATCCTAGTTGGACATTGGAGGCCAAATATGCAAGGATTTAAAGTTGGGAGTTGATTGCTAGATTCAAAATGTAGCCATATTTTTGGAGCATTTTGTGTCAAAATTGACCCTACTATCACATAAGGGAGGCCCAATAACCTAAAGGTTGATTGTTAATTTGTCAATTTCAAAGATTTTTTTCCTCTAAGGATTCTTTTTTACTTTTGGGCCAAAAGGCCTCCTACATAGTGTGGTACAATTTTTATTTTTATATTTTAGAAATTACAAAATAAAATAAAAAATGCACAATTTTTTAAAGTTTCTAATTTTTTTATTCAAAATTAAAAAAATTAAGGTCCTACACAAGTTGTATGTAGATCCATACCTAATAGGGTGTCACAATGTCTGATAGTTCTGATACTTAATGTTAAGTACAAATGCCAAACTAATAAGATGAGAGGGGGGGGTGAATCATACAAACTTAATCTTCCATAAAAACATCAGATTCAACCTCGGTAACATATACTTCAATAATATAACCAAAACTGCTAAACATGCAAACTCAAAAGCATATAAACATCGTAACACTCATAACACCAGATTTAACGTGGAAACCCAAATAGGGAAAAACCACTGTGGGATTTTGGACCCACTAAGAAATATACTCTTCTAGAGTATGCTCGGTTAAAAGCAAATCCTGTTAAAGATTACAAACACATTGCTAGATGTGACCCGGTTAAGGGATTTCCCTCAGATCTATTAGGATCTTCACCTTGTTAGAAGTGACCTTGTTAAAGGATTTCAAACACTCAATCAGAATGTCACCTTGCTAGAGGGTTTTACAAATGAGACTGTGAAGTCCACTCGGTTAAGAGATTTTCTGTCACTTTACAAAATAACAGTAATAAAAATCTATCTGCAACTTCACATCTAAAATGCTAAAGCAGATTCTTATTTGCTCAATACAATATAGACATAGAACTAATCTTATCCATCTACTGGGCTCTATGCTCTATTATTCAAAATAGGTCTTCAAGATTCTGTGCTCGATAATCACTATGTAGCATCCCTATGCATACACTTGCACGCATACATTGTTTATCAACAGTTCCTTATTTATAAACAATAGCTAACCGCTTAATCTCCTTGATCACATTTCCCATGATCAATCATAGCCATCAGATCTTCAAACTTTGTCCAGGTTCAATGTATCCTTTGATCTGAAAACATTTTACCTCGCCTAGGAACTTGCATACATTTCTTGGAACTTGTGCTAGGGTATTGCGGTTCAATCTGAGCTGAAGATCTTCCTGTCGATTTTCCTTTGCCATAGATTCTTTAACAAACTTCATTCACGACATACCAATCATTTAATCATAGCCAGCTCATTAGCTTCCTTCATTAAATAATGCATGTAATCATTTAATGCATTCTGTTATTACTTGGTTGCAACTCGGTAAATACTAAACTTCACTCGATAGACATTCTGCCTTTATTAACCGATAGCGATAACCTTAGGGTTTATTGACTAGGTTCTTTGCTCGGTAACATAGTATAGTATTAACCTTACAATCAATAACATATGTATGATATCAAAACAATCTAAACATCATGATCTCATCATTGTCTAACTCGGTAATAGTCGCCCATTGAATAACTTATTCCTCCCCTTATTCATCATATTATTTCTGTGTCTTTTACAGACTTCTTTATACTCATCAAATCATACTTCTCAAGATATGGCAACATCATACTGAATTAGAAAATCAATTTCTTGACATCAATGACAAAATAATAATATTAAGACGGTAAATATCCTTAATTAGTTATATCCATAATCATCAACAACCTTCTCAATATCCTTATTGAAATGCCAACAATCTCTCCTTGTCTATTATAATGCCAAATGCCAACAAATGTCATGGGGGTGGAATACGGCCCCACCTATCGATGATAAGCATTGCCACTTGGCAAGAAAACTCACTATTAAATAACTTATAGAAGATTTATTATTGTAAAAATAAGTCACCACTAAAAGACCATTCCTTCACCCACCAAGTTATTTTCCACTCAAACTTGGTTTTCATATGTGAACAATGATTCTTGTACACTAGCTAATTTTTTTAAAAATCAACAACAATTTAGCAACTATAAGAGCATATTCCATCAGCTAGAGACTATAAATTTTCTAAGTGATAATGTCAGCGTGACATCAACAAGTTCCTATTGATTTTGGCTCCCTGAGCTCGCCATTAGCAATTTGATTTTTGCAATTCAACTTTGCAGACTCATAACTTTGGCTCATCAGTTTTGGAGAATTTTTTATTTGGGTTAATTTTTTGTGCTATACATAGTGGTGTAGATGGTTTCCAATTTTGATGCTTGGGTTTTGAAAAAAATTCTAATTGTTTTCATTGGTGTTGCTAAATAGTTCGTTGTTTACATACTTTTACTTCAATTTCCAACTTTGTGTGGGCATTGGTGCATTTCTTCCTTATCTATTCAAATTTGTTTTTTTTATATATATTTTATTATCTTTGATTTGATTGTGTTTGTCTAGATATACATTTATATCAATATCCCATCTATTAGTTTTTGTATTTATTGGCCTAGTGAGGTTGATGTATCCCTAGTTAGATGGCAGTACTTTGTTGTGGGTGATAATGATGAAAGTTTTAATGGATTTTGTTGGCTCCACATGTTTCAAGATATCCTCCCTTTCAATATTTTGTATTATGTCACTTGTTGAAAACTTCTATATTGGGGATACATGTGATAAATTTATATGGGAGCTAGTGATGGGTAAGTGGAGTGATGACAATGAAGTGATTGGTTGTACTTGCTTTTGTTGTGCTAAGAAATCCTTCACCTTTTACATTGGGTTTTATGTTATGGATGGAAGGATTTTCTTGTTTTTTGTAGCCTCTATAATTGCCACTAATTGTTCTCTTTTTTGTTGTCTCCTCTTTTTGGGAGCGTTCCTTCTAGTCCTCTTTACCATCTACATAAGTGTCCATGTACACTTCTTTTGTTATGTTCTCATGTTGTGTTTCTATGGTAGTAATTAGGGCCACCTCATTTGTCATTTCTTTGAAATGAATTTTCATTTTTATTTTTTTCTTCTTCCAATAGTGCATTTTAGGTTTCCTATATAACCTTCAATGTCTCTTGTTTCACCCTTTCCTTTTCTTTGTGAGAGGACATTGTCCACTTAAATTGGAGTTTTGCAATCTATAGTTGAATCAAATTTTCTCTCCTCTCTAGCAATAAATTCACCACAACTATATCTCGACCTCTTTTCTTAAACTTTTTTTTATGATATCTTCCCTTTGCCATTTTAATATGATAATAAATTATTCCAAAATCCTTCCAGTATCTGATTCATTCTATAGGGATTGATGGAGAGTAGTCAAGCATTGCTTTGACTATCATATATGATAACCATAGATACCTAAAATTAATTGAATTAATTTTTAACTAATTTAAATCGTCTTTCCACATATTTAATTCAATTAATTGTATTAGTCCTCTTCCTCTTAAAATTAATCGAATCTTATTTAATTAATTTTATCATTGCAACCTTATAATTAATTTATCAAAAATTAATTATTCCCCATTCTTATAAAGTCATCTCAATCATTTATTCCTCTAAACCCCTTTAAGTTAATTATTTCTAATTAATTTACTTAATTCAAGTGATTCCTACAAATCACTTTCTCCAATCCTCACTTAACCTATTTAATTCTTCTAGAAGTTTAATTGTCATTGTTCCTTCAATTTTATATTCCTCTACTAATTCTCTCTCCTCATGTCACATCCTCCTACCTTGCCCACTTGCATCCTAATCCCTCATCAAGTCACCTAATATGTCCCCTTAATCATTTGCAAATCCCTAAGGGATGGGTCAACTCTTTGCCATAAATGGCTTTCCCATCTCATCATGCTACCCACTTTGATCCTTTCAAGGAAATTCAAATTCTTTGATTCTCCCATGTATCTTCTTCCCAAGGAACTTTTAAATCATTTTCTCATTTAGTCTTCCCACACATCCTCTATTTTGAAATTTTTAATTCCTCCTCCCTTCCCCCAAGAAATTTTATATTCCTTTTCTCTTCCCAATGTACTTGGGGAACTCTTCCCCATGTACCTTGAGGAGTGTGGAGACAAGAAATGCCTTTATGACATATCTCTTGGATCTCACACCTTGTGTCACAAACCGTTTTTATCTATATTTAATTGCAATTATTAAATTAGGAAAATTGTTTATATTTTGTCATATGGATGAAATGGAAAAAGGAAAAATGAAATTGAAACTTAAATTCAAATTAGATTGGAATTGGAATTGGAATTGGAAATAGAAATTTAAATGCAAAAGATTGATTTAAATTATTTTATTGTGAAAATTGGGGATTGGCATTGCTAATGAACAATCGTTTCATTCTAATTTTGGCCTCTAAGTGACCCACTCTATGAGCAGTCCCTATCTATCTCTCCGGATTGGGTGGCTTCTTCTCTTTGCCTCCTTTCCTTTTTTTCATTGTATTTGATCAAGGATATAGGGTTTTCTTCTTGGTTCTTTCCCTATTGAGCTCTTGAATTAGTTTTCTTTTATATATATATATATATATATCAGTGGCTTGCCACTTTTGCTTTAAAAAAACAAAAACAATCAAGTGCAAGTATATATATATATATCAGTGGCTTGCCACTTTTGCTTTAAAAAAACAAAAACAATCAAGTGCAAGTGAATGTAGGAACAAGTGAACATGGATGAAGATGAGAACTTGGTTCAAGTAAAGTTGTTTTAGCTTTTTGAAATCGATAATGGAGGTGGAATCTCATACACCACGTTAGATTTTAATGAATGTATCTTTCAGAGATGAGTGTTTTAAATGACTTTAAATCAAATGTTTTTTTAATTTTGAATGTTGAATTCGTATATTGAGTGTTCATAATTGATGTTATTTGATTTAGAGAGAGATTGATTTTGAACATTTTTAAAGTGATAATACACGCATTTTGATGATTGTTATTATATTGTTATGCAGATGGAGTTTTAAATATTCTGAATAAATAGATGCATGCTATATTTTTTTCTTGTCAATTATATATGTGTGTGTGTGTGTGTGTGTGTGTGTGTGTGTGTGTGTGTGTGTGTATCGAATGATTAATCAAATATATATATAAGAATCGACTTGCATGATACTTGTTGCATGCATTAAAGCATCGAATTATCTAAAACACTAGAGGAAGTCGATTAAGGAAGAATCAACATAGCATGATTAATAGTATGCATTAAATATACTGATTGGTGAATGCTGGAAGGAGTCGATATTAATGAAATTGACTTTGCATGTTTTATACTATGCAATGTAATCACCGAATGGTGAATGTAAAACTCAGTTGCAAGGGCTTGCTAAGAAATCGAACTAGCAATTGAATATAAGTCATGGCAAGTTAGGAAGTCATGACTCTTGTTATTGAATTGGCATATTTTTGAAAATTGTTAGAGCAATAAAGACTCTTTATCTTCAATTTGTAATGGGAGACTTGGTTAAACCGAACTGCACTTACTTGACAATATAAACTGCCACCATTGCTATTGGAAACAAATGCAACTTCAGTTAGCAGTTAGAAAAACTTAGATTTTAAGTCATGATTGTAGGGAAAAGCCATTGCCTTCGACATATAAGGAATACGTAGTTAATATTTTGAGACAACAGAAAAAGCACGAAGAATATACTCTACAAACATAAAGAGATCAAAAAGAGAAGAAAGGGAAATCAACATCATCCTTCAGGTTTTTTTTATCATTCCAATACAAGAGAATTGATTCATGAAACCGATTACTTCCTTGAAGCTTAATGAAAACACACTTTTAGATGTTGCAAAATTAGAAGAAATGAAAACATTTCCAGATTAAATCTTTTTAAATTGCTCTTATTTTATTTTTCTTTGTTACGTGAAAGATCTCTATTTGTTTTGCTTTCAAATATGTTGAAAACAACAGTGAATTGTCACAACTTCGTATATATATATGTACATTAAGTATTTAAAAGACAGTTTTCATTATATGCTAGTAAATGTGTTCTCAGATTTCAACTTGATAAGAGAAAACATGTTGATTTATACCAAACTTGTACGAAACTGCAGAAAACTTGTCAACAAGCAAACTTAGTTAGTTATCATGAAAGTAAAGATATGCATGTAAACTTGAATTCAGGAAATTTTACTACTGTTATTAAAACATAAACTAAATCTGATTTTAGTATTAAAAAATAGAAACATAGAGGAATAATATCAAAGTAAAGAATTAATGAATGCTAGACAAAATAGGAAACATAGATTTAAAAGAATGCGTGCTCATATCTTTCATTTATGTATTCTTTATATGCACATATGTGCATAAATGTGTTACACCTTATTTTCTTCATTTTAATGTTTATTTAATACTGCAAATGAAAAGATTGTTTTCTTGCAAATGGATTTACGTTCTATTGTTTGCGTGTGAATGATAGTGCATGTTATATAATTTAAAGATATTGTATGAAAGGAATGGGCATGCTAGATGAATGAATATGCTAGTAATGTGTTTTATGGGAAAGTATACATTTTGGGATAGGTGTCGAATATGGGGTCATAGAGAGTATAATTTTCTTTTTCCAAACTATCTTATTGGTATGCATGGCATTATACTCATCTGAGTAACTTATTGACTATTGGAATATATGGAAGTATTTATGACTCTCTACCATATCCTTGTATTGATCTTTCTTATTCCTTAAATGAGTTAGAACAAATGAAAATGCATGCATCATACTAGGCATGCACCAAGATTCCATCTTGCATATCAAATTATTCTTGCTAAGCAATTCGTGCAAGGTCGGGTATTCTTGAGTGATAAGAATTTCGAGGAAGCGTATGCTTCAAGGTTGGGTGGAAAAAGAACCTAAATCTTGTTCTCATCTTCATTCAAAGGATTGAATTGAAGATATCTAAAGGATTGGAGATCAAAGGATGCATCTCATCTCTTTATTATATGATTTATCTTATATATGTATATTTCAGCTTAAGGCAATTGAATGTCTAAGTTATTGTTAGAGTTATCTTTTATTAGCTAATAATTATTTATTTAATTATTAGCCTATTATACTCTATGCTTAAGCTAAACTTAGGAATCTTATAATTCTTTAGGGTTTTCACCTTTAAGGTTTTGAGTATCTTTTTATAAGGATTCTCTCTTTGTATTTTCATAACAATTGTAATGATTGAATTTCATTCTTATTGTACAATCAATATGACTCCTCTTTTCTGGATCTTTGAATTCTGACCTCCATACCCTTTTTGCTTCTCTCCTTCTATGACAGGTTTGCATGTAGGTGACCTTTGGGAGCTATAGAGTTGATTTTTCCTCAACTCCAATATGGTATTGAAGCTCCAGATTTGCATGCCCTTATTCTCTTCGTGAGATTTTTTGGGCCTTGTTCTTCATATCTATGTATACAGGGGTTTGTGCATTTTTTTTTTTCCATTTCGGGGGGTAGCTGATTTTTTGGTACATTTTGGTACCAAAAGGACCTCATGGTTGGATTCAGGAGGCCGATTCCACGAATTTTGATATAGAATTTGACCTATTTCGGTGACAAGGGCATCTGGGCCATGATTTTTTCATCGACACACTTTACAAGGCACAAAAATTCGTACAACTATACCTGCAAATGCGTCAGAAAATTTTTGTCAAAAAAAATAAAATAATAATAATAATTTTTTTATTTTTTACCCTCTTTATGCCCTAAAAGAGGGTTTTTTTTTGTTTTTTGGCCGTAACTTGGTCATACGGAGGCATTTTTCGACAAACCTTATATCCTCGAAAAGCTCTTTTCGAGCTTTATCCAATTCTAGAGGTTTGACTTTTTTATTTTTCTTTTTTTATGGTTTTTTTTCTGTCAAAGCCAGAAGTTCCTTTTTGCACTCTTGGAGACATAACTTGAGCATCTAAACTCCATTTTTCGAAAACTTTATATCGTTGGAAAGATTGTTTTGTGCACTTTCCAGTCATATGAGTTTTATTTCCAGATTCTACTCCATGTACATTTTATTCAGTTTTTTTTCTTTTCAGCACTTTGGTGAATATCTTGGATGTTTCAGGTCCTAGGATCTCTTTCTTTGAGTAGGATGTCTCATCTTTGGCTGTTATTTCTATGTTTCCAGTCTTCTATCTCTTATGATAATTGTAGAATTTTATTTATGCAAACACACTGAGATAAAGTGCCATCATGCATTGTATACTTGAGATCTTGCACATCTTGTGTCTTATTATACATGCACTACATTATAAAGTTCCATGGGGGGGTTGATGTTTGCCTTTGTTTGCCATATACCTTTGTCACATGAGTGTTCCTTCCATGACATTAGCCTCATGATGTGTGTCAAGTGAGTGTTCCTTCCATGATACTATGTACTTTCTCTGCACCTTCGATGTTCTTGGTTCTTCGTCATGTAGTTCTTGTTGGCCGTTCTTTTCAGTGTACCTGTCCCTGTCCCTTTTCAGCATTATGGGGAGGTTTGTCATGTTGTTCTAATGCTTCTTTGGTTTGATTGATCAGCTCTTCAGGCTTTAGTGTTTCATGCCATATGTATCTTCAAGTTTAGTTGTTTGCCTTCGTTTGCCATCTAATTTGAGTAGTGTCATTTGAGGGCACTCATGCAGATTACACTCTTCTCTACGTGGTTATGTTCTATTTTAGAGGAGGTTCTTCACATCAATAGTTACTCTTCGACAGTGTTTGCAGCTATTTCATGCTTCAGTGGTGTTCTTCATGCTTTTTTGTTCCTATCTTCTGGAACACTCTTGTTTGGAGTCTTCTTAGTCCTTCACTTGAGCTTTCATCTCTTCTTGGAGAGGAGTTTTGTTCCCACAAGGTTTTCTCCTTTTTCTCCACTTTATAGAGATTTTATTGTACTTGGGTACCTCATCAGGCCTAGTTGCCGAGACCCATTGTTGCTTTCCTGCATTTTTACATTCTTTTTTAGTCCTCAGTTGTTTTTTAGCTACTCCCTAAGTTCATCTTAAGGGGGTTGTTAGAGTTATCTTTTATTAGCTAATAATTATTCTATTATACTCTATGCTTAAGCTAAACTTAGTAATTTTATATTTTCACCTTTAGGGTTTTGAGTATCCTTTTATAAGGATTCTCTCTTTGTATTTTCATAATAATTATAATTATTGAATTGCATTCTTATTTTTGATATTAGAAGCAGCCAAAAAACAAGGGGGTTGACCCATAGGAACAACAAGGAGAACAGTGGCAGAATCATTGTCCACATATAGTCAGCAGAGTTACAACCTTTTACCTCTATCAAAAACTATTATCATTCTACGAGAGTTTAGCAGGAATAAAGCAGTAATAAGCAGAGTTTTAGACATATTCCATGCAGGGAAATAGATCTAAAAATTCAAACAAAAGCATAGGCTAATGCTATCTGCCCGCAGGCTGCTAAACGTAAACAAAAAACCAACTTTCCACCTCATTCAGAGAATTTACTTCTTTTTCCCATGGCTCCTCTTAGGGAGGAGCTTTCTTGCCCATTCCTTGGTGAGGAATTTAAACAGGGCCTTGTAGTCCTCATCATCCTTGCCTTTACCCTTGGACGCACTTTCCTGCATGAGGCACAGAGTGGTAGCCAAGTAGCGTATTACATTCAACGCAAATTAAGAAACATCATGCATTTTGGATTCCACTGCCTCCAGTCTGCTGGTGATATCCTGCACATTATCAGAAAGGGCCACCATTTTTTTCTCCAGCTCCACCAGTTTGTTATCCTCCTCCTCTTTTATGCTACTCACCTCCTCCACAACCATCATTTTTTCCAGTCTGAAATTTGGGGAGGGGGAATTTGTAGGCTCCAGACTCTTTGAAGAAGTGGGGCTTTCAAAAGCCTAGGTGGAACTGACAGAGTGAGGGGTCGGGTTATGGTGGAGCAAAACCACATTATTAGTTGGGATAGAATTTCCAGTGTCATGCGAATAGGAGGGGTCTCTCAGATATTTCTCCAAGGGTTTAGAGGCAAGCTTGCTAGAGTGGTGGGGGGTATTGGCCTCATCGATGATATCCATGTCAGAATCAATCTTCTAGATTCTGACTTTCTTGGGAGTTCTGACCTCTTCAGGGGAGTGTTTTTTAGTTTTCTTGCTGCAAGAGCCAATTTTCGGGAGCCGAGGGGGGCTAGCCTTCTTGCATTCTTGTTGCACAATCAATATGACTCCTCTTTTCTAGATCTCTGAATTCTGGCCTCCATAGCCTTTTTGCTTCTCTCCTTCTGTGACAGGTTTGCATGTAGGCGATCTTTGGGAGCTATAGAGTTGATTATTCCTCAACTCCAATAGTTATGTAATGAAATTATGATAGATGATTAGTATGATTGAAATACTATAAAAGAGTACTCTATGTTGTAAGAATACTATATTATATCTCTTTATTGAATATAGAATTGTTGTGTCGATTATTGTACTCGCATGTGTAATGACATTATGTGATTATGGGATGATTAGAGAAAAACAAATGAATTTATTAAATAAATTATAGATTCATTTGAAGAATAAAGAGTATTCATTCTTTTATTCAAGTTAGAGCGTCTACATATTTACATTTTAGTATCAGTTCGCTAGGTTTATAACACTAGGACATTTGACCATTACACTAAAGAAAATTCCTTGATGCAGGAATTGTTGATTTATAATGGGTTCTAGAACTACTAGAGTTGGATCAAGTAATGAGAATGAAAGACTTGATCATATTCTTGATCTTTTGAATCGGTAGAATGCTAGGATGGATGGAATTGAATGGGAAGTTCGAAGGGTTGGAGAGGTTTAAAATGAACAACCTCGATAGGAGGAGCAATCTAGAAATGAAATTCTTAGGGTTGACAAACAACTTGATCATCGAGCTAGGATTGAAAGGGAGCTAGCAAAAGATTTGAAAAGGATATCCCCACCTAAGTTTGATGGTAAGCCATTCAGTGATGTTGTTGAAGCTTGGGTAGTTGAGATGGAGAAGTATTTTGAACTCCGTAACATGTCTAATGAAACTAAAGCAATATGGGTTGCTTATCAGCTTATTGGAGAAGTTGCGACATGGTGGGACAGTGAGAAATCTGAAAAGAAGTTACAACTTGGTGATATCACTTGGGAGCTATTCTTGCAGCCTTTTAGGAAGAGGTGGCTTCCTCAGTTATTCTTCAATAGGAAGATGGCAAAGTTTCAGAATATGACATAGGGTGGTATGACAGTTACGCAATACTGGGAGAAATCCACCAATCTCCTAAAGTATGTACCACCGTATTAGATTGATGAATACTTCCACATTCGGAAGTTCATCTTACGTTTGAGGACTCACATTGGAGTTGAAGTGGACATTCATAATGTTTTGACTTTGGATGAAGTGTTTGAGAAAGCAACTAAACAAGAACAAAAGTTGCAAAGTTGGGAAATTTATGAAAGAATGTGAATACTTACCAGGTTTTGGGAATATGAATTTCTAAAACAATAATAATTAGAAGGGTAACAACAGTCGACAGATAAGGAATCTGAATAGAGGAGCTAATCCTTAGGATAGAGGAGGACTAGAAGAGGGCGGAAACAAGAAAGTGAATAATAACACCAACTTCTCCAATACCAAGTAGAACTTTGATAGGAATAGATTAGGTGGACACTCAGGGCCTAGAGATGGATGCTATAATTGTGGGGGAAATCATTATGCTTCAAACTGTCCATAATGTTTGATAGTTCAAAGAGGAGGAAATCAGCAAGGAGCTTCACAACATCAGATTCATGCAGCGGTTGACAACCGCCAGGTTGACTTTCAAGCTTCACCTATCTAGATGATGGGTAAGATTTTTGGTCAATCAATTTCTATTTTCATATATATAGGAGCTAATTAATGCTTTATTGATCCTAAAGTGGTTTCTAAATTACCTATTAGACCTGGTTATATGTCACATGCATGGATGGTTTAGTATGGAAATTGAGCAGAGAAGAGAGTAGGTTGATGTTTATTTTGTAGTGATTTAGAGATTCCTAATTTCCAAACTCAGGTTAATCTATATTTAGCACCACTGGGATCATATGATGTGATCTTAGGTATTGATTGGTTAACCGAGCATAAAGTTGTAGTAAATTGTGAGGACAAAGTTGTCATATGTTTAGATGATTATGGAAATCCGATTGAGATTTATGGGTCTCAAAAGCCTCTTGAATTGAGACACATCTCAGCTATGCAACTCAAGAAAGCGCAAAGGAAGGGGTGTTCCATTTATGTTGTCATTGTAAGTTACTTGGACAATGCCAAGAAAAGCCCTAAGGATTATCCAATTCTCAGAGAGTTCTTGGATGTATATACAGAAGATCTTTCCAAGTTACCACCTAAGAGAGAATTTTATTTTTCTATTGAACTCTTACCTGGAACCGAACCGCAATCCAAGGCTCCTTACAAAATGACTACCACAGAACTGTATGAGATCAAGGATCAATTGCAGGAGTTTCTTAAGCAAGGTTTCATTAGACCAAGTGTATCTCTTTGGGGTGCTCCAATAATCTTCGTGAAGAAGGATGATACCTTGAGATTATGTATTGAGTATAGAATGCTAAACAAGGTAACCATTAAGAACAAGTATCCTTTTCTTATGATAGATGAGCTATTTTATCAAATGAAGGGTGCTACCGTATTCTCTAAGATCGACCTTATATCAGGATACCACCAGTTAAGGATAAAGGAAGAGGATATCCCAAAGACAACATTTCAAACTTGGTATGGGCATTACGAGTTCACTATAGTACCTTTTGGTCTGACAAATGCTCCAACAACATTCATGAACCTTATGAAAAGTATCTTTCGAGATTAATTGGATTATTTTGTGCTTATATTCATTGATGACATATTGATCTATTCCAAGAATGAAGAGGAACATAAGAATCACTTAAGGATAGTCTTACAACGACTAAGAAATCATAAGATTTTTGGTAAGTTTTCAAAGTGTGCTTTCTTTTAGGAAAAGGTGCTCTATTTAGGCCATGTTATATCTGCAAAGGGAATTTATGTTGATCCTACAAAGATAGAGGAAATTGTAGATTGGCCAACACCTCAGAATGTTACAAAGGTTTGAAGTTTTTTGGGTCTTGCAGGGTACTACAAGAAGTATGTGGAAGGATTTTCTAAGATAGCAACACCTATTACTTCTCTTCAGAAGAAGGGAAATAAATTTGAATTGACTAAATATTGCAAAGAGACATTTCAACTTTTGAAGCAGAAGTTGACATCAACACCAATCTTGACTATACTAGATCCTAATGGACACTTCATAGTGATTACAGATGCTTCAAGTCAAGAAGAAAAAGTGGTTGCTTTCGAGTCTAGGAAACTGAAGCAATATGAATTGAACTATGCACCACATGACTTAGAGATTTTGGCTATTTTTCATGCATTACAGATGTGGAGGTATTATCTCCTTGGAAAAGCATTTGAGTTGAAGACAAATCATTTAGGACCGAAGTACATCTTTACACGGCCTAGCCTTAATGGAAGACAGAGAAGGTGGCTTGAATTCTTACGTGAGTACGATTTTGGTATTGAATATATCAAGGGAAAGGAAAACAGAGTAGCATATGCCCTCAGCCAAAGAAGATATCTATCTTCTATAGTTACAACAAGGTCAAATTTCAAACAGGAAGTGTTACATAATCTTTCAGGAGATAAAAATTATGAAAGGGTTAAGTAAGCCTTAGAGGTAGATCCTTCAGATCATCAATTTGATGGATATGTGATGGAATCAGATGGTATTTTGAGATACCAAAGGAGGATGTATATTCATAAAGGTAGAGACCTAAGGAATATGATCTTGCATGGGGTGCACAATAAACCTTACTGAGGACATCCTTGAGTTACGAAGATGGTAGCTAAGTTGAGAACTTTGTATTTTTGTCCTAAACAGGAAAAATGTGATAGAGTATGTGGGACAATGTTTGGAATTCTAGTGAGTGAAAGTTGAGCATGTACATCCAACAAGAGTTTTATTTTAGCATCTCATACCTGCATATAAGTGGCAAGTAACCAACATGGATTTTATCTAGGGATTACTTATGAGTAAGAACAAGCATGATACCATCTTAGTAGTTGTTGATAAGTTGACAAAAGCTGCACATTTCATACTTGGGAATCTCAAGGATGAATCATTTATTCTTGCAAAGAAATTTGTGCAAGAGATATTCTGATTGCATGGTGTAATAGAAACTATTATATCTGATAGGGATACTAGGATGATGTCTAGGTTTTGGATGACACTGAATGCGACTTTGGGAACTAGATTGAATTTTAGTTTGGAATTTCATCCTTAGACAGATGGCCAAATGGAAAGGGTTAATTAGGTAGTGGAGGATCTTCTACGGATGTACTGCATAGATCAGCAGTACAAGTGGGATGAATTTTTGTCATTGGTTGAGTTTGATTATAACAACTCATTTCATGCATCGTTAGGGATGGCCCTTTTGAGGCACTCTATGGACGGAAGTGTCGCACACCCATTAGTTGGGATAGGATGGAAGATAGGATCATCATTGCTCCTGATTTGCTCAAGGAAATGGATGAGCAAATGAAGTTGATCAAGAGTAGGTTGAAGGAGGTAGCCGATAGACAGAAGAGCTATGCTGATAGAAACAAGACTTTCAGACAATTTGTTGCAGGAGATAAAGTCTTTTTTAGGGTTAAGCCTCATAAGAGCTCTATCTCATTTGGGAAATCATCAAAGTTGGTACTGAGATATGTGGGACCCTTTGATGTGCTAGAAGTCATTAATCCAGTTGCTTATATATTTACTTTACCACCTGCTCTAACTCAAATCCATAATGTTTTCCATGTTTCTTTGTTGAAACCATATCATCCTAATGCATCTCATATTCTTGATTGGCGATCCTTACAAGTACGGGATCTAGGGGTGGTGCTAGTGGAGCCCATCTGAATCCTAGATCAGCATAGCGTGAAGCTACGTAGCAGAGATTTCACTCAATATAAGGTCCAGTGGGACCAATATTCTAAGGATAGTGCTACATGGTTGGATGTTGAGACGATTGACTATCAATTTCCTCATTTTCTTTCATAGATTAGTATTTGCTTATTGCATGAGATAGCTTGATACTCTGATTTTGATTCACATGTTGTGAACTTGGAGAGCATGGATGCTATTGTTATTGCTTATGTTTTGATTTGAGACTATGATGTGTGGTTGTTATTTTATGATGTTTGAGATAATATGTGCTTATTGATAGATTAATAAGACATCAGAACGATGTCTCTTCCAAGTGGGGAAAGATGTCACGAACCATTTTTATCTATATTTAATTGCAATTATTAAATTAGGAAATGATGCTCTGCAAAAAGGATTAGAAAATCTGTTTGATGGCAACACACACAAGAGCACAAGAAACAAACGTTAGTGTTAGCAACAAAAGATTATCCTAAACAGGCATATCAAGAGAGATATTAAGCATGAAATAGAAAGCATATAAACATAGAATGAAATAGCTAATCAAGATGCTCATAGTTGCTCCTCCCTTGTTCCTCTCCTCTCCAAGTCCCAAATGAGTGTAGCTCTCAGCTTTTAGCACTAGCCATGGATGCCATATGGAGATTCAAGATGGTTGAATATGATAAGCAAATGCTATGCAAGAGTAGATAGTGATGCTATGAAAAAGCTCTATGCTAATGCCAGTATAACAACAATACTCTAAAATGCTTCTCCTTTGCTTGAGGAGAAGGGTTCTATTTATAGAAGAAATAGGGAAATGAAGGGTTAAGATTGAGCAATCTTAACAAGGGTTAGGATTGAAAGTTGGGGATCCATGTGCACAATTGGCACCAATAAAATGGTGACAAGTGTCAACATAGGATTGGGTTGAGAGAGGAGGTTGGAGGCATTAAAGGCCTGAAAAGACCTCATGGTTATCTAGAAGGTAAGGGTCAAGTCTAAATTAAGATTACCCATTGGATTAGGAGTTAATCCAAGGATAAACCTTTGTGCAAATGTTTAAGAGATAATCATGGTCAAAGCATTAATGGCCTGATGAGACCTTTGGGTTGGGTAGAGGTTGAGTCAAAACAAATGTTTTAACCATGTGGGAGGGTTGAATTAACCATTAATGGTTATTGGAGACTTTGGGGATTAAGTGGTTGAAGGTTGGAAGCTTTCAAAGGTTATCCAAGACTTTGAGGGTTAATTTGTTGAACACACAAAGCATTAATTGCTTTTCAAAGACTTTGGAGTCTTTGAGAAGTGACTCCAATTTGCTTAGGAATGTGACAATATTTAGGGGATGGATTAGGCTAATTAGGAAGGGTTTAGAAGAATCTAGAAGGGGTTTAGGCATACAAGTGGATTTTGTAGGAAAATGCAAGTGGGAGAAATTTTGGTATTTTCAATTAAAATAAAATCATTTATTTCAATTAAATGGTGTAATTTGCATTTGGATAAATATTCAAATAAATATTAATTTATTTAAATGAGAAAATGAAGATAAAGCATTTAAATGCTTGAAGACTTTGAGGGAAACCATTAAAGGCTTGAAGACTTTAAGGAAAACCATTAAAGTCTTAAGAAGACTATAGAAGGAAGCCATCAAGTTTGAAGACTTTAAAGCCATCAAGTTTGACTACTTTAAGGGAAACCATTAAAGGTTTCAAGTGGGTGGAGGATAAAGGTGATTTAAATAAATTATTTATTTAAAATAATTGTGCAACTTGCATTTGTAGGAAAATGCAAGTGGGTGGAGGATAAAGGTGATTTTAAATAAATGATTTATTTATTTAAATGTGAGAGGTGGGATTTTGGGGGTTTTAAATAAATATTAATTTATTTAAATGTGAGAGAAGATTTAATTAAATAAATATGATTTATTTATTTAATTAATGGTCTGAATTTGGTTAAGTGAATTAAATCAAATAAATTGAATAATTTATTTAATTAATAGGAGAAGAGGGTTAAGATGAATTAATTAAATATTAATTTAATTAATTATTAATTGATGGTTAAATAATCAAATAAATACTAAGTATTCATTTAATTAAGTGGACAGATTTATGTGACTACATTTGCCCCTCTTTGAGACGGTGCAGTTTATCGCATCGTTTCAAAGAAAGAAAAATAGGTGTGAAGAAATGCCCCATAAAATGTAAATTTAATGGGTGGTATGCCCCCTTGAGAGATGGGCCGAATTTTTTTTGAAAAATCGGGCGATCTCTCGAAAAAGAATGAAAAGTGGAGGGGATATAGAATAGAAGAAATTAGAACTAATGATGAAAGAATGGGAGAAAATGGAGTGAATATGAAGAAACAACAAGCCAGCGAGTACCCTGAGGTCATGCAAGAGATACATAGCAAATGTAGTGTGGGGTTTTGATTGATGCTATACAATTGATCAAAATTGGTTGGACAATCTGGTGCAATCGGTTTAATTGCCTTGGTCAAGTCAAAGCGTGACATTGATGTCAGTTGGTTGCTTGGACATGATAAAGTCTGAGTAAGTGAATCAAAGTGACCTGATGTGACTTAGACAATTGATGTAATTGCCCGATGAAGTCAAGGTATATGAAGCAAAATACTCGTTGAGACGTAGACAATTGATGTAATTGTCCGTTGGATTGTGTTTGATTGGTTGATCAATTGATAGTGTGTGCGTGTGATGGATGGTTGTGGGGAATCATGGCAACCCCGTTGAGACTAGGTCATTGTGATAAATGCCTGATGTAGTCTAGGATTACCATAATCGATTACCTGTTGAGACCCGAAGATACTTGATCAGAGTATCTGTTGATAGTCTAGGTGTGTGGGAGTTGATGTATCTGTGCAGATAGAGTAACTTTCTTGACTTATTGGATGACTTAGGATAGGAAACACAATCCCTCCTATTTAGAGATGGATGGTGATGAACGTGGCTTGATTAGGTTGATTGGGACATGATGTAGGGTATGTGATGGTGATTATCGAGATGGGGAGGGTGGGGGGGGTTCAATGTTAGATAGAAGAAATGGAGGACCTATTACATTCCTATGGAAGAAGAAGAAAATAGAGTATCCATTGTCATTACTATGTATGAATGATATGCAGCTATTTATGAATGTATGGATGGATGGAATGCAACGGAATGCAATATATACAAATGAGATGGAATGATGATCCATGGTGCATTATTTTTCATCATTGAGCTTTAAAATGTTGTAAGAAAATACAAGCAACTTGACATAAAGATTCAAGATGACCAGAGTCTTTCTTACATGGATTTTGATATAGCAAGTTAATACAAGCAACTTGATATAATGGATCAAGTTGACCTGAGTATTGCTTGCGGAACAGATAAGGATTATCTCCTTTCATGCATGACTTGGAACGTCCTCCTTGATCTTAGGCTGATCATATCCTGAGACAAGTGCATACCATACTAGGAAATAAAACCTTGATCCAATTTGGATGAGGTAGGAGGAACCAAAGAAAGAGCATTGTACCTACAAACAAACAGTATATACATAAAGAATAAAGAATATGGATCCTTGGTAATGGTTCATGCTCATATGGTCGAGGTATACGCTGTAGTCAGCAAGCCGTAGTGATCTATGACTGCATTTGGCATAAGATCACGTAGCTTGGTGAACTTCCCACGTAGACACCATTAGTACATGCCCCAGAACTTCATCGGAAATAATGCACAAACGATACAAAACAATGTTGAAAAGATCCCAATACAGATAAACAAATGAATTACTCACAAATCAACCAAGTATTTGACAGCCTAACAGAATTTTCTTGTCAAAGAAAACATCATCTTGTCTTTGTTTTGGTAAGGAAGGATGCATCCTTGTTTTAAAGACAGTTTTGGATTGTTGATGTGGATTGTGTGGTTGTTTGGTAAATGGTCATTGTGTGAGTAGTTTGTCGCAATGTTTGTTTTGGTATCTGCATGGATGAGTATGTACAAGGTGTTGCCATGTTTTTGTGTGATTTTTCAATGGTTTTGTCGATGTTTTTGGATTTTGAATTGTTTTGAATGTTTTTGGTATTTTTGCGAGATATTTTTGAATGTTTTTGGATTTTTGATGATTGTTTGAATGAAGAACTTAATGAATCATAAGACAATGTAGAATCCACTTCCATCATTAGGGTAAGGGTATTGCCCCCAGTTTTAGACATGACTATGAAAAAGCGGGATGCAAGATGTATGGAGTACTATCATAATTGCAGAGGAATAACAAGCCATGGTTGATGGATGGATGGATGTATGTATGAAGTAGATGTGATCGCCACAAGTCTAAAAGATAATGGAGCCATAGCCTTTACGAGTGGCGCCTGTTTGCCAGGTTTTCACCATCGTTCTTACCCAAGGTGCCACCGGAGTGGTTGTTCACCGTTTGGATGCATGATTTTTCTTTACTTTTTTGAATGTTTTTATATTTTCTTTAGGACATTTTCTGAATGTTTTTGATATTTTCTAGTATGCAGGGGACCCGGATGCTCTGTACAGCTTAGGTATAAAACCGTTTGAGGTGCATGCTGTTGATTGGATCTGCAAGCGGTTCTCTTTCTGATGTAGCCAACTGATATGCCCCGGACCCGAATACAGCAGTGACAACATATGGGCCCAGCCAGTTTGATTCAAACTTGCCTTGATGTTCTCTATTTGGTTGGTTGCGAGGATTTTCTCGAAGAACAAGATCACCTACCTCAAATGTACGAGATCTAACTCGGTGATTTTAACTTCTACTCATGCGCTGCTGATAGGCTTTGAGGTGATTGTATGCAGCTTGTCGCTTCTCATCTAGTAACTCTAAGTCCTGAAGACGAGATACTCTGTATGCTTCATCATCAATGAGATTGTGCAATGAAACTCGTAAGGATGGTATCTCGACCTCAATAGGTAAGATAGCTTCAGCACCATAGACCAATGAATAAGGAGTTGCACCTGTAGGGGTCCGAATGCTAGTTCGATATGCCCATAGCACTGGATTCAATTGAACATGCCAATCACGGCCGACATCATTGACTGTCTTCTTTAGGATCCTCAATATGTTTTTATTGGATGCTTCGGCCTGACCATTGCCTTGTGGGTAATAGGGAGTGGAAAAGCGGTGTTGGATATGAAATTTCTCACAAAGCTCACGAACATCCTGATTTTTGAAAGGAAGACCGTTATCTGTGACAATGGACATGGGCACACCATACCGACAGATGATGTAATTGAGGATGAATGAGGCGATCTGCTTGCCGGTGACTTGGGTAAGTGGAACAGCTTCGATCCACTTGGTGAAATATTCGGTGGCGGTAATAATGAATTTATGGCCATTGGATGAAGATGGATGGATTTTACCCACAAGATCAAGACCCCATTGACAAAAAGGCCACGGTGTTGTGATTGGTTGTAGTTCTTGAGCTGGTGCATGTATCAGGTCGCCATGAACTTGACATTTCTTGCATTTCCTGACAAAGTAGTAGGAATCCTTTTCAATAGATGGCCAATAGTATCCAGCTCGCATGAGTTTCTTGGCTAGTGATGGACCACTTGAGTGAGTCCCGCAAATTCCTTCATGTACCTCTTCTAAAGCCTTTGTTATCTCATCTTGTTCCAGACATCGAAGGAGAGTACCATCAAGACTACGTCGGTATAGGGTTTCAGCAATAATGGTATATCGAGCAGTTTGGCGAATGAAGGTTTTTCGTTGGTTATTTGATTGGTCGGGAGGAAGGGTGTGATCACGGAGATAGGTGTAGAACTCACCGTACCATGGGGATTCAGAACCAACAAGGCAACATATCATTTCAGATTCAGGGATATCATAAGCGGGGATCCAAAGCTGTTCTACCAAGAACTCGTAGCGTGTTGAATTCTGTGGAAGATCTAGTAGAGATGCGATGGTAGCCATAGCGTCAGCAGCTCGATTCTGATCTCTTGGTATCTGCTCAAAAGTGATAGTAGTAAATGATGTCTTTAGATTGTCCACCATTTGCTTGTATGGCATGAGTTTATCATCTTTGGTCTGATACTCATCTGTTGCTTGTCGAATGACTAGTTGGGAATCGCCATATACTTGCAGTTCTTTTAATTCCCATTGTATGGCTAATCTGAGTCCTGTGATCAAGGCCTCATACTCTGCTATGTTGTTTGTGCATGGAAATGTGAGCCTGTAAGACTTCGGGATGCTATCACCTTGAGGTGTGATAAACAGAATGCCTGCCCCCGAGCCGTGCCTAGTGTATGAACCATCAAAGTATAATTTCCATGACTGTGCTTCTGTAATCATGAATATCTCTTCATCTGGAAAATTGGAAATGAGAGGATGATCGCCTATGAGAGGTGCATCAGCCAACTGATCTGCAATAACTTGACCTTTGATAGCTTTACGGTCCACATACTCAATGTCAAATTCACTTAGAATCATTACCCATTTGGCCAAGCGACCTGTCAATGCTGCTTTGCTGAGTAAATACTTGAGTGGATCAATCTTTGCAATGAGTTGTACCTTGTGTGTCAACAGATAGTGTCGCAATTTAGTGGCTGCCAAGATTACTGCTAGGCAAGCTCGCTCAATAGGTGTGTAATTGAGTTCATAGCCCACAAGTGTGCGAGAGATGTAGTAAACAACGCACTCTTTACCTTCTTCATTATGTTGTGCCAATAATACACCTAATGCTGTACTTGTTGCTGAGATATAAAGTAACAACGGTCTACTTGGATCTGGTGGCATTAACAAGGGTGGATTCATGAGATAGTCTGTAAGTGCCTGAAATGCTTGCTGGCATTTGTCATCCCATTGAAAGCGGATATTCTTGTGTAGCAGGTATGTGAACGGGTGACACTTATCAGCCAATTGTGTAATGAATCTTCGGATGGATTGAAGTCGTCCTTGTAGTGTTCTTAGCTGACTGATATTCTTTGGAGGTGGCATGTCCATTATTGCCTTAACCTTTGCTGGATCGACCTCAATACCTTTGCTTGAGACAATGTATCCTAGAAGCTTCCCGGAGGTCACTCCGAAGACACATTTCTTTGGGTTGAGTCGAACATGGTACTGTTCCAGTCTATCAAAGATTTTATCTAAGATGTGAAGATGTCCTTCTCTAGTAAGTGATTTTGCTAGTAAATCATCCACATAATCTTCCATCATAGTATGCATCATGTCATGGAAGATGGTGGTCATTGCTCTTTGATAGGTTGCTCCTGCATTCTTTAGACCAAAAGGCATTACATTCCAGCAGTATGTGCCCCATGGACATGTGAAGGCTGTCTTATGTTGGTCCTCTGGTGCGATCTTTATTTGATTGTATCCCGAAAAGCCATCCATGAGTGAAAGCATGGCATGTCCTGCTGTCAAATCCACTATGATGTCGATATTTGGTAGAGGGAAATCATCCTTAGGACATGCCTTATTTAGATCTCTGAAGTCAGTACAAATGCGGATGCCCCCTTTTGGTTTGCCAACTGGTACAATGTTGGAGATCCATTCTGCATAATCAATTGGTCTAATGAAACCAACATCCAGGAGTTTCTTGAGTTCTGTTTTGACTAGCACGGCAATCTGAGGATGCATCTTACGAAGCTTCTGCTTGACAGGTTTGGCTCCTTTTGCTACTGTGAGATGATGCATGACTAAATCAGGATCAAGCCCAGGCATGTCTGCATATGACCATGCAAAGTTGATCTGACGCTGTTGGAAGAACTCTATAAATTGAGGTTGTTCCTCTGGAGTGAGAAGAGATGCCAGATGTATGATATGAGGGTTTTCAGGAGTCCCCACATTGTATTCTTTAGTCTCCTCAATGAGAATCGTCGATCGTTCCTGTTGTGTATTAGCAGGGAGAATGTCAAACCCTTCATCCTCAGGCGCCTCAGAGAGGTTTTCACCGTTGGATACACTCTTTCTTTTTACTTTTGTTGGATCAAACAGTGCCACAGTGTGGTTTTCACTGGAAGATCCATGTTTTAATGTTATATTTTTGCAGCTGAAGGGTTTGGCATCCGCCCCGAAGTATGCTGCGCTATTAAGTTCAATGGCGAATCCAGCTTTGTGATCCCCGCTTGGTAGATTATCCCTTAATTCCAAAAAGTCAATGATAGCCTCATCGTTTTGGAAGAGGTCAAGACATGGGGGATTTGGTTGGTTCCATTCGATGAGTTCAGGGTGGATAATGGGCATTACTTCATCGATTAAGTTAAGTGCGGGAGATGTATCAGTGAGGGTTAAGACAGTGTGGTGAAGGTCGTTGATGGTACTCTCCCTGTCAGAATCAGGCGTAGGATGAGACGTAGGGTCTGTGGAAGATGTTTCCAGCTCAGGTACCCAAGTGGTCTTTATCTGTGCTTCTCCGTAAACAGGGATGTCTTTGCGTGGCGGAGGTGGTGATGTGTCTTCCTCATCTGAAGTGTTAAGTTGTACAGAATCAAATTCCCACTCATGTGAGTCAGTCTCTGAATCACTCTCCAGCATATGATTGCTATACCATACTGGGATGTCTTTGGAGTTAAACACGGCAGGTGTGATTGGTTTATGGACCTTTGTAGTAATCGGTGTTGCAGGAATTGTGATGGGGTTTAATGGATTTGTCACTGGAAGTATCGGTAATGGTGACTCAGTGGCTTCTGCTGGAACTACTGGTGCCATAGATGCTGCTGCGGGTTCCAATATAGTTGCTGCTACAAATGGTGTTGCTGATAGGATTACTGGTTCGTTTGATGGGATGAGTGACATTGGTGATGGTGGAGTTGTGAGCCTTGAGGGGGCAGTGGGGATAGTGCTTGATGGTGCTTTGATTATGAAAGGTATCCTCTTTGCAGTAGGTGGGCAAAATGGTTTGCTGGGTTTTCCTTTGAATCTGAGTTTAGGAAGGATCTCTTTTTCAAAGCCAAGGCCTGTATTACCTTTGGGCTTGAATTCTGGTAGTAGAGGTTCGTGTCGTCCTTGTTTGCAGTATCCCAAAGCACTCTGACCATCATATCCCATTCTTTGCATAATGAGGAGGCCTTTGCCATATTGTTCCGTAGGAAGTGTAACTTGCGGTTTGTCAGTGGTGATGGGATCTTTATAGATCCAGTCCGCCAGGTCCTCATCTTGTGTTTCTTCCTCTTGACTCCTTCCAAGGACGAAAGGCGTCAAGGCACATGCAGGCGTGATTAGTGGTTGCTGGAGTAACTGCTGTGGTTTACCATGTGTTCTAGGAGAAGTGGGCATTTGTCCCACACAAAAGAGCTGACTCAAGTTGTATTCTCCAGGACCTTCCTCTGCTACTTTCATCTTAAGCTTTTCTTGCTTGGGTATAGGGGTGTTCGAACTGGCAAGAGAGGCGGGATTTACATATGATGTGGAGGAAATGGCTTCCCTATTATTAGGAACAGTAATTTCTGGTTGATGGCTGATATTATGGCAAAATGCAAGGGGATTTGCATCGCCCAGGATTGTGATCTCTGCACCATTATGTGGGAACTTGATACATTGATGGTAGGTAGATGGAACAGCTTGCATGGCATGTATCCAAGGTCTCCCTAATAATAGATTATATGGTAGAGGAAGGTCCAGAACCTGACAAATGATATGCTTTACCACAGGGCCCACTCGGATTGGTAGTACCACCGCTCCTTTGGATGAACGCTCTGCATCATCATAGGCCTTGATGGTGATCTTCTTGCGAGGATCCACTGATTCTATTGCATATCCCAATGCTGTGACCAACTGTAGTGTACAAATGTTTAGGCCTGCTCCATTATCAATCAAGACTCGCTTGATCCTGTGTTGGTTGACAAAGCCTTCAATGTGTAGCGAAGCGTTATGAGGTTGTTGGAAGGAAGAGTTGTCACTTTCAGAAAAAGTGAGACAAGGAGATGACTTTAGATTTCCAACCATGGCTTGAAATTGGTCCGTGTTTAGGTTTGCAGGGACTGACGCCTCTTGGAGTGCATGATCCAAGATTGTTTTATGAGAGGGTGACAGACGCAAAAGCTCCAAAATGGATATAAGTGCAGGGGTTTTGTCTAATTGTTCCACAAGATTGTATTGCTTCGGGACAAAGGTGGTGCCCTGTGGAGCTGCCTTTATGGTAACTTTGCCACGACGTGTAACAACATTGCAATTTGAGGTGGGATTTTTGAAGGTTATAGTTGCAATTTGTTCACTGGCATCATATAGGTGATTTACAGTGTAATTATACGCAGCTTGCGTATAATCAGTGGTATCAGGACCTCGACTGGACGTCGAAGGACCCCTTTGATCTTGCGATGGAAGTGGATTCTTGAACATCTGATGATCATTATTGGTTGTTTTTGGGTCATGCCCTTCAATTTCAATTTCTCCTCGGTCAATAAGATCCTGAATGAGATCTTTCAATCGGTGACAATTACTTGTCTTGTGTCCTCTTCCTTGATGGAACTCACAGTGTTCAGTATCTTTCCACCATGCTGGTTTGACTTGAGGCTCATAGTTTGATAGCTTAGGTAGAGTGACCAAATTTTGAGAGAGGAGTTGTCGCAACACTGTTTCAATGGGTTCCCCTAAGGGAGTGTATGTGCGTTTTTGTTTTTGTGGACGAGGTCTTGGTTCATCATGAGATGTGATGCGACCTTGATTAAGAGGAACATTTGTGTTATTTTGAGGTGGAGGATTTTGTCCTGCAAACCGAACCACAGGTTGTGCATTTTGGATAGTTCGAGCATCCACAACCCCATCGTTGACGATATTTTTATTCTTGTTCCAGAAGTTTGGTTTATCGCTATTGAAGCGCGGGCGAGGACCATCTTTTGGTTCATTAAAGATTTTGATGAGTCCTTTCTTGATGAGTGCCCTTTCACATTTTAAACCCTTGGTGATCATATCGTTAAAAGAGTCTGTGTCTTTGACATCCAGGTGAAATTCCATTTCTTCGTTTAAGTTGGAAATGAAAATTTCCACTAGTTCTCGTTCAGGTAACTGAAGAGAACGTCTGCTAGACATTTGGCGCCATCGTTGCAGGAATACTGCGAATAATTCACCTGGTTTTTGTTTGGTGTTGCATAGATCAGCCATGGTGATGTCGCGTTCAATATTATAAGAGTAATGAGATAGGAACTTCTGGATGAGTTCCTCAAATGTTCTAATGCCACCTGGAAGTCGGGAAAACCATGATGTGGTTGTTCCTCCCAAGCTTTGGGGAAAAAGGCGCATTAGGTATGTGTCCTCATAAGCTACTTCAAGACAAGCAGAATGAAATTCTCGGACATGATCACGGGGATCCCCCTTTCCTCTATATTTTTCGAATTTTGGTGTTTCGAACCCGCGTGGAAAGGGTGGCATATAAAGATTCCTGTCAAACGGATAGGGACAGATGTCGTTAAGTGAGAATTGATTGGTTTTAACACCACTATGAAGTTGTTGGGCGAGATTCTCAACTTGTTGCCGCAACATCTCTATTTCATTAGGAGGAGGAGGTGGTGGGTTACCTCGAGGGATGTTATATCTGATGGGATCTCTATGCCTTTCCTCCTCATGGTGACTTTGTCTTTCTGATGCTTGTCTTAATTGGGTGAGATCAAAGTCAGAGGGGAGTTTGGCTCCTTCTTGAGCAAGTCGTAAAAAGTGAGCATCCGCATTGCTCCTTAGTATTTCATCAAATAATCTGTTAAAATGAGGGTTATGCTGAACCCTTTCGATTGTTGAAGGAGTGGGAGTACTTGGGTTTTCATCATTCCCATTTCCTCCAAGTGCTTCTTGAAATTCATTGAGGTTGTCCTCTTCTTCCTCAATTTCCATTTCTCGTTGCCTTAATCGTGATCGGGTTTGAGCCATTTTGTTTACAAGTTTTGTTTGAAGTTGATTGAAGATGATGATGAGTGGTGATGAAATGCAAGATTGATTGGTTGGTGATTTGTGTTGTATGGGGATCTCTAGCACTTTTAAGGTAGATGTAACCGAAATTCCTTTCTTTGAATTGCTTGTTTGTTTGATAAGTTTGGATGTGATAAGGTGTAGAGAAATCTGAGATGTGTTACAGATTTTGACTACCTAGCAATGAGAGGATTCACTCATGAACTAGTTTTAACCTGCGTAGATGTGTCTCTTAGGATGAGCTTATCCTAGATGTAGAAACAATCTAAAAGTGATGTGTTTTGATTTCAAGCAATATCTAAAAAGGGATCTTGGGACAAGAACCTCTGAATGTTTTGAGAGTTTTGGGATGAATTGATGATGAAGTGATGATGTATGAGTAAGATGATGGATGTTTTGTTTTTAACTTCAATAAAAACTCTGTGTCACAAATGGGACAAACTCTGTTTCTTCCCTTTCAGGCGTTGGTGGCACTTCTCGAGCTGTGTTGTAGGTGATACAAATGTTTGGGAAGAATTTGGGGTTAATCTTTCCTCCTTGATTTTTGTGATAACTCAGAGCTCTATATTGCATAAAAGCTCTGCGGTTCAATGATTCTGAATCAAACTCGTTTGTTTTACCTTGAAGGTATAGACGCATGCGATGTAGAAAGACTCTATGTGAGACAAAGATTTGTCTATTGAGATAGAAGAATTTCCTCCTTTTGATTAAAGCCTTTGAGCTTAATGGTCTTCTTTTCAAAGTAATATTCTGATGACACTTCTTCTTTCGCAAGATGTGAAGAATGGTCATAAAATTTGTCTCTTTGTTGTTTGTACTTTGTTTTTGGTATTTTTGTTTGTTTTTGAGAAATGTTGGATGAATACTATGTTTTTGGGATTGATTTTCTGATTTTTCTTTGACAAGGAAACAAAGCAAGCACACAAACACAAGAATGTTGCCTCAAAGGCACAAATGAGTATGGGTCTAGATCAACCCAATCGTTGGACTTGTTTTTGACCCTTCCTTTAGATGTATTTTAAGGTGTATTTCCAAAGCCTGAAGTCGGCTCAATTTGCACTTGGTCTTTAAAACGAACACACTTCAAACACTTTTTATCCCTAAGGTCAAATGGCCAGTTGTGATAAATTTAGCCCACATCTTGATATTTCTTCGACTTTGGTACTACATACCTTATGAATCCCGCCGTGGCAGGTAAGGATGTGATATACTAAGTCTTGCACGAGCATAACAAATAGATGATCCCTATGATGGGGGAGTCACCACTTTTATCAAGCCACAAGTGACTTTTCAAAAAGCTATGTTTCTACTCAAGGAAATATGTATGGTGAGTATCTTGGGAGCAAAACCATCTATGCTCTTGCACTAAATTATACCTCAAATATCCTCAATCAATAGAACAGGTGGGCTACTACTTAAAGGTGTTTAGTCATGTTCGATGGCTTTGGACATAAGTTCATTCTGCAGTGACTCACTTAAGAGCCTTGTAACTGGTGGTGGGGCCCATTTGTCCTTTCGGCCAGTTACACTGTAGGAACAGCTATACCCAAGGCTACAGCTTTCGCTCTCACCTGATTTCTATAGCGGCTCGAAGGATTTACCGCTCGAGGTCGTTCCCAAGAGTATCGATCCCTTGGCAGGCCTCTCTTAAAAAGATAAAATGTGAGTGTTACTAACACTTTTCTCTTGCACCTAGGACCACGAAAGCCAAGGGAGAGGATAGTGTGTGTTAGAAGTAGGACCACTCGACCAACTCTTTGCACAAGTGTGCCAAGCACGAAAAACACTTGTTCTTTTTAATCTATCATTGCAATGTGATCTAACTATTTGGAGATGTTGCTCCAACAATCATGGTGTTCTTTTTAATTTTCAAAGGCAATTGTTTGAGTAAACTAGAATTTGAAAATCCTGGTCAATTTAATGAAAAACACGTTTGCATGAAGTAAGATTGCTTTAAAAATGAGACAAGTTGATTGTGAATTTTATTTGCACCAAAAATGGAAGTGTGGATTGTGAGTTTTATCTTGATGCAAGAAATAAAATTTGCCTTGTTGATTTTAAGCACCAAAACGAAGTTTGTTTCCTAACTTGCAAAAAAAAAAAATAAAGTTGTTTTTGTATAAGTTTGTGGTTCTTTTTACCTTTGAACAATGAAATTCTTTTTAAGAGCCCCAAACAAATGTGTGATTCTTTTTCAAAAGCCCAAATTTGAAATGTGAAGTTAATTTTAAACCAAAATAAAAAGTGAATTCATTTTTAAAACCAACTTCAAAAACAAGTTAGTAAAAAAATATAAATCTACTCTTTAATCTAATTTAAATCTGCACAAAAGAGAAAAATAGTTAGTAAAATCCGCCTACTTGGTGGGCTTCTACAAGCCTAAATTTTTTTTTTTTTTTGGTTTTTTATTTTTTTTGGTTACAAAGTGATTTGTACAACGTTTTGTTACAATAGCGCTAGTCTGCGTTTGAACAGAGGCACTATTTAACACAAACGTACTAAAAGAAAGGGAAAGACAAAGAAGGGAAAAGCACTGAAACAGGGTGAATAGCGCCAAAATAATGCCAAACGCACCAAAACAGTGTCAAAATCGCAACCTGTGTGACATTTTCAACATTCAAACATGTTATTGGTTAAAAAAAAAAAAAAATTGATCTTTTTGGTGTTTGGATTCACGTCGGGTTCACCAAATGATGCTCTGCAAAAAGGATTAGAAAATCTGTTTGATGGCAACACACACAAGAGCACAAGAAACAAACGTTAGTGTTAGCAACAAAAGATTATCCTAAACAGGCATATCAAGAGAGATATTAAGCATGAAATAGAAAGCATATAAACATAGAATGAAATAGCTAATCAAGATGCTCATAGTTGCTCCTCCCTTGTTCCTCTCCTCTCCAAGTCCCAAATGAGTGTAGCTCTCAGCTTTTAGCACTAGCCATGGATGCCATATGGAGATTCAAGATGGTTGAATATGATAAGCAAATGCTATGCAAGAGTAGATAGTGATGCTATGAAAAAGCTCTATGCTAATGCCAGTATAACAACAATACTCTAAAATGCTTCTCCTTTGCTTGAGGAGAAGGGTTCTATTTATAGAAGAAATAGGGAAATGAAGGGTTAAGATTGAGCAATCTTAACAAGGGTTAGGATTGAAAGTTGGGGATCCATGTGCACAATTGGCACCAATAAAATGGTGACAAGTGTCAACATAGGATTGGGTTGAGAGAGGAGGTTGGAGGCATTAAAGGCCTGAAAAGACCTCATGGTTATCTAGAAGGTAAGGGTCAAGTCTAAATTAAGATTACCCATTGGATTAGGAGTTAATCCAAGGATAAACCTTTGTGCAAATGTTTAAGAGATAATCATGGTCAAAGCATTAATGGCCTGATGAGACCTTTGGGTTGGGTAGAGGTTGAGTCAAAACAAATGTTTTAACCATGTGGGAGGGTTGAATTAACCATTAATGGTTATTGGAGACTTTGGGGATTAAGTGGTTGAAGGTTGGAAGCTTTCAAAGGTTATCCAAGACTTTGAGGGTTAATTTGTTGAACACACAAAGCATTAATTGCTTTTCAAAGACTTTGGAGTCTTTGAGAAGTGACTCCAATTTGCTTAGGAATGTGACAATATTTAGGGGATGGATTAGGCTAATTAGGAAGGGTTTAGAAGAATCTAGAAGGGGTTTAGGCATACAAGTGGATTTTGTAGGAAAATGCAAGTGGGAGAAATTTTGGTATTTTCAATTAAAATAAAATCATTTATTTCAATTAAATGGTGTAATTTGCATTTGGATAAATATTCAAATAAATATTAATTTATTTAAATGAGAAAATGAAGATAAAGCATTTAAATGCTTGAAGACTTTGAGGGAAACCATTAAAGGCTTGAAGACTTTAAGGAAAACCATTAAAGTCTTAAGAAGACTATAGAAGGAAGCCATCAAGTTTGAAGACTTTAAAGCCATCAAGTTTGACTACTTTAAGGGAAACCATTAAAGGTTTCAAGTGGGTGGAGGATAAAGGTGATTTAAATAAATTATTTATTTAAAATAATTGTGCAACTTGCATTTGTAGGAAAATGCAAGTGGGTGGAGGATAAAGGTGATTTTAAATAAATGATTTATTTATTTAAATGTGAGAGGTGGGATTTTGGGGGTTTTAAATAAATATTAATTTATTTAAATGTGAGAGAAGATTTAATTAAATAAATATGATTTATTTATTTAATTAATGGTCTGAATTTGGTTAAGTGAATTAAATCAAATAAATTGAATAATTTATTTAATTAATAGGAGAAGAGGGTTAAGATGAATTAATTAAATATTAATTTAATTAATTATTAATTGATGGTTAAATAATCAAATAAATACTAAGTATTCATTTAATTAAGTGGACAGATTTATGTGACTACATTTGCCCCTCTTTGAGACGGTGCAGTTTATCGCATCGTTTCAAAGAAAGAAAAATAGGTGTGAAGAAATGCCCCATAAAATGTAAATTTAATGGGTGGTATGCCCCCTTGAGAGATGGGCCGAATTTTTTTTGAAAAATCGGGCGATCTCTCGAAAAAGAATGAAAAGTGGAGGGGATATAGAATAGAAGAAATTAGAACTAATGATGAAAGAATGGGAGAAAATGGAGTGAATATGAAGAAACAACAAGCCAGCGAGTACCCTGAGGTCATGCAAGAGATACATAGCAAATGTAGTGTGGGGTTTTGATTGATGCTATACAATTGATCAAAATTGGTTGGACAATCTGGTGCAATCGGTTTAATTGCCTTGGTCAAGTCAAAGCGTGACATTGATGTCAGTTGGTTGCTTGGACATGATAAAGTCTGAGTAAGTGAATCAAAGTGACCTGATGTGACTTAGACAATTGATGTAATTGCCCGATGAAGTCAAGGTATATGAAGCAAAATACTCGTTGAGACGTAGACAATTGATGTAATTGTCCGTTGGATTGTGTTTGATTGGTTGATCAATTGATAGTGTGTGCGTGTGATGGATGGTTGTGGGGAATCATGGCAACCCCGTTGAGACTAGGTCATTGTGATAAATGCCTGATGTAGTCTAGGATTACCATAATCGATTACCTGTTGAGACCCGAAGATACTTGATCAGAGTATCTGTTGATAGTCTAGGTGTGTGGGAGTTGATGTATCTGTGCAGATAGAGTAACTTTCTTGACTTATTGGATGACTTAGGATAGGAAACACAATCCCTCCTATTTAGAGATGGATGGTGATGAACGTGGCTTGATTAGGTTGATTGGGACATGATGTAGGGTATGTGATGGTGATTATCGAGATGGGGAGGGTGGGGGGGGTTCAATGTTAGATAGAAGAAATGGAGGACCTATTACATTCCTATGGAAGAAGAAGAAAATAGAGTATCCATTGTCATTACTATGTATGAATGATATGCAGCTATTTATGAATGTATGGATGGATGGAATGCAACGGAATGCAATATATACAAATGAGATGGAATGATGATCCATGGTGCATTATTTTTCATCATTGAGCTTTAAAATGTTGTAAGAAAATACAAGCAACTTGACATAAAGATTCAAGATGACCAGAGTCTTTCTTACATGGATTTTGATATAGCAAGTTAATACAAGCAACTTGATATAATGGATCAAGTTGACCTGAGTATTGCTTGCGGAACAGATAAGGATTATCTCCTTTCATGCATGACTTGGAACGTCCTCCTTGATCTTAGGCTGATCATATCCTGAGACAAGTGCATACCATACTAGGAAATAAAACCTTGATCCAATTTGGATGAGGTAGGAGGAACCAAAGAAAGAGCATTGTACCTACAAACAAACAGTATATACATAAAGAATAAAGAATATGGATCCTTGGTAATGGTTCATGCTCATATGGTCGAGGTATACGCTGTAGTCAGCAAGCCGTAGTGATCTATGACTGCATTTGGCATAAGATCACGTAGCTTGGTGAACTTCCCACGTAGACACCATTAGTACATGCCCCAGAACTTCATCGGAAATAATGCACAAACGATACAAAACAATGTTGAAAAGATCCCAATACAGATAAACAAATGAATTACTCACAAATCAACCAAGTATTTGACAGCCTAACAGAATTTTCTTGTCAAAGAAAACATCATCTTGTCTTTGTTTTGGTAAGGAAGGATGCATCCTTGTTTTAAAGACAGTTTTGGATTGTTGATGTGGATTGTGTGGTTGTTTGGTAAATGGTCATTGTGTGAGTAGTTTGTCGCAATGTTTGTTTTGGTATCTGCATGGATGAGTATGTACAAGGTGTTGCCATGTTTTTGTGTGATTTTTCAATGGTTTTGTCGATGTTTTTGGATTTTGAATTGTTTTGAATGTTTTTGGTATTTTTGCGAGATATTTTTGAATGTTTTTGGATTTTTGATGATTGTTTGAATGAAGAACTTAATGAATCATAAGACAATGTAGAATCCACTTCCATCATTAGGGTAAGGGTATTGCCCCCAGTTTTAGACATGACTATGAAAAAGCGGGATGCAAGATGTATGGAGTACTATCATAATTGCAGAGGAATAACAAGCCATGGTTGATGGATGGATGGATGTATGTATGAAGTAGATGTGATCGCCACAAGTCTAAAAGATAATGGAGCCATAGCCTTTACGAGTGGCGCCTGTTTGCCAGGTTTTCACCATCGTTCTTACCCAAGGTGCCACCGGAGTGGTTGTTCACCGTTTGGATGCATGATTTTTCTTTACTTTTTTGAATGTTTTTATATTTTCTTTAGGACATTTTCTGAATGTTTTTGATATTTTCTAGTATGCAGGGGACCCGGATGCTCTGTACAGCTTAGGTATAAAACCGTTTGAGGTGCATGCTGTTGATTGGATCTGCAAGCGGTTCTCTTTCTGATGTAGCCAACTGATATGCCCCGGACCCGAATACAGCAGTGACAACATATGGGCCCAGCCAGTTTGATTCAAACTTGCCTTGATGTTCTCTATTTGGTTGGTTGCGAGGATTTTCTCGAAGAACAAGATCACCTACCTCAAATGTACGAGATCTAACTCGGTGATTTTAACTTCTACTCATGCGCTGCTGATAGGCTTTGAGGTGATTGTATGCAGCTTGTCGCTTCTCATCTAGTAACTCTAAGTCCTGAAGACGAGATACTCTGTATGCTTCATCATCAATGAGATTGTGCAATGAAACTCGTAAGGATGGTATCTCGACCTCAATAGGTAAGATAGCTTCAGCACCATAGACCAATGAATAAGGAGTTGCACCTGTAGGGGTCCGAATGCTAGTTCGATATGCCCATAGCACTGGATTCAATTGAACATGCCAATCACGGCCGACATCATTGACTGTCTTCTTTAGGATCCTCAATATGTTTTTATTGGATGCTTCGGCCTGACCATTGCCTTGTGGGTAATAGGGAGTGGAAAAGCGGTGTTGGATATGAAATTTCTCACAAAGCTCACGAACATCCTGATTTTTGAAAGGAAGACCGTTATCTGTGACAATGGACATGGGCACACCATACCGACAGATGATGTAATTGAGGATGAATGAGGCGATCTGCTTGCCGGTGACTTGGGTAAGTGGAACAGCTTCGATCCACTTGGTGAAATATTCGGTGGCGGTAATAATGAATTTATGGCCATTGGATGAAGATGGATGGATTTTACCCACAAGATCAAGACCCCATTGACAAAAAGGCCACGGTGTTGTGATTGGTTGTAGTTCTTGAGCTGGTGCATGTATCAGGTCGCCATGAACTTGACATTTCTTGCATTTCCTGACAAAGTAGTAGGAATCCTTTTCAATAGATGGCCAATAGTATCCAGCTCGCATGAGTTTCTTGGCTAGTGATGGACCACTTGAGTGAGTCCCGCAAATTCCTTCATGTACCTCTTCTAAAGCCTTTGTTATCTCATCTTGTTCCAGACATCGAAGGAGAGTACCATCAAGACTACGTCGGTATAGGGTTTCAGCAATAATGGTATATCGAGCAGTTTGGCGAATGAAGGTTTTTCGTTGGTTATTTGATTGGTCGGGAGGAAGGGTGTGATCACGGAGATAGGTGTAGAACTCACCGTACCATGGGGATTCAGAACCAACAAGGCAACATATCATTTCAGATTCAGGGATATCATAAGCGGGGATCCAAAGCTGTTCTACCAAGAACTCGTAGCGTGTTGAATTCTGTGGAAGATCTAGTAGAGATGCGATGGTAGCCATAGCGTCAGCAGCTCGATTCTGATCTCTTGGTATCTGCTCAAAAGTGATAGTAGTAAATGATGTCTTTAGATTGTCCACCATTTGCTTGTATGGCATGAGTTTATCATCTTTGGTCTGATACTCATCTGTTGCTTGTCGAATGACTAGTTGGGAATCGCCATATACTTGCAGTTCTTTTAATTCCCATTGTATGGCTAATCTGAGTCCTGTGATCAAGGCCTCATACTCTGCTATGTTGTTTGTGCATGGAAATGTGAGCCTGTAAGACTTCGGGATGCTATCACCTTGAGGTGTGATAAACAGAATGCCTGCCCCCGAGCCGTGCCTAGTGTATGAACCATCAAAGTATAATTTCCATGACTGTGCTTCTGTAATCATGAATATCTCTTCATCTGGAAAATTGGAAATGAGAGGATGATCGCCTATGAGAGGTGCATCAGCCAACTGATCTGCAATAACTTGACCTTTGATAGCTTTACGGTCCACATACTCAATGTCAAATTCACTTAGAATCATTACCCATTTGGCCAAGCGACCTGTCAATGCTGCTTTGCTGAGTAAATACTTGAGTGGATCAATCTTTGCAATGAGTTGTACCTTGTGTGTCAACAGATAGTGTCGCAATTTAGTGGCTGCCAAGATTACTGCTAGGCAAGCTCGCTCAATAGGTGTGTAATTGAGTTCATAGCCCACAAGTGTGCGAGAGATGTAGTAAACAACGCACTCTTTACCTTCTTCATTATGTTGTGCCAATAATACACCTAATGCTGTACTTGTTGCTGAGATATAAAGTAACAACGGTCTACTTGGATCTGGTGGCATTAACAAGGGTGGATTCATGAGATAGTCTGTAAGTGCCTGAAATGCTTGCTGGCATTTGTCATCCCATTGAAAGCGGATATTCTTGTGTAGCAGGTATGTGAACGGGTGACACTTATCAGCCAATTGTGTAATGAATCTTCGGATGGATTGAAGTCGTCCTTGTAGTGTTCTTAGCTGACTGATATTCTTTGGAGGTGGCATGTCCATTATTGCCTTAACCTTTGCTGGATCGACCTCAATACCTTTGCTTGAGACAATGTATCCTAGAAGCTTCCCGGAGGTCACTCCGAAGACACATTTCTTTGGGTTGAGTCGAACATGGTACTGTTCCAGTCTATCAAAGATTTTATCTAAGATGTGAAGATGTCCTTCTCTAGTAAGTGATTTTGCTAGTAAATCATCCACATAATCTTCCATCATAGTATGCATCATGTCATGGAAGATGGTGGTCATTGCTCTTTGATAGGTTGCTCCTGCATTCTTTAGACCAAAAGGCATTACATTCCAGCAGTATGTGCCCCATGGACATGTGAAGGCTGTCTTATGTTGGTCCTCTGGTGCGATCTTTATTTGATTGTATCCCGAAAAGCCATCCATGAGTGAAAGCATGGCATGTCCTGCTGTCAAATCCACTATGATGTCGATATTTGGTAGAGGGAAATCATCCTTAGGACATGCCTTATTTAGATCTCTGAAGTCAGTACAAATGCGGATGCCCCCTTTTGGTTTGCCAACTGGTACAATGTTGGAGATCCATTCTGCATAATCAATTGGTCTAATGAAACCAACATCCAGGAGTTTCTTGAGTTCTGTTTTGACTAGCACGGCAATCTGAGGATGCATCTTACGAAGCTTCTGCTTGACAGGTTTGGCTCCTTTTGCTACTGTGAGATGATGCATGACTAAATCAGGATCAAGCCCAGGCATGTCTGCATATGACCATGCAAAGTTGATCTGACGCTGTTGGAAGAACTCTATAAATTGAGGTTGTTCCTCTGGAGTGAGAAGAGATGCCAGATGTATGATATGAGGGTTTTCAGGAGTCCCCACATTGTATTCTTTAGTCTCCTCAATGAGAATCGTCGATCGTTCCTGTTGTGTATTAGCAGGGAGAATGTCAAACCCTTCATCCTCAGGCGCCTCAGAGAGGTTTTCACCGTTGGATACACTCTTTCTTTTTACTTTTGTTGGATCAAACAGTGCCACAGTGTGGTTTTCACTGGAAGATCCATGTTTTAATGTTATATTTTTGCAGCTGAAGGGTTTGGCATCCGCCCCGAAGTATGCTGCGCTATTAAGTTCAATGGCGAATCCAGCTTTGTGATCCCCGCTTGGTAGATTATCCCTTAATTCCAAAAAGTCAATGATAGCCTCATCGTTTTGGAAGAGGTCAAGACATGGGGGATTTGGTTGGTTCCATTCGATGAGTTCAGGGTGGATAATGGGCATTACTTCATCGATTAAGTTAAGTGCGGGAGATGTATCAGTGAGGGTTAAGACAGTGTGGTGAAGGTCGTTGATGGTACTCTCCCTGTCAGAATCAGGCGTAGGATGAGACGTAGGGTCTGTGGAAGATGTTTCCAGCTCAGGTACCCAAGTGGTCTTTATCTGTGCTTCTCCGTAAACAGGGATGTCTTTGCGTGGCGGAGGTGGTGATGTGTCTTCCTCATCTGAAGTGTTAAGTTGTACAGAATCAAATTCCCACTCATGTGAGTCAGTCTCTGAATCACTCTCCAGCATATGATTGCTATACCATACTGGGATGTCTTTGGAGTTAAACACGGCAGGTGTGATTGGTTTATGGACCTTTGTAGTAATCGGTGTTGCAGGAATTGTGATGGGGTTTAATGGATTTGTCACTGGAAGTATCGGTAATGGTGACTCAGTGGCTTCTGCTGGAACTACTGGTGCCATAGATGCTGCTGCGGGTTCCAATATAGTTGCTGCTACAAATGGTGTTGCTGATAGGATTACTGGTTCGTTTGATGGGATGAGTGACATTGGTGATGGTGGAGTTGTGAGCCTTGAGGGGGCAGTGGGGATAGTGCTTGATGGTGCTTTGATTATGAAAGGTATCCTCTTTGCAGTAGGTGGGCAAAATGGTTTGCTGGGTTTTCCTTTGAATCTGAGTTTAGGAAGGATCTCTTTTTCAAAGCCAAGGCCTGTATTACCTTTGGGCTTGAATTCTGGTAGTAGAGGTTCGTGTCGTCCTTGTTTGCAGTATCCCAAAGCACTCTGACCATCATATCCCATTCTTTGCATAATGAGGAGGCCTTTGCCATATTGTTCCGTAGGAAGTGTAACTTGCGGTTTGTCAGTGGTGATGGGATCTTTATAGATCCAGTCCGCCAGGTCCTCATCTTGTGTTTCTTCCTCTTGACTCCTTCCAAGGACGAAAGGCGTCAAGGCACATGCAGGCGTGATTAGTGGTTGCTGGAGTAACTGCTGTGGTTTACCATGTGTTCTAGGAGAAGTGGGCATTTGTCCCACACAAAAGAGCTGACTCAAGTTGTATTCTCCAGGACCTTCCTCTGCTACTTTCATCTTAAGCTTTTCTTGCTTGGGTATAGGGGTGTTCGAACTGGCAAGAGAGGCGGGATTTACATATGATGTGGAGGAAATGGCTTCCCTATTATTAGGAACAGTAATTTCTGGTTGATGGCTGATATTATGGCAAAATGCAAGGGGATTTGCATCGCCCAGGATTGTGATCTCTGCACCATTATGTGGGAACTTGATACATTGATGGTAGGTAGATGGAACAGCTTGCATGGCATGTATCCAAGGTCTCCCTAATAATAGATTATATGGTAGAGGAAGGTCCAGAACCTGACAAATGATATGCTTTACCACAGGGCCCACTCGGATTGGTAGTACCACCGCTCCTTTGGATGAACGCTCTGCATCATCATAGGCCTTGATGGTGATCTTCTTGCGAGGATCCACTGATTCTATTGCATATCCCAATGCTGTGACCAACTGTAGTGTACAAATGTTTAGGCCTGCTCCATTATCAATCAAGACTCGCTTGATCCTGTGTTGGTTGACAAAGCCTTCAATGTGTAGCGAAGCGTTATGAGGTTGTTGGAAGGAAGAGTTGTCACTTTCAGAAAAAGTGAGACAAGGAGATGACTTTAGATTTCCAACCATGGCTTGAAATTGGTCCGTGTTTAGGTTTGCAGGGACTGACGCCTCTTGGAGTGCGTGATCCAAGATTGTTTTATGAGAGGGTGACAGACGCAAAAGCTCCAAAATGGATATAAGTGCAGGGGTTTTGTCTAATTGTTCCACAAGATTGTATTGCTTCGGGACAAAGGTGGTGCCCTGTGGAGCTGCCTTTATGGTAACTTTGCCACGACGTGTAACAACATTGCAATTTGAGGTGGGATTTTTGAAGGTTATAGTTGCAATTTGTTCACTGGCATCATATAGGTGATTTACAGTGTAATTATACGCAGCTTGCGTATAATCAGTGGTATCAGGACCTCGACTGGACGTCGAAGGACCCCTTTGATCTTGTGATGGAAGTGGATTCTTGAACATCTGATGATCATTATTGGTTGTTTTTGGGTCATGCCCTTCAATTTCAATTTCTCCTCGGTCAATAAGATCCTGAATGAGATCTTTCAATCGGTGACAATTACTTGTCTTGTGTCCTCTTCCTTGATGGAACTCACAGTGTTCAGTATCTTTCCACCATGCTGGTTTGACTTGAGGCTCATAGTTTGATAGCTTAGGTAGAGTGACCAAATTTTGAGAGAGGAGTTGTCGCAACACTGTTTCAATGGGTTCCCCTAAGGGAGTGTATGTGCGTTTTTGTTTTTGTGGACGAGGTCTTGGTTCATCATGAGATGTGATGCGACCTTGATTAAGAGGAACATTTGTGTTATTTTGAGGTGGAGGATTTTGTCCTGCAAACCGAACCACAGGTTGTGCATTTTGGATAGTTCGAGCATCCACAACCCCATCGTTGACGATATTTTTATTCTTGTTCCAGAAGTTTGGTTTATCGCTATTGAAGCGCGGGCGAGGACCATCTTTTGGTTCATTAAAGATTTTGATGAGTCCTTTCTTGATGAGTGCCCTTTCACATTTTAAACCCTTGGTGATCATATCGTTAAAAGAGTCTGTGTCTTTGACATCCAGGTGAAATTCCATTTCTTCGTTTAAGTTGGAAATGAAAATTTCCACTAGTTCTCGTTCAGGTAACTGAAGAGAACGTCTGCTAGACATTTGGCGCCATCGTTGCAGGAATACTGCGAATAATTCACCTGGTTTTTGTTTGGTGTTGCATAGATCAGCCATGGTGATGTCGCGTTCAATATTATAAGAGTAATGAGATAGGAACTTCTGGATGAGTTCCTCAAATGTTCTAATGCCACCTGGAAGTCGGGAAAACCATGATGTGGTTGTTCCTCCCAAGCTTTGGGGAAAAAGGCGCATTAGGTATGTGTCCTCATAAGCTACTTCAAGACAAGCAGAATGAAATTCTCGGACATGATCACGGGGATCCCCCTTTCCTCTATATTTTTCGAATTTTGGTGTTTCGAACCCGCGTGGAAAGGGTGGCATATAAAGATTCCTGTCAAACGGATAGGGACAGATGTCGTTAAGTGAGAATTGATTGGTTTTAACACCACTATGAAGTTGTTGGGCGAGATTCTCAACTTGTTGCCGCAACATCTCTATTTCATTAGGAGGAGGAGGTGGTGGGTTACCTCGAGGGATGTTATATCTGATGGGATCTCTATGCCTTTCCTCCTCATGGTGACTTTGTCTTTCTGATGCTTGTCTTAATTGGGTGAGATCAAAGTCAGAGGGGAGTTTGGCTCCTTCTTGAGCAAGTCGTAAAAAGTGAGCATCCGCATTGCTCCTTAGTATTTCATCAAATAATCTGTTAAAATGAGGGTTATGCTGAACCCTTTCGATTGTTGAAGGAGTGGGAGTACTTGGGTTTTCATCATTCCCATTTCCTCCAAGTGCTTCTTGAAATTCATTGAGGTTGTCCTCTTCTTCCTCAATTTCCATTTCTCGTTGCCTTAATCGTGATCGGGTTTGAGCCATTTTGTTTACAAGTTTTGTTTGAAGTTGATTGAAGATGATGATGAGTGGTGATGAAATGCAAGATTGATTGGTTGGTGATTTGTGTTGTATGGGGATCTCTAGCACTTTTAAGGTAGATGTAACCGAAATTCCTTTCTTTGAATTGCTTGTTTGTTTGATAAGTTTGGATGTGATAAGGTGTAGAGAAATCTGAGATGTGTTACAGATTTTGACTACCTAGCAATGAGAGGATTCACTCATGAACTAGTTTTAACCTGCGTAGATGTGTCTCTTAGGATGAGCTTATCCTAGATGTAGAAACAATCTAAAAGTGATGTGTTTTGATTTCAAGCAATATCTAAAAAGGGATCTTGGGACAAGAACCTCTGAATGTTTTGAGAGTTTTGGGATGAATTGATGATGAAGTGATGATGTATGAGTAAGATGATGGATGTTTTGTTTTTAACTTCAATAAAAACTCTGTGTCACAAATGGGACAAACTCTGTTTCTTCCCTTTCAGGCGTTGGTGGCACTTCTCGAGCTGTGTTGTAGGTGATACAAATGTTTGGGAAGAATTTGGGGTTAATCTTTCCTCCTTGATTTTTGTGATAACTCAGAGCTCTATATTGCATAAAAGCTCTGCGGTTCAATGATTCTGAATCAAACTCGTTTGTTTTACCTTGAAGGTATAGACGCATGCGATGTAGAAAGACTCTATGTGAGACAAAGATTTGTCTATTGAGATAGAAGAATTTCCTCCTTTTGATTAAAGCCTTTGAGCTTAATGGTCTTCTTTTCAAAGTAATATTCTGATGACACTTCTTCTTTCGCAAGATGTGAAGAATGGTCATAAAATTTGTCTCTTTGTTGTTTGTACTTTGTTTTTGGTATTTTTGTTTGTTTTTGAGAAATGTTGGATGAATACTATGTTTTTGGGATTGATTTTCTGATTTTTCTTTGACAAGGAAACAAAGCAAGCACACAAACACAAGAATGTTGCCTCAAAGGCACAAATGAGTATGGGTCTAGATCAACCCAATCGTTGGACTTGTTTTTGACCCTTCCTTTAGATGTATTTTAAGGTGTATTTCCAAAGCCTGAAGTCGGCTCAATTTGCACTTGGTCTTTAAAACGAACACACTTCAAACACTTTTTATCCCTAAGGTCAAATGGCCAGTTGTGATAAATTTAGCCCACATCTTGATATTTCTTCGACTTTGGTACTACATACCTTATGAATCCCGCCGTGGCAGGTAAGGATGTGATATACTAAGTCTTGCACGAGCATAACAAATAGATGATCCCTATGATGGGGGAGTCACCACTTTTATCAAGCCACAAGTGACTTTTCAAAAAGCTATGTTTCTACTCAAGGAAATATGTATGGTGAGTATCTTGGGAGCAAAACCATCTATGCTCTTGCACTAAATTATACCTCAAATATCCTCAATCAATAGAACAGGTGGGCTACTACTTAAAGGTGTTTAGTCATGTTCGATGGCTTTGGACATAAGTTCATTCTGCAGTGACTCACTTAAGAGCCTTGTAACTGGTGGTGGGGCCCATTTGTCCTTTCGGCCAGTTACACTGTAGGAACAGCTATACCCAAGGCTACAGCTTTCGCTCTCACCTGATTTCTATAGCGGCTCGAAGGATTTACCGCTCGAGGTCGTTCCCAAGAGTATCGATCCCTTGGCAGGCCTCTCTTAAAAAGATAAAATGTGAGTGTTACTAACACTTTTCTCTTGCACCTAGGACCACGAAAGCCAAGGGAGAGGATAGTGTGTGTTAGAAGTAGGACCACTCGACCAACTCTTTGCACAAGTGTGCCAAGCACGAAAAACACTTGTTCTTTTTAATCTATCATTGCAATGTGATCTAACTATTTGGAGATGTTGCTCCAACAATCATGGTGTTCTTTTTAATTTTCAAAGGCAATTGTTTGAGTAAACTAGAATTTGAAAATCCTGGTCAACTTAATGAAAAACACGTTTGCATGAAGTAAGATTGCTTTAAAAATGAGACAAGTTGATTGTGAATTTTATTTGCACCAAAAATGGAAGTGTGGATTGTGAGTTTTATCTTGATGCAAGAAATAAAATTTGCCTTGTTGATTTTAAGCACCAAAACGAAGTTTGTTTCCTAACTTGCAAAAAAAAAAAATAAAGTTGTTTTTGTATAAGTTTGTGGTTCTTTTTACCTTTGAACAATGAAATTCTTTTTAAGAGCCCCAAACAAATGTGTGATTCTTTTTCAAAAGCCCAAATTTGAAATGTGAAGTTAATTTTAAACCAAAATAAAAAGTGAATTCATTTTTAAAACCAACTTCAAAAACAAGTTAGTAAAAAAATATAAATCTACTCTTTAATCTAATTTAAATCTGCACAAAAGAGAAAAATAGTTAGTAAAATCCGCCTACTTGGTGGGCTTCTACAAGCCTAAATTTTTTTTTTTTTTTTGGTTTTTTATTTTTTTTGGTTACAAAGTGATTTGTACAACGTTTTGTTACAATAGCGCTAGTCTGCGTTTGAACAGAGGCACTATTTAACACAAACGTACTAAAAGAAAGGGAAAGACAAAGAAGGGAAAAGCACTGAAACAGGGTGAATAGCGCCAAAATAATGCCAAACGCACCAAAACAGTGTCAAAATCGCAACCTGTGTGACATTTTCAACATTCAAACATGTTATTGGTTAAAAAAAAAAAAAAATTGATCTTTTTGGTGTTTGGATTCACGTCGGGTTCACCAAATGATGCTCTGCAAAAAGGATTAGAAAATCTGTTTGATGGCAACACACACAAGAGCACAAGAAACAAACGTTAGTGTTAGCAACAAAAGATTATCCTAAACAGGCATATCAAGAGAGATATTAAGCATGAAATAGAAAGCATATAAACATAGAATGAAATAGCTAATCAAGATGCTCATAGTTGCTCCTCCCTTGTTCCTCTCCTCTCCAAGTCCCAAATGAGTGTAGCTCTCAGCTTTTAGCACTAGCCATGGATGCCATATGGAGATTCAAGATGGTTGAATATGATAAGCAAATGCTATGCAAGAGTAGATAGTGATGCTATGAAAAAGCTCTATGCTAATGCCAGTATAACAACAATACTCTAAAATGCTTCTCCTTTGCTTGAGGAGAAGGGTTCTATTTATAGAAGAAATAGGGAAATGAAGGGTTAAGATTGAGCAATCTTAACAAGGGTTAGGATTGAAAGTTGGGGATCCATGTGCACAATTGGCACCAATAAAATGGTGACAAGTGTCAACATAGGATTGGGTTGAGAGAGGAGGTTGGAGGCATTAAAGGCCTGAAAAGACCTCATGGTTATCTAGAAGGTAAGGGTCAAGTCTAAATTAAGATTACCCATTGGATTAGGAGTTAATCCAAGGATAAACCTTTGTGCAAATGTTTAAGAGATAATCATGGTCAAAGCATTAATGGCCTGATGAGACCTTTGGGTTGGGTAGAGGTTGAGTCAAAACAAATGTTTTAACCATGTGGGAGGGTTGAATTAACCATTAATGGTTATTGGAGACTTTGGGGATTAAGTGGTTGAAGGTTGGAAGCTTTCAAAGGTTATCCAAGACTTTGAGGGTTAATTTGTTGAACACACAAAGCATTAATTGCTTTTCAAAGACTTTGGAGTCTTTGAGAAGTGACTCCAATTTGCTTAGGAATGTGACAATATTTAGGGGATGGATTAGGCTAATTAGGAAGGGTTTAGAAGAATCTAGAAGGGGTTTAGGCATACAAGTGGATTTTGTAGGAAAATGCAAGTGGGAGAAATTTTGGTATTTTCAATTAAAATAAAATCATTTATTTCAATTAAATGGTGTAATTTGCATTTGGATAAATATTCAAATAAATATTAATTTATTTAAATGAGAAAATGAAGATAAAGCATTTAAATGCTTGAAGACTTTGAGGGAAACCATTAAAGGCTTGAAGACTTTAAGGAAAACCATTAAAGTCTTAAGAAGACTATAGAAGGAAGCCATCAAGTTTGAAGACTTTAAAGCCATCAAGTTTGACTACTTTAAGGGAAACCATTAAAGGTTTCAAGTGGGTGGAGGATAAAGGTGATTTAAATAAATTATTTATTTAAAATAATTGTGCAACTTGCATTTGTAGGAAAATGCAAGTGGGTGGAGGATAAAGGTGATTTTAAATAAATGATTTATTTATTTAAATGTGAGAGGTGGGATTTTGGGGGTTTTAAATAAATATTAATTTATTTAAATGTGAGAGAAGATTTAATTAAATAAATATGATTTATTTATTTAATTAATGGTCTGAATTTGGTTAAGTGAATTAAATCAAATAAATTGAATAATTTATTTAATTAATAGGAGAAGAGGGTTAAGATGAATTAATTAAATATTAATTTAATTAATTATTAATTGATGGTTAAATAATCAAATAAATACTAAGTATTCATTTAATTAAGTGGACAGATTTATGTGACTACAGGAAAATTGTTTATATTTTATGTTATATGGATGAAATGGAAAAAGAAAAAGAAACTGAAATGATTCAAATTATATTGGAATTGGAAATGGAAATTTAAATTCAAAAGAGTGATTTAAATTGTTTTATCATGAAAATTGGGGATTGTCATTGCTAATAAACAATCGAGTGCAAGTGAATGCAGGAACAGGTGAACATGGATGAAGGTGAGAACTTGGTTCAAGTAGAGTTGTTATAGCTTTTTTACAATCGGTAATGGAGATGGAATCTCACACACCACGTTAGATTTTAATGAATGCATCTTGCATAGATGAGTGTTTTAAATGACTTTAAATCAAATGTTTGTTTAATTTTCAATGGTGAATTCATATATTGAGTGTTCATAATTAATGTTATTTGATTTAGAGAAAGATTGATTTTGAACATTTTTAAAGTGATAATACATGCATTTTGATGATTGTTGTTATATTGTTATGCAAATGGAGTTTTAAATATTCTAAATAAATAGATGAATGCTATGTTTATTTCTTTGAGATGACCTATCGAACTATTCACGTGCTTTGACTGTACTTGCCCAATTTGCATGTATATCGACCAGTGCACTTGCAACCATGAGGTTTGGTGGTTGTAACTATGAGATTTGATAAAAATATTTGATGTGCTTTGGTAGATGGTCATATCCTATTTCAAACATCCATACGACACCATGAGACCACATTGCTTTGGTCATTTTGCCACTGTGTTTGTCCCTCATCAATGCTTCCACATTTCACTCATTGAGATGACATCTCTTTGGAGTGGTTTGTTAAAAGCCCATGTGTTGCATTAATTCAAACATTTTGAGAGCTTCCTCACAAACTCCATTTCATGCACATTCTGTGAAGATGATGTCTCTTTGAAGAATTTTGTCAAGTGGTTAAAAAGCATTGTCTATGCCTCCACATTATGCATGATCATTCATTTATAACAGATCTATTTTGTGTAATCTCACAAATAGGATATTGCATGAGGTGACTAATCTTCAAGACGCTTTGTCCAACAACTCATGTGCAAAGTCTTCATTATCCTAGGTTGTAACTTTGATGTTTCGAAACGGTTCTCCAAACACTTCATATGCCTTGTTTATTCTTCCATCTCTCTTGTGCATTGAAAAGAGTGTTCCAACTATAAATATTTATAAATAAAGTTTATAATGTTAGGATGTGTTATTCTATAATTCCAAATTTTGCATGCATTTTACCAAAGCATTTCCAACGTAACCACCCAACTAAACTAAAGCATTCTTTATGCTTTGATGGATATTCGTATACTGTTCCACATCTCCCATTCTTGCACAAGCACAAAGGATGATGTAGAATTGGGATTTACGCCTGCTTCCTTGTCAGTATTTATTATAGGCGGCAGTATTTGCAGGAGCTTTGTCTTGACCCTTCCTCTCATATCTCACATCTGATGACCATGACCTAGAGTTCCTCGTCAAGCCTTTGCTCTGAGTCGCATGAGACCCATCATCAAAGACAAAGGCTTAACATATTCACACTAGTTGCATCAAAGCTAGAAGCTAAGGTGGAACCCCTACTCCTACCCCTGGTAGCAGCACGCGAGCCATCCATTGCTCAGTAAGGAAGGAGCTACCACCGAATAATGATACCAAGATGGATGTATGAACGGGGTACATCCACGCAAGAGGGAGACATAGACATCAACCGAAGCCTCACAACCAACAAATTGAGATGATAAAGATTGAGTCCTAGATGCAAATGAAGCAATGCCAGATTTCCATGAGATGACGTCTCTTTGATGCATATTGCCAAACAAGTTGGCTGCTTTGTATCCAAATTTCCTTCGAAGCTTTCTGTCAAACGGTGAATATGTGGTGTTGTCTATGTACATGCATTCACTTGAAACTTTTAACAACTTTACAACAAATCCATTTCTTTCATATACAACAATCATTGAATTTCATGAGATGATATCTCTTGAGGCAATCTGGTAAATAGTTCATGGTTTATGTCTATGCTTCTTCATGTCGTGTGCCTGTGGTTCCAAGTTTCAAATCCATGTCTACCATGGTATCTACAACTTTAATATATTTTGTTGATTGCAATTTGCTTAAAATTTTCTACCGCCTTTTCAACACATCTGTTTCCTCCATAATCTGCAATAATATTGAGCATTCCTGAAGACTCCATCTTTCCAGCCTTTTGAAAGTTTCTTGAAAAATAGTTACAAATTTCTCAGCATAATTTTATAACTGCTTGAGTGATGAGGTTAGGAACTTAAGTTTTTCAAGCAAGGGAGGTTAGAAAGTTAGGATTTTTGAGCAACTAAGCATATTAGGTTAGGAATGCTCAAATTTTTAGCATTTCTAACCTCCCAAGGTTAAGATTTTGACTTTTCAAAGCAATAGGTTAGTATTGCTCACTTTTTGAGCATTTTTAACCTTTGAGGTTAGAAATTTGAAAATTTTGAGCAATAAAGGGCATTGAGCAAAGGATCATTTGTGACAATTATATCAGGACCTCATAAGGACTTTTGATTGCTCTTTTTCTCAAAAGATAATACATGGGAAATATATTGAAAACAATTTAAAATATTTAAATTATTTTCAAAAGAATAATTCAAATATTTCCCATTAGACTTTAATGCCTTGGTTTAGGAAAAATGACCACAACTTTCAATTGGTAAGGAGTTAAGCTCTGAAATCTGAAACACACCTTCAAGGTAGGAAAATGAGCATGTACCATCATTTAGTCCTTATGAAGAAACCTAGGGTGAGGGATTTTAATTGTTTTTTAGCGAGGGACATCAAAATTTGAAAATTTAAAATATAGCAAACCGTGAACTGGGTTCAAGCAAAAATTGGTCATAAGGCACAAAATGATTCTTAGGACATATTCACAAAGCGATTTCCTTCAATTCTTTGTAATTTTCAAAACTCGTCCATTTTTCACATTTTGACTAGCATTTTTATGATTGACGACAATGTCGGTTAAGAATGAAAACCTTGGATCACATGCTCACTCATTTTGCAAAGACACATATTTGAGCCTTCATACAACATTAGGACCAATTAAAAGCTCAAAATTTGGGTATTTAAAATGTGGGGCAACAAATTTATAGAGTTGGAGGCTTGAAAACCGACGGTCAAGATTGAAGATTGATCAAGGGCTTAGATTGAAAGGGAATGTGGTCCCATGTTTGAAGGAAGTGGGTGGAAGGGTAAGTGTGCTCACACGTGTGAGATTGTGGTCCCATGTTTGAAGGAAGTGGGTGGAAGGGTAAGTGTGCTCACATGTGTGAGAAAATCTTGGGAAGTTCAAGAGGTGACAAGTGGAAACACTTGTGGAAAAGTGTAAGGGCTAGTGGAAGAGAGTTTATGACACACGGGCCAAAAGGGGAAAGAGTGGGGTGGTTCTATGGGGAACAAAATCCTCACACATGTCTGAGAACCCCTTGGTCAAAGGTGATGTGGACATGTGAAGTGACTTGTGAGACACATGAGGAGTCACATGTGGGTTTGGGTAGATGTGTAGTATTTTTAATTTGAATAAATACTAACATTGGTTAGGCTTTGGATTAATTAGGGTAATGAGGGGACTAGATGATAGGTTTGTAAGAATCACTAAGTTAGGCTAATTAGTCATGGATTAATTTATCTAATTAGGATTAGGGACAAAAATGGAATATTCCATAAAGGTGAGTTTGATTTATTAAAATAAATCAATATATTGGAAGAAGTGGAAAGGGGATATTAATTAAATATAATTTAATTAATTTAAATGTAATGGTAGGTTAATATGATTAATTAAATTAATCATGCTATAAAGAAATAATTAATTAAATATTAATTTAGTCAATTTTATGTGTCTACACACACACACACACACACACACACACACACACACACACACACACACACACACACACACACACACACACACACACACACACACACACACACATATATATGTAAAGCGGAAAATCGCAATCGAACCCTAGTTGTTCTCCCCTCTTCCAACTCTAAGGAGAGAGAAGGGAGGTTCGCTAGGATTCGATGGTTTTCACTTAGGGGAGAGACTTTACATTCAAAAGAGGGGTTGAAACTCATAAGATCCAATCCCACATAATGCAAGATTGGATGCTAAATGAATTTCAAGGGTCAAGACAACAAGGCTACCCTCTTTTGTAAAGAATATTGATAAAGGAATTAAGCTAAGCATGCATAGAAAGTGACAAAGATTCGCTTATAAACTGAGATAGAAATATAGTATGAAGCTGCGGACCTGGAATTAGCAGTAAAATGTCGATACGGCGCTGTCCTGCAAATTTGAGCAAAAGTTGTCGGGACGATGGCGCCTGGCGCCACGATCCTCCGAAAAATCCGCGAAATGAAGGGGGATCTGTTCGTCTCTGTACAAGGATTCCAGATCTTCAATTTCAGCCGCGTACCTGCAACCTACACACAAAAAAGCAAAGACGATTGGGGGGTTAGGGATTAGGGGTTTGCCTTTAGGTCAAACCCCGGTTTTGGAATTAACCAAGAAATGAGCAAGTGCTGTAAATGTAAATGACTGTAAAACAAGTACTAATACCTTGTTCTAAGGATGTTTGTATCCTTATGTGCGAAGGTATAGATGTTGTATGTTGTTGTAGTATGTAGTAAGTGATCTCCTCTTCAATGGTTGAATCCTTGTCTTGAATGCAACACTTAGCCTTGAATGGAGACTTAGAAGGAATGCTTGAATGTTTAAATGCTTGAATGATCGAATGCTTGAGTATAGTTTCCATGCCTTTTCCATCATATCGAATGAAAGAGGAAAATGTAGTTTATATACTTGTCAATTAGGGCTGATAGACTGATTTTCCCGACCTTAGGCCGACCAGGAAATGTAATTTCCAAATTGCAAACAAAAAGACCCGAGACCCCTTAGGAGACCGGGCCCAAAATAGGACCCAGGGACCAGGGCGCTGGGCGCTCTGGTCCCACCTCCCGGGACAGCAGGGTGCAAGGAGGTTCAGGCCAGGGTGCTTGAAAAATGCAGTTTTTAGTGTCGTGGACAAGTTTCGGGGTCTCCATTCAGGTTGCGTGTTGCGTCGCCATCGTGAAGACCGAAATGCAGTTGAAATTGCAAGTGTCACAATTTTAGGACGCTACATTTAGCCCCCACTTTAGCGGGAGTATGTATGCTCATACTTCCGGTAAAGTACAAGGAAACAACATTGAAAGACTTTCACCACATCAAGGAGGCAAGACACACCAAGCCCCCAGTGGACTAAGGATCTTACGACTTCGATTGACAAAGTAAAAGGGAAGATCACGAGGGAGAACCATGACTGTCAGTAGTAAGGTTCCCTCACTATGAGTCATGCAAGAAAGATATCAAAAATTCTCAAGGCAAGGTTAAATTTGCCAAGAAATTCTCAAGTATCTTGAAAAGATATGAACGGGATGTATGCCCCCCTACGTTAAAGCGATCGCACATGCCTCACCGGGGGTGATTGCTTTAAGGTAGTGATACATATAAGAATGAGAAAGGAAAGGAGCACGTTATCGCAAGGATTTAGCCCCCAAGTGTGAGATAAGCCCAAGGATAATAGACACAAAACACAAAGCACGAGGTGACTTCGCTTTCCTTGGGGTCAATATGCTGTATGATAAGTCATGTATATCATATGTATGTATGCATAATTGTTCTTCATTCCCCAATCAAGGAAGGTCACCTAGAAGAAGGGAACACATGTGTCTTTTGAGTCAACATGAGAGAGATCGAGAGATCTCAATGCTTTGCATCGTCCTCAAGTAGACAACACTAAGGACAACAAATAGAAGAATGAGAGTAACATATAGAAGAAGTAACACAAGAGAGGAGGAGAGAATCTGCTATGCTAATGTAACTAGTCTAGCACGTCATCTACCCCCCGATCTTGCTGATCAATGTTTCAGGAAGGCAGGGAACACGCTAGAGGAGGAACATCCAACACAGCAGATGGAGCTATCACAAGATCCAAACAAGGGCTATGTTCATGTTCCGAGCCACGTTGTTCTTGTCTAGGAGCTAGGATAAGTGCTTTAGGAAATTCATTAGATAAATGGTTATCAACATCAACAAGTTCATATTCACTATCAGAAGCAAGAGGAGTAACATTTTCATCATGAATAACATTTTCATCTATATCATCATCAAGATTTATAAAAATAGGATCTTTAACTCGCACAGGATCAAGACCATCACGCATCTTATGTTTTGGAGATTTTGGAGAAAATGGAATAATGCTTGTTGAAGGTGTTTTTGGAGATTTCAAAGTTTGAGAAGCAGCTGCTTGAGCTCTAAGACGACGCTTTCGTCGGCGCTCACGTGCAGAACGATTTTGTCTAGTCTTAGTAGGAAGTGAAGAAGATTGAGGAGGAGGAATGTTCTCATCCCTATCACTTGGGTGTTTAGGTTGTGGTCTCTTAGGTTGAATAATAGGAGAAGAGGAAGGTCTCTTCTCTCCATAAGAGGAAGGAGGAGGAACTACTCCATATAAGGGAGGAATATTTGGTTTAGGAAGGAGACCAAGTCCATCATGACGAGGAGGGATAGGTCTATTTTTAGGAAGTTTATCAGACATAGACATAGTCACATCCATAGGGATGGGTTGGGAATCTTCTTGAGGAAAGACATTAGTTTTATCTTTCAAAGGAAGAACTTCCTTCTCAATAATGATAGGAATGTCAAGTTTGGGTGTTCTAGGTTCACTTAGAGATAGGATCATATCTTTTTTCCACTTTTGATAAGATTTGAAAAGATGATCACTTCGCGGAGGAAGAGATTGGAATTGTTTAGGCCAAAAGTAATCAAGAGGAACGCTAGAATTTCTTTCAGCTGGTTTAAAGAGACTATGATTGACAGTAACAACTTCACCATTATGGGGAAATTTCAAACACTTATGAATAGGAGAAGCAATAGCCTTCATGGAAGATAGCCAAGGATAGCCAAGCTTCACACGAAATTGTTCGGAAGATGGAATAATAGCAAAGTTCACATCAAGGGATTTGTTATGGACCTCAATAGGTAATGTAATAGAACCAATTGCAGGAGAAGAAAATGCATCAAATAGTTTCACAATCACATCTGTTTTGTCATATATCACTTGATTCAATTGCAAAGTAAAAAGAAATTCTTCAGTAATAACATTAACCATGCACGAAGGATCAATAAGCACTCCACGGCAAGGTGTATTCTTGACTTTTGCAACTATGTATAAAGGACCATCAGGTGCCCTAATGGTTTCACTAGAATCAAATGTGATGGAAGGTTCTTTAGGGTTTTCTTGCTGCTCTACAAAGTTAATCACATTCGGAGCCATAGACACAAGACCATCAGATGAAAAAGAGGAATCATTAGTCTCAATCGCATTAGAGGTATGAGAAGGTAATGGATCAGTAAAAATCTGAAGATTTTGGTTAGGAGGAGCTACAGATGTGTTGCCTTTATCATTCACTCCAGAAACAGAAATAGTATTATTATCAATCAAATCTTGAATTTTACCCTTTAAAGAAAAACATTTTTCAGTATCATGCCCAGGCTGACGATGAAATTGACAAAAGGCTTTGTTATCAAAATAAGGTGAAGTAATCTTTGCAGGATCAATTTGTCTTATAGGAGGAAGAGTAAGCACATTTTGTTCCAATAACTTATTCATAATACTATGCAATGATTCATTCAAAGGAGTATACTTTCTTTCTTTCTTGAAAAATTTAGAAATAGGAGGCACACCTGATGCTACATTCACGTTGTTGTTGATGATGTTTTCATTGAATTTGATGGAATCTCTGTTCGGTTTGAACTTCTCAAATGGTTGTTGACTGCTATCACCCTTATCACTCGGAGCCATAGGATGTGATTGTTCCATTTGACTCACAGTCAGTTGATAATTGTGAAGAGTTGCACACAACTGTTGGAAAGAAGTAAACTCAGAAAACAGAAGTTTGTCTCGAATATCTTTTTGTAAATTAGAAATAAAGATTCTTTGAATATCATTGTCAGGCACTGGAAAAGAAATTTGAGCATACAAATGCTTATATCTACCAATGAAATCAGTCACTTTTTCTTTAACACCTTGTTTACAATGCATTAAATCAATCAAAGTAACCTTAGGACTTATATTGTTTTGAAATTGTTGAATGAAAGCATTTGCAAGTTGTTCGAAAGAAGTAACAGAATAAGAAGGCAACGAGCAATACCATTGTAGGGCTTTGTCTCTTAATGTTCTAGTAAACAGTTTTGCAAGCAACCTTTGGTCATAAGCAAAATCAGTACAAATTGTTTGAAAAGTCTTAACATGTGTTAGAGGATCTCCTTTACCATTATAAAGTTCCAAATGCGGGATTTCAACATGTTTAGGAGGAATAGCTCAAATAATGTCAAGAGAAAGTGGGCTCGCAACATCAAATGTGGGCACACTAAACTTAGATTGATTCATAGAGGCAATTTGTTGCTGTAAAGAAGAGACAGTTTGTGCAAGATTGTTAATGGTCGCTTCAGTCGAAGAGTTCATATTAGATGTGTTAGATTGAGATGGAGGTGTTATGTTATTGAAAGAAGGTAAAGAGTAAGGTGGTGGGACCCTATGATAATTAGTCATAGGAGATGATTGGACAGGAGGAACACTACAAGGAGGAATGGAATGGTTAAATGAATTGCCCCCTTGCGTCATGTTCATTTGTGAAGATGTAATAGGAACACTCATTGAAGGAATGAATGAAGAAGTCGGACTGAATGAAGGAAGAGGGTTAATTGAAGAAGAGGGAGGATTGCCCCCATGACTGGTGATCATAGGAGGAATGTCTTGTGTAGAAGTAGCCATTATATTTGATGTAAAGGTAGGTATGTTAGCAATAGAAGTCATCAAAGGAATAGAATGATTGACTTGAGTAGGAGGTTGTGTATAACCTAAAGATTCGGCACAACTCTTTATAGGCATCACATTCGAATCCACAATGTGTGCAATACCACGCAAAATATCAATTCCATTCTTATCACTTTGAAGCATACATTTTAGACCCTCAATTAAAGGAAGAGCTTGACTATCGGGATACTCATGAGACATCCATTGGTGAAAATCGTCAAATTGGTTATCCAATTTTGAAATTTGTTCTTCAGAAACCTCATGGAGAGCTTCTTCATCATTAGGAGGATTAGACCCATGTCCTCGTTAAAAAGGCTATTCAAATTAGGTTCCATCTCCTCGGTAATTAAACCTCGGAAAGACTTAATTCTACGGCTTTGTCTAACGGGAATAGTGTAAGTAGGGCTTATTGTTGTAAAACTCATGCACTAGAGAAGGAGAGAAAATTTTGATTTTAGAGGTAGCAATTTTTAGTAAAATCAGCCAATCTTCTGGATTTAAGCTGTTAAATGCAATCACGACAGTCTCCCGAAATTTCAGAAAAAATGTCCAAGACCGTGGCGCTCGAAGTGCAACACGGTCCTTGCAACTTTTTTCGAAATTTGCAGGGATGAAAGGTATGATGATTTTAAAGCCAATCTGAAAAAATTGAGTGATTTTAGGATCTGTAGATAGGCCAAATTAAAGTTGCAATCTCAAAATTGAACCCTACCCAGATTGTCAAAAAATGCAAAATTTGAATTTTGAAAAAGAGAGGGAAACTGAAATTTTGAATTTTATGATTTTAGAGGGAATGTCAAAAGCAATGCAAGTTTTGAAATTCAAAAGTTGACTCAATTTCACGCAAAATTCAATTTTGAAAGCGGAAATCAAAATTGTTGTAATTAAGTACTTAATTTCAAAAGTCACAAAATGCAAGAATTTGAATAAAGCACTGAAATTTTTAATGAATGTTAACATGCTTTTCAGATTTACGACAGTAAGAACACAATTTTGACACAAAATTTCAGTTTCAATGATTTTTGAATGTTTAAAAGCCTTAATCCAAGCAATCACAAGACCAACTTTGACTGTAATTTTGAAGGTGTTAAAATTGATAAAATCAGCCAAAATTCTGGATTTTAGCAGAAAAATACAGTAAGATATCGCTCCCGAAAGTTCGGAAAAAATGTCGGGGACGATGGCGCTCGGCGCCACGGTCCTCGCAACTTTTTTCCAAATTTTCAGGGATAAAAGATATTATGATTTTATTGTGGAATCCAAAGTTACAGCTGATTTGGAGATGTTTTGATCGGTGAAATTGTCAGTCAAAGGTTGAATCAAGAAGGTTTAAAAAATTAGGGTTTTGACACTTAACCACTTAATTTTCAAAATTAAAGCACAAATATGAATTGATAATTTGTAATAGAAGGACAGATCTGAAACAAGCATTAACAATTAAATATTTCACAAGTTTAATTACTAAAAAGAAATTTTAGGGTTTTTATGCAATCACCTCTAAAATTTTGTAAAAGATCAAACATGAAAATGTAATCAATTTTTTCAGATCTAAGCATGAAAAATTAGAAAGGATGTTCACGTCGGGTTCACCAAAATATAAAGCGGAAAATCGCAATCGAACCCTAGTTGTTCTCCCCTCTTCCAACTCCGAGGAGAGAGAAGGGAGGTTCGCTAGGATTCGATGGTTTTCACTTAGGGGAGAGACTTTACATTCAAAAGAGGGGTTGAAACTCATAAGATCCAATCCCACATAATGCAAGATTGGATGCTAAATGAATTTCAAGGGTCAAGACAGCAAGGCTACCCTCTTTTGTAAAGAATATTGATAAAGGAATTAAGCTAAGCATGCATAGAAAGTGACAAAGATTCGCTTATAAAATGAGATAGGAATACAGTATGAAGCTGCGGACCTGGAATTAGCAGTAAAATGTCGATACGGCGCTGTCCTGCAAATTTGAGCAAAAGTTGTCAGGACGATGGCACCCGGCGCCACGGTCCTCCGAAAAATCCGCGAAACGAAGGGGGATCTGTTCGTCTTTGCACAAGGATTCCAGATCTTCAATTTCAGCCGCGTACTTGCAACCTACACACAGAAAAGCGAAGACGATTGGGGGGTTAGGGATTAGGGGTTTGCCTTTAGGTCAAACCCCGGTTTTGGAATTAACCAAGAAATGAGCAAGTGCTGTAAATGTAAATGACTGTAAAACAAGTACTAATACCTTGTTCTAAGGATGTTTGTATCCTTATGTGCGAAGGTATAGATGTTGTATGTTGTTGTAGTATGTAGTAAGTGATCTCCTCTTCAATGGTTGAATCCTTGTCTTGAATGCAACACTTAGCCTTGAATGGAGACTTAGAAGGAATGCTTGAATGTTTAAATGCTTGAATGCTTGAATGCTTGAGTATAGTTTCCACGCCTTTTCCATCATATCAAATGAAAGAGGAAAATGTAGTTTGGGCTGATAGACTGATTTTCCCGACCTTAGGCCGACCAGGAAATGTAATTTCCAAATTGCAAACAAAAAGACCCGAGACCCCTTAGGAGACCGGGCCCAAAATAGGACCCAGGGACCAGGGCGCTGGGCGCTCTGGTCCCACCTCCCGGGACAGCAGGGTGCAAGGAGGTTCAGGCCAGGGTGCTTGAAAAATGCAGTTTTCAGTGTCGTGGACAAGTTTCGGGGTCTCCATTCAGGTTGCGTGTTGCGTCGCCATCGTGAAGACCGAAATGCAGTTGAAATTGCAAGTGTCGCAATTTTAGGATGCTACAATATATATGTAAATATATACATACATATACATACACACACACACACACACAATACATACATATATACATATATACACATTTATATATGTAGACGTATAAATTTGACCACTTTCCTAAATAAATATTTAATATTTATTTTAACCCCATTCCCCCTATTAATTAAATCCTATTTAATTAATTTCTTCATATTCATCTATTTGATTAAATAAATTACTCAATTTATTTAATTAAGTTCACCTTAACCTTTTCTAGCCTTTAATTAAATAAATTACTTTATTTAATTAATTCCCCTTTCTCCCTTTTTAATTAAAGTTACATTTAATTAAATTAATCCTTGCATATAAATAAATCTAATCTATTTATTAAACCCCCCCACTTGTATTTATGCAAGTTGCATCTATTTTGTTGAAATAAAATAATTTTATTTTAATTAAAATCCTCCTCCATCCACTTGCATTTTTCTACATCTCCCACTTGCCTCCTAAAGCCCTTCTATATTCTTCTAATCCCTTCCAATTTAGCCTAATTCATCTCCTAATTATTGTCACATTCCTAAGCAAAGAGAAGTCACTTCTGAAAGCCTCCAAAGTCTTCAATAACTATTAAAGGCTTTGTGTCTTCAAATAGTTAACCTCTAAAGTCTTCCAAACCATTAAAAGCTCTTACATAACCATTTATGGTTAACTCATCTTTGACCTTTGGTTAGAGACTTTCTCTCTAACTTAACCCTCATCTAACCCAAGGGTCTCATCAAGCATTCATGGCTTTAAATTTTTGGTTATCCCTTTAACCCTCGCACAAGAGTTTACCCCTTGGTTAAAAGCTTTATCCATTGGATAACCCTAACCTAACCTTAACCCTTACCTCCTAAGGTAACCTTCATGTCTTCTCAAGTATTTAATGCTTCTTACATCTCCTCTCAAGCAACCTCTTGTTGACAATTATCATCATTTCATTGATGAGAATTGTAAACATGGATTGATTAACTTTCAATCCTAGCCCTTGTTAAAATTATCCAATCTTGACCATCCATTGCCCTATTTTTCCTATAAATAGAGCTCTCATTCCTCATTTTCATAATCTCCAATTTTTTATGTATCTACATTATAGCCTAAATTACTAAACATTTAGCCTCTCTTTATTAAATCATCATAATAGCATTTAGAAGCATTTTAATATATCATAGAATATTCATGTTAGGATAGTATATCATTTCTAGGATAATTTGCTAATCTTATCATCATATTTATGCTAGCTTAATCATCATAGTTTCAATATCATACATATTAGAATGCATTCATGCATATAAATTAAACATCACTCGTTCTTGAAGTTGTCATTCCTAAGTCACTTTCCTCAGTGATCTGAGAGCAAAACATTGACTTTAGGGATCCTATGAGATAGAGAACAATGGATACCCCTTGGGAAGTTGAATTAATTGAATCAGTTCATATACTTGCACCAAAAGTCTCATTGGTCTGTGGATATTCTGGATTTCAGTTATTCATTTTCGTCACGACATTTCCCCGCACACATTTCTGGCGCCCACTGTGGGGCTTGTCCCCATAAATAACATCATTTTTTTGTGCAGGACAAGAATTACAAGCATGCTAGAATACCCTTTTAGCGTGTCAGGAACTTTCTTTAGCACATTTGTGGCAAACAATAGAGCTTTCATCGCATTGTTTAACGCATAAGAACCTTTTTGTAGTGCTTTGGAGCTTATTGTTAGCGCCTAACACTTTCGGTTTCTTTCTTGTGCATCGGGATATCAGTGTAGTGTATTAGGTAATCAGTGTAGCATGTAGAAATCATCCTTTGGTGCTTTTGTAACTTTTTGTAGTGCATCCATGCATAAGTCCAGCGTGTAGTTCTGACAGAGAAAAAATATAATTTGTAACCAGGATCAGAATTTAGGCTTGTGAAGCCCACCATCTTGATTTATTTTTTTTCTAACAGACGGTGTGCAAGTTCTAACATTTTGTGCAGGAATAGAAGGGAATTAATTTAATTTTCTTTGCTTTCTTTCAAAGTTAGTAAAAAGGACTCATTTTTTCTTTTCTTGCAAAGGTTTAAAATGGACCTCACATTTTCTTTTGGAGTTTTAAAATGAACTTTATGCTTTTCTTTTGGTGCTTAAAACAAGACTCAAGCTTTTCTTTCTTCCATGGATAAGAAAGAACAAAAATCTTTTTTATGCAAGTTAGGATAACATTTTCTTTGGGCTTTAAAGAACAAGTACAAACTTTCCAATTTTTGCACAAAGTTAAAATTGAACATCACATTCCTTTGGTGCTCATTAAAATGAACTTCACCTTGGTTTTGGAATGCTTAAAAAGAATCTTCACATTTCCCTTTTCACAAGCTTTCAGAATTAAGATCGTTGGTGTTACATTGGTGATTCATTTGGTTGACAAGGATTTACTTTCAAAAATTTGGAATTTTATTACCTTCACACATTTTGCTATGAAAAGTTAAAAAGAACACCATGCTTGTTGGAGCAACATCTCCAAATAGAATTTAGCAAATCATTGTCTTGAAGGTTAAAAAGAATATTGTTTGCTTTGTCTTGAAAGTGGAAGGTATATGTTCTCCCCTTAATTGGGTGACCAAAAAGCCAAACCACTCTTATGCTTTCTTTTACTTCAAGCAATTAAATCCTTTAGAAGGCCTACCCTCCCGAGTTGCTCTTAGGGTACCATTAATGGATAGTGAGAGGGGAATGACCTAAGTGAGAAACAACTTTATTGCCAAGTGTTCCAACCCACTATAATCAAAAGTGAAGGCTGACAAAAATCTCCTTCAACAGTTTTGCTTAGTGATTAGTCTTCACTCAGTATCTTTAAGATATGTAAAGCCTTTGTTCTAAAGGTTGGGAAGCCTCCCGAAGGATTTTATCACTGAAGACCCAATGAAAGCCTGATTACGAACCTTAGCATTAAAAATTTGAACCGAGTCAGTCGCCAAACATTGGCAATATCATAGTACAAAGGTGGGAAAGAATCCACCCCCAAGATCACTCACCATATATCTCCCAAGATAACTATTCAATTGTGAAGCAATTCACTTTGAGTTAATTTCTGGCAAAAGGCAAAAATTAGGCACCCCCTAGGGGGTGACAAGGCTATTTGAGCTAACGGAGTATCGAGACTAGTGGGCTATGATATTGTTGATGACCCTTGAATAAATAGTCTGCTTGATCTATCTTATTGTAATCCAAACCAGTGAAAACATTAGGGATTTGAACACATCCTCAAAAGAACATACACTACTTGTTTAGCATAGACAAAATTGTTCTCTTCTATGTGTAGTGTTTTCAAATCATTTTTCAGAAAATCATCCATCAAAATCACAAGTGTTATTTTTCAACACAACAGAAACATCAAACAAAGAAATCAGGACAGTTAGCGCATAAGAACAACATCCTAGCACGTCGCAAGCATTAAATAGTGTATCTGAACCAAAACATAGCACTTATCACTCAAGCTAGCCATAATCAGTGTCATACTGGTAAAATTTCAGGTAGCACTTATCAACATCATTATAGCGCATTTAAACATCAACCTAACACATTCAAGTAATATTATAGTGCTTTCATATCAAACATTATCGCGTAATCAGGACATATTAGCGCATAACCTATCTAGCCAAGTCATTATCAAACAGTCTAAAGTAGTGCGTAGGAAAAGTAGTATAGCACACTGGGAACATTTTGTAGCACTTCGGGAGCTATCTTGAGCGCATAGGGTCTCTGTTTTAGCGCATGATCAATATTAGGGAAAAATAAAGAGAAAATTAGTCACTTTGGGAAAAATTTTATCAACAGTTCCAAATACCCTTTCAAGGCCTTTAGCAAATCTAGCAACAAAACTTCAGATCCGATCACCAGTGAGAAAATTTCCAAATCCAACAAGGCACTCTTAGAAAAAGTTTTTCAAATCATTAAACTAGCTTGAGATTAGACTTCATCCAATAAAATAAGGGAGTATCAGAAACAATGATCAAAGTTTCACCATCCAACGGATTCTATCAAAATAAATACCTAGTTTGATCCTTAAGTTATCAAATCAAGTTTCCCTGTTGGGAGACTTTATCCATATCATTTGACACACTTTGTCATGGAGGCGAATCGAACTAAACCTCTACTTGATAAATTAAACTTAAGTTTTTCAAACGAAGTATCCAACACCAACATCAACATCAACCTTTGATCATTCGTGTATGACCACTCCTCATATTTTGAGAAGAACAAGTCTTCATAAAAAATCTAAGTTGAAGAAGAGACAACCTAGTTCTAAGACACTTGTTAAAAGGAATGAATTTCTCTATATCAATCGTTAACTCTTTGCATCACATCGTGCATTCTTGCGTCACATATGATTGTATATCAAAGGAAAAACAAACGAGTTTGACAAGGAGCCTTTGAGAAGTAGGGCTTACATTCAAAAAGTGGCATTCAACCAATGCCTAAATCATGGAGGAAGGATTAACCCTGCTTTGTTCTAAAATTTCCCTATCACTTACAACGAAGCTTGACCCGAGCCACCAACTCCACCAAGAACTCCAATAGAAGAAGAAGAATTCATCACGATAGAAATATATTAATGCCCGTTGTCACTCGATCTCAGAAAAACAAACAAAAATAATCACAACCAGAATCAAGCATGGGTCATAGACTGTCCAATCCTTTTGATGAGTATGCCAATTTGGGAGAAACAAAGATAACCAAATAATTTCTCCAAGAATGTCAAGAAAACACAACATTCCAATGTATACACCTAAAAATGGCATGAAGATAATTAATTAAATACGTAATTATTTAATTAATCCCCCTTCCTAATTAATCGAATTCACAAGCAAATTTGATTAATTCCCTTATTCATCTACTAAGTAAACAAATATACATGATTTATTTATATATTTAATTAATTAATCCTCCCCCCCATCTAAATCAATTCTTCTAATCCCTGATTAAAATTAACGAACTCAAGTTTGTTGAGATTAATTACCATTTTCCAATTATTTGAATTTCTAAATTCAAATGAGCACATGGCTCCTAAATTTTAACCACCTAACCTAACCACCCTCTAACCTAACCCATTATATCTAATCCTAGGGTATAACTAACCCTATACCTTTGCACATCCTAACCTCCTTATCCTAACCTCTCATGGTGTGGATATTCTTCCCTTGAGACACATGGCACTTTTTCCATGTCTCCTCCCTTGGACACTTGCCCTCTCATGAGCAAGGCTCCTTGACACTTGTCACCACAGGGATGAAAAGTGTCCCTTCCTCCAACCTCTTCTCCAACTTCCTCAATCTTGGCCCTTGATATCTTCAGAACAAATTTGGACTGTCGATTCTTGTTACCTTAGCTTTGGCCTTGGAATTCCTATAACTACCCCTCATTTTGGAGCAATAATCATCCCTTGCATTCATAGTTTTAGCATCATTACTATAGGAATTTTGGATTAATCATAGCATGTTAATCTAGTTTCTTAGATCATGCATTTCATATCATTTGCATAATCAATCATGATCAAGTAGCTACTCAACTCTTGAGTTGCCACTTTGGAGGTCATTTCTCCACTGAGAGCCAATCAATCCAACACCTTCAAGGTCCTCAAGAATAGAGGAAAATGGGGCATTCCAAGGAAGGCTTATGGTTTGTAGTTTTAATTTAGTTTTCAATTAAGCTTTCCATTATGTTTTATTGTCTCATTATATGTGCATGCCTTTCTATTTACCACATTTTTAGCATCACATTAATTGGCATCCACCATGGGGCCTAGCCCCTTTGATCTTTAACAAGTTTGCTTGCAAGAAATCTCATTGACAGGTTGATTAGCTCTTTCGGTGTGCAAATTAGCTCTCTCGGGCTCCCGAATCGCGTTCTTGGTCTCTATTGTAGCATCTCGACACCTCAAATGGTGTTTATGGGAGATTTCTCAAATTTGTTTTTATGTTTTCTCTATTTTAGCATTTTCAGTTAGTCCCTTAGTGGTTTTTGGTATGTTTTGTGGCATTTTTGGTACATTTGACAACGTTTTCAGTCGTTTTAACAACGTTTTTGGTCAATTCTGCAATGTTATTGGGCAATTTAGCAGCGTTTCTGGTGTGCAAAATAGCATTTTGGGTCAATTTGGTAGCGTTATTGGCACATATGATGGTGTTCTTGGTCAATTTGATGGCGTTTTTAGTTTTTTATTGATTTTTCTAATGTTGTATTTTGCATTTTTTATTTCTTCTTCTAGACTGTCATTTTTCTGAACCTAATTTGTAGATTATTGGTTTTGTAGGTACTTATTTCGCTATGAGAGACCAGAGTCATAAACCATTTCATCGTCAAAGAATGCAATATAAACTACTAACTTTATTTGCAGCCATGGGATTTTGTACTTATTTTTGTTAAATTAGGCACATAGACTAATTACAATGAAAATGAACAAACATGTCTTATGTGTTTTGATGATAGGTGAGTACGCTCTCACATTTCTTAGGTGATCACAAAGCTAGACTCATCTTTTTCTTTCAATAAATGCAAATCTTTAGCGGGCCTGCCCTCCCGAGGTGCTTATAAGGCTAAAGCCATTAAGGTCGGTGAGAGGGGAATGGCCCAAGTGGGAACAACTAATGCCAAGTACTCCAACCCACTATAAAATAAATATGATTTGATGAAAATCAAGTCAACGACAGTTCTCAGGAATAGCTCTCCTCCATACCTTCAAGTATATCAAACCTTGGTTTTCAAGGCTGGGAGACCTCTTAATTGAGTTTATACCCCGACGTGCCGAATGGATCCCTTACTAGTTCCAATTAAAATTAGAAGCTACTAGGTTTACTTCCGAACATTATTAAATTCTTAGTGCATGGAGGGAGAAGAATCTCTCCTCAAGACACTCACCATATGTCCCTCTTGAGCGTATGTGCGAACTCCCCTTTTGAGACCTCATTGCTAGGCTCATAATGAGACTCCAGTAGCTCTCGCAAAGGCAAAAACATGGGCGCCCTTTAGGGGGTGACAAGGCTATATGAGCTGACAGGGTACCAAGTCTGGGTTAAGAACTAATAATGAAGCCAATCTCCTTAGGATAGACTGAATGATGTGTTTTCAATTGTTCAAAACCCATGAAAACTTGGGCTTTCTTTAAAGCTTCTTGAACATACACTTTATGTGTCTTTTGGGACAAAAATACAATCTGAATTCAGTGTTTGTAAGTCAGGTCAAGATATCATCCATTGAAATACAACAAAAAATGCAAACTCAAACTTCAAATTGTCAAATTTATAAGTTTCACAACAAATTATCTCTTTCAGTCCAAACAGTAGCTCTTTTAGTCCAAACAGTTGCACTTTCAGTCCAAATAGTAGCTCTTTTGGTCCAAACAGTTGCACTTTCAGTCCAAACAGTAGCTCTTTTGGTCCAAATAGTCGCACTTTCAGTCCAAACAATCACACTTTTAGTCCAAACATTAGCTCTTTTGGTCCAAATAGTCGCACTTTCAGTCTAAACAATAGCTCTTTTGGTCCAAATAGTCGCACTTTCAGTCCAAACATTAGCCCTTTTGGTCCAAACAGTTGGACTTTCAGTCTAAATAGTAGCGCTCATGGTTCAAACGACAACTCTTTTGGTCCAAATAGTCACACTTTCAGTCCAAACATTAGCTCTCTCGGTATGAATGTTAACTTTCTCATATTTCAACATTAACTCTCCAAGTTTGAGCTTGCTAGGTATAAGCATCAATTTTCTCAGTCTACACATCAACTCTTAGAGTTTAAACAACCATTTTCTAAGTTCCAACATCTTAATTGGAAACAACAAAGTTCATGGTCTAAACAATAGAGTTTCTGGTCTAAACAACAGAGTTTCTAGTTCAAACAACAACTCTCTTGGTCTAAACAATAGAGTTCTTGGTCTAAACAATAGAGTTTCTAGTCTAAACAGTAGCTCTCTTGGTCTAAATGTCAGCTCCCTTGATCTAATCAACAACTTTTTTGGATTGGATGTCAAATTGCTCATGTTCTAACACTAGATCTCCTAGTTTGCACTTGCTAGGTCTAAATATAAGTTATCTGAGTCTGAAAATCATGAAGTTGGGTCAAAATAAAAATCTCTTAAGTTCAAACATCAAATTTACTGAGTCTAAACATCATTGTTTTAAACTTTAGAGTCACTGCATTGTAGAATAGTGTTTTTGGTCAGTATAGAAGCGTTTTTAGTTTGTATAGAAGCATTTTTTGCCAATTCCTCAACGTTTTTGGTCAATATAGCATCGTTTCTGGTTTGTATAGCAATAATTTTGGTCAGTATATCAGCATTTCTGGTCTATTCCTCAGCATTTCTAGTCAGTTTGTCAACATTTCTAGTTAGTATAGCAACGTTTCTGGTCATTTTATCAGCATTTTTGGTAAACTGCACCGAAATCAGAAAACAAAAGCAACCCATTTCTCAAACAGTCAAACATAGATACTAGGTCATCTTCTTGGGTCACTCAGTCAAGTTATCTTTTGTCAAAACAGATTCAAGAGCTAGACACACTAAGGTTCTCAAGTATTCACCTCAAACAAGTTCAAGATCTAACATCTTAAAGTGCAACATCACATTTTCTTTGATAAACTGACTATTCAAACATAGTTTCTCATCAAGATTTGTCATCCTTTATCATGAAACTATAACGCTTGATCAAATTAACATCGTTCTCTATCATAGGATATATCGTTCCTATTGAACTTGGTCATATCAAAAATCACAAAATTTGCACTCCAAAACTAAGATCGAAAAACTTGTAAACAAGCAAATACTTGAAAAGATCATTTTGTGTCTACCCATCTATACTATTTACCTCAACAATTGATCACTTATTGCGACACATTATAAAAGATTTAAACCTCACAAAACATTCAGACCACGTGTATGCCCATTTTAACTAGAGCACAAAGGTGCAAGATTGTAGAAACAAAAATAGAAACATTCAAAATAGCTGAAGATCATAGAAACATGTCATACCAAAGCAAAATACATGAAGAAGACATAACAAGTCAACATATTAAAGCAATCAAACAAGTACAAAATCAAAAGCCAACCATGTCAAAACCTCAAGGATTCAAATGCATCTCCAAAGAAAGGTGTCTCTTTTATGCAACTCTTAAAGAGATCCCTAAGGGATTTTGTTGAGGAAGATCAAAACCGTGCACCTATATCTAACAATGGCTCACCCCCCCATAAGCAAATTGACTCTCCAAAAACATCTATTCCTACACCTCTTAAAAACTTGCAAGAACCTTCGATAGCATCCTCACCAAAGAATACACCCAAGGATGAAGTTCCCCAACGGATATCCATAATGGCCATCAAAACTATTTCAAAGGATCCTATTCAAAACCCATCTCCTTCATATCGAAGCATTGATTCCTTGCAACATCCGCATAATGCTCCCTTGCAAATTGAAGTCCTCATTCAAAGAACACTCGTTAAACATGTCCTAATAGATGGGGGAGATGGCTTAAACATATGCTCATTGAGTCTTGTCTGTGCTCTAGGTTATTTTGAAGATGCGGTTGATCCCCGGAAAAGGATCACATTAGAAGAAAATGATGAAGAAGAGTGTTCCTCTAAAGGAATTGTGATATTACCCATCAGAGTGGGACCTTTACAGAAAGACATAGCATGCCAAGTCCTAGACTTGGATTTATCATACAACATACTCTTGGGAAGACCATGGATACATGACATATAGGATATTCCATCTACATATCATCAGTGCCTGAAATTTCCATATAATGGGCAGGAAATCACTATCTCAACAGACTCAAATCCATTACAGTATTATAATAATCTTAAACCAGCTCAAGAGGTCATTGTTCCTCATAATAGATAGACATCATCTTCAAGCACACAATCCAAGGAACAATCATTTGCCTCAATTTTGTCAAGTATGGAAAAACAAATGCAGCTAAGAGATCGAGGGAATGGAGAATATTCACTGTCATGAAAAAACAATCAAGAGCAACTTGAAATTAAAAGGGAAGAAGCAGATGTAGGTGTTGATGTAGTTCATGCTTATGCAGGACAAACGTTAGGAACTAGCCCGCTTGAATCAGAATCACATTCGGTTGACTTGGACTTAATTGAGGACAATCAGAAGCTACATACACAAGGTCATTCTGATGAGAGTATCATTATAGACATTGAAATGCATATTGAAATCTCTGACATCTCTATCATGACCCTTAATATCTTTGAAATAATTCACCTTGAGGATCCTTTACCCTTAATCCATCCTGAACTTATGGACTGGGAAAATGAAAGACATACTAGCATTGATACCTTTCCTAATGACCATGCCATATCCTTATATCTTAATTCAATCGAATCCACAACAACTTCCACTAGGAATTTCACTAACATATCTTCAAGTCAAGTGGGTGCCAAATCTCCTAGTTGCAAAAGTGAAAATAAAGAAAACAATATCAGGTCTAATGTTGAAAACCATTTATTGGTAACATTAGACCATGAAAAAGTAAAAATAAAGAACGCATCTAACGGTGAAAACCTCATTGAGGCGCTAGAAGATGGGAGATTTGACACCTTACTTGAATTTTATCAAGAGAGGTCATCTATCTTGATAGAATCAACAAAGATAGTTAACATTGGGACAATAGAGCAACCAATGATTCTACATCCAACAACTTCTCTATCAGAACTAGAAAGGCAAAAATATTTGGAACTCTTCAAAAGGAGGCAAATCAAAAGATGGTCATATGCAGACATTCTAGGGTTGGATCCAGATCTTATAATACATCACCTGAATATTAGTCTAGGAGCAGGCATCAATAATGGACCACAACATGGAGCAAGAGCAAGTATTCTATTCATCACGCCACAAGGTCATACAATTCTGAAAGCATACAAATTAGGCTTTCCATGCACCAAAAACACAACAAAATATGAAGCTTTGGTTACATGTATCAAAATGGCTATAGAATGGAACATTACACAACTTCAAGTCTTTGGAGACTCTCAACTCATCATCAATCAAATTAATGACGATTACCAAACAAAGGATGACAAACTCATGCCTTATAAGAAGATGGTTGATGATATCAAGAAATACTTTGTAGAAATAACTTTTGAAAAAATTCCAAGGGATGACAACAAAGCAGTAGATGTCATGGCAACACTTGCTTCTCTACTTTAGACACAGGAAAATCAAGAGCGTTATGAATTCCTGGTGAAAGAGTTGTTTTACCCTGCTCATAATTGTGTTGATTCCCAAACTATCTATGACCTTGTTGGGCATGATTCCTCCCGCTATGGCCAAACTTATGCATACCTGAAAGATAACACCCTCCCTCTTGATTTGTTAAAAAATCAAAAGAGAAACTTTATTCGCCAATCCTCCCATTATACTCTTGTTGCAGATACCCTTTTTAAACGAGGTTTGGACAATACTCTTTTAAGATGTCTCGAGTGAGAAGAATCTGAGAAGGCCTTAAATGAATTCCATAATGGCATTTGTGGCACTCATTCAAGTGGTCTTACCCTTTTGAAAAAACTCATACGCTTGGGCTATTATTGGCCAACTATAGAACGATATTCTTTTCAGATAGCTAAAACATGCAAACAATGTGAAATCCATGGAAATTTAATTCATCCACCAACACAAGAACTTCATGCTTTGGCAACATCTTGGCCTTTCTGCCAATGGGGTCTTGATGTAGCAGGAAAGATAAATCCTTCTTCATCCAATGGTCACAAATTTATCCTTGTAGCTACAAAATATTTTACAAAATGGATTGAGGTAGTACCTTTCATCAATATCACAGGAAAACAAATTGCTGCATTTATATTGAACTACATCATCTGTCGCTATGGAATACTCAAGACCATTATCAAGATGTACAAGAGCTATGTGAGAAATTCAAAATCCAACACAGATTTTTCACACCCTACTATCCACAAGGGAATGGGCAAGCAAAAGCATCAAACAAAACTATTTTGAAAATTCTCAAAAAGACAATGAATGATGCTAGCAGAGATTGGCATATTCAATTAAACCCTTCTCTATGGGCCTACCATACTATTATCCACACACCAAAAGGTGCCACACCTTTCTCTCTTATCTATGGATCAGAAGAAATGCTGCCAATAGAAGTGGAGATACCTTCTCTATGAGTATCATTAAATGCCCTTATCGCAGATGAAGAACAACGAGTATCTAGATTGCAAGAGTTAGAATTGATCCATGAACGAAGACAAAATGCCTTTGATCATTTAAAGGTATATCAGCAAAGAATGTGCTGAATTTATAATCACAACGTCAAACAACGAGTCTTTCAAGTTGGGAAACTAGTACTAAAGGAAAATCCATGAAACCAGTCAGATCAAGAAAAGAAAGGGAAGTTTGAACCAAATTGGTTAGGTCTGTTTGTGGTCACAACAGTATTTGGGCCAGGAGCATATCAACTATCAACACAGGATGGGGATCAGCTCGAGGAACCCATCAACAACATGCATCTGAAGAAGTTCTATGTCTGAAAAAGCTGAAAAATCCAAAAACAGTGAAAAAACAGAAAAAACCAAAAATAGTGTAAAAGCAAAAAAATCCCAAAACAGTGGAAAAGCAAAAAATCCAAATGTAGTCACATAAATCTGTCCATTTTAATTAAATGAATATTTACTATTTATTTGATTAATAAACCCACTAGCCAACCATTCTCCTATTAATTAAATAAATTATTCAATTTATTTTAATTAATTCATTACACCAAATTCACAATCAATTGAATGAATAAATCCTATTTATTTAATTTAATCCCCTTTCCTCTTTTAAATAAATATTTAAAATATTTATTTAAATCATTAAATCCCCCCCACTTGCATTCTCCTACAAATGCAAGTTGCAACCACAAGTTTAAATAAATAAATTTAATTTTAATTTAAATCCTATTTTCCCTCACCCACCAAACCCACTTGCAATCCTAAATCCTCTTCTAGACCCTTCTAACCACTTTCTAATCATTCCTAATTAGCCTAATCCATTCCCTAAATATTGTCACATTCCTAAGAAACTTGGAGTCACTTCTCAAAGACTCCAAAGTCTTTGAAAAGCATTTAATGCTTTATGTGTTCAACAAGCTAACCCCTAAAGTCTTCCAAACCATTAATGGCTCTTACATGACCATTAATGGCTCTTACATAACCATTTATGGTTAAATCCACTTGCTCCCATGGTTAGAGACTTTACCTCTAACTCAACCCTCATTTAACCCATGGGTCTCTTCAAGTAATTATTGCTTTGACCATGGTTATCCTCACTAACTCTTGCACAAGAGTTTATCCATTGGATAAAGACATTATTTATTGAATAATGGCTTTATTCTTTCAACTCAACATTAACCTTACCTCCCAAGTCAACCCTCAAGTCATGTCAAGCATTTAATGCTTATTCGCTCTCCTCTCAACCCATCTCTTCTTGACATTTGTCATCCTAGGATTCGGTTGAAAGTTCTCACATGGATCTTAAGCCCTTCAATCCTGACCCTTGTTGAGATTACTCAATCTCAACTCTCCATTGCTCCATTTTACCTATAAATAGATCTCATTTCTTCATAATCCAGATCCTGAAAACTTGTATGCATGTAACTTATAGTAAATTTTAGAGAGCATTTAGCATAATCATTTACATTTACTCTTTTGGACTAAAATCAACACTAGATATGATAATATCTCATTTTTATCTTGTTCATGTTTGCATTTTCATGAGCTTTTATTTCATAATCTTGAATCTCCATAAGACATCCAAAAATAGTGCAAAAAGCTACTAAGAGCTACACTCATTTGGGAACTTGGAGAGGAGAAGAACAAGGAAGGAGCCACTATGAATGTTTTCGTCAGCATTTGGAGGAGTTTAGTTTACCTCTTTTGTCTTTGCATGCTTTCCATTTCTTATTTAGTATCTCTCTTGATATGCTTGATTAGGCTATTGTTTAAATTATGATTTCTAGCACTAACGCCTAGTTTTGTTGTTTGTTGTTTAAGTTCGATTTTACATTGTCCTAACAATCTCCTTTTTGCAGAGCATCACCAAAAACAGTGGAAAATCAAAAAATCCCAAAACAGTGAAAAAATAGAAAATACAAAAACAACAAAAACAGTGAAAAATAAAAAAATTCAAATATGAGAAAAAGTGCAATAACAACAGATGGTGAAAACTTGATAAACAGGCGCTATCTGTTAGCTAGCTCTTCCATCTATTGGTTCACGCATCCTTTTGCTTGCATTCATTTCTATCAATGTTGTTCATATCCATAATAAAGCCTTTGTACATACATAGGCATCGCAAGTGATTTTCTCCCCATATGGTTTTGCTCATTGTATATGTCATAATAAAGTTTGTTTCTAGAATGGAGGCAAAATCCTGAACCTTGCTCGGGGCAACATTTTCATCGTTTCAAGCTTAATCAAACAGGTAGAACAATAGTTAGGCAATGCTTGTCAAGCGAAAATTGAGACACATCCAACATTGAACATAAGATCAAATTATCAATCATTAAACCATCACATATCAGTCTAAACATGACAAACACATATCAATGGATGATATCTTTTGACTAATGATTTTAACACTTTGACAATAATGGTTCAACTATTTTATCTTGATTTTTTGCTAACATGATTTCCGAGTGACTCCAAGAAATCTTTGACAAGAGGAACAAGGAAGGAACATGATATTTCTCTTGTCTATTGTCTGTAAATTAATCATTACTATGTGAAAAGTTCTCTCAGGATATGATCATTAGAGTATCATAGAAGACATTTCGAACTTGTATATAGAAATGGTTAATACTACCTATTTTATGCAAGCAACACTCAGGTCATCTTGGTTCAATTATACCTCAATGCTTGTGCTAACTTGCAATATCAAAACCCAAGAAAGTAGTGCTCAGGTCATCATGGTTCAATTATACCATTGATGTTTGCACTCACTTCCCACATTTTAAAGGCTCAATGATGAAACAAAGCAATGACCACATGACTGGTCTGATCACCACATTGCATTTTAAAAGTAGATTTACATTTCATTTTGCATGGGATCACAACACTCATCTTTTCCAAGGCCAAAGGCTTCAACATGATGTTATCTCTCTTATTACACGATTAAGTACATTGGACAATAACAAAAATAATCAATTCATTCATCCTACATGATAAGTTAGTTCATCTCATATAACCATTGCATACTAAGACATCATTCATGTACAACATCCAATCATTCATTCATTTAATTAGATCATTGCATTCCATCCATCTCATCTCAATCATATAAAATGACATCATTGCATTGCATTTCATTGCATCCATCTCATATTAACATGAATGAGAAAATCATAAAAATATCATAAACATAGAAAGCATTGTATTGCACATACATCACATATTATTTATAAGCATCACCATACATATCCACATTTGCATAACATCATGTAAATAATGCATCATCATATAAGAAGCATACATCCATAATCTAGAATCCATAAACATATAGAAAATAAAGCATACATCATGAAAATAATTGCACAACATAATCATACATCAAATAGAACACATCCATCATCTCATAGGTCATGTAGAGGAAATACGATCGACTGCATATCATATCATCAAAAAGATCAATGTCCAAGGTACAATGATATCACAAAAATATATGAGATACATCACAAATATACATCATGGAAATCATCAATATCTCATCTAAAAAGGTGTGTACATGAATGGATCAATATCCCATATTATTGTGACTACTAGGACGCGGAGAAAAACTCTGTCCTGATGTGGCAGGCCTAGTAACACCAGCTGATACCCCTGTACCTGGGTCCCCACCTAAGGGATCTCTCTGAAGTGGCTCTGTCACTCCTCAACTCTCTGACTGGCTTTGTCCCAATCTCCTGCTCAGCTGTGAGAATCCTAGAGCTCTCTTATCAATAGGAACAACAATATAGTATAATGTCCTATAATACTCAGCCTATTAGATCACCTGGCGCATCATCTTCAGGGCGACCTTCCCTGAACTAGACTCTCCTGAAATCTGTACCCATGTCTCGGCCTGCTGACACCTATCCCTAGCTTCATCTCTCTCAACCATGAGAGAAGCCATCTGCGCCTCTACCTGGACAATTTGTGCATGTACCTGTGTCATCTAGACCTCTAGCTGGGCTATCTGAGAGTCTTTCTCTGCTAGTCAATTCTCTAGCTGTTGAACCCAACCCTGCAAATCAGTAATCTGAGCCTATTGTTCATGAGGCGACATCCTAATGAGGATCCATGGAGGTGCCTCTTCTTGTGGTTTCTTAACCTGTGATACTCCCGTAGGTACCTGCTCAACCTAGGGAACCTCCTACTCTCGGACCTGATGCCCCTGATCTACTAGACCTGATCTCCTCCGTCTGACCACCTAGGTCATCCAATCTGTATATATATCTCTAGAAAATCTAAAATTGTTGGTCTTGGTGCGCTTGTCGTTGCCACTGCCACTACTCGCCCATCTCCCCCATCATTATCTCCCTCATCATCATCTCCTCCATCATCATCTCCAACACCATGATCTCCCACATCTCCTTCATATCCATCTCTATCATCCCTTCCATCTCCACCCATCCTCCTCTCCTCCCACCTCCTCTCCCCCCACTATCCCGTAGTCGTCTAGGAGCTCTGCATCATAGCCTCTCGTCATCCTCATCTAGAACTGGCTCTGGCTCATCCAGACATGTCATCCTAGGAAACCCGTGTGCAGTAAAATATACGACATACTCATCTGTCATCCCGCTATCTATCATAATTGAAATATAATCCCAATCCAGTGGCCCTAATGATCGATACACTATACATGCCTGGTCATATGAAATAGAGGGCCCCCAAGTAGCCACATCCATCTCCTACAAGCATAATGAGTTGTACCCTGTGGTATCCCCTGTATCCTGCCATACTGTCTCAACACTCTCATACAAAGGAATCGTTTGATAACATAGGGCGTCGATCCAATCAAGTATCACATCGAGAATACATACGACATATCCATTGCATCTTTGGACCAAATCTCACAATCTCTGTATGGTCTTTGTAGTCACATAAATCTGTCCAGTTTAATTAAATGAATATTTGCTATTTATTTGATTAAAAATCCACTAGCCATCAGTTAATTAAATTAATATTTAATTAATTCATCTCCAAACATTCTCCTATTAATTAAATAAATTATTCAATTTATTTTCATTAATTCATTAAACCAAATTCAAAATCAATTAAATGAATAAATCATATTTATTTCATTTAAATCCCCTATTCCTCTTTTAAATAAATTATATCAAACATTTATTTAAATCATTTACCCCCCCCACTTGCATTTTCCTACAAATGCAACTTGCACACATTTATTGAAATAAATGAATTTTTATTTTAATAAAATCCTATTTTCCCTCACCCACCAAACCCACTTGCAAATCTAATCCCCTTCTAGATTCTTCTAACCCCTTCCTAATTAACTTAATCCATCCCCTAATTATTGTCACATTCCTAAGCAACATGGAGTCACTTCTCAAAGACTTCAAAGTCTTTGAAAAGCATTTAATGCTTTGTGTGTTCAACAATTTAACCTCCAAAGTCTTACAAAACCACTAATGGCTCTTACATGACCATTAATGGCTCTTACATAACCATTTATGGTTATTTCAACTTGCACTCATGTGTCTCCTCAAGCATTATTGCTTTGACCATGTTTATCCCTTTTGCCTTTGCACAAGAGTTTATCCATTAGATAAAAGCCTTATTCTTTGAATAAATAATTTATTCATTCAACTAACCTTGACCTTAACTCCCAAGTTAACTCTCCGGTCATGTCAAGTATTTAATGCTTATTCCCTCTCCTCTCAACCTATCTCACATTGACACTTGTCATCCTGGGATTGGGTTGAAAGTCATCACATGGATTGAACATCATTCAATCTTGACCCTTGTTGAGATTACTCAATCTCAACCATTCATTGCTCCATTTTACCTATAAATAAGAGCTCACATTCCTCATTTTCAAATCCTCAAGCCTCAAACATCCTGAAAACTTGCATGCATTTAAGCTATAGTGAATTCTAGAGAGCATTTAGCATAAACTACTAATATCTTGTCATTTTGGTTAAAATAAATCATTTAGTATCAATAGCATAGTATTAGCTTTTTATTCACATTTAGAGCAAATACTTCAATCTCAAACCTCCATAAGCATCCATAGTGCAAAAAGCTACTGAGAGCTACACTAGTTTGGAACTTGGAGAGGAGAGGAACAAAGGAGAAGGAGCCAAGAGTATGGTAGAAGGCATTTGGAGATGTCTTCTTGCATTTACATTTGTAGTTAAATGTTTTACTTTGTTCTTGGTGTCTCTTTTGATATGCCTGCTTAGGTTGATCTTTGGTTGAATAACACTAACCTTAATACTTGTTTCTTGTTGTTTGTGTGTTATACTACCACAGGTTTTGATCTAACACTTGCCCTTTTTGCAGAGCATCATTTGGTGAACCTGACGTGAATCCAAAGACCCAAAGTTTTTTAATAAAAACCAACTAACATGTTTTGAATGTTGAAATTGACACACAGGTCACGCTTTAGCGCTGTTGATCGCGTTGTAGCGTTATTGCAACGTGTTATTCTAGCGCTATTGTACCAAGTTTGGCGCTATTGACATTGTTTCAGCGCTTTTGAACTTGTTTTCATGCTTTTGAAATTGTTTTGGCGCTTTTGTAATTGCCGTCAATTCTTTCCTTTTAGCACTTTTGTATTTATATTAGCGCATTTATGTTAAATAGCACTTCTGTTTAAATATAGAGTAGCGCTATTGTAACATAACGTTGTAAAAAAGACCCTGTAACCGAAAAAGTGAAAATTATTAGGCTTGTAGAAGCCCACCATAGGTTCGGTTTTTACTAACTGTTTGTTTCTTGTGCAGGTCTAAAGCCAACTTCCTTAAAAAAAAAAACAAAAAAAATCAACTACTTATTTTTGGTGTTTTAAAATTGAACAAAACAAAATTTGCTTTCTTGCAAGCTTAGGATCAAATTTTGTATTTGGTGCTCTAAAATTAAACAAAACAACTTTGTTTATTGCAAGTTTAGGCTTAATTTTTCATTTGGTGCTTAAAATCAACAAGACAAATTTATTTCTATCATCAAACTTAAGCAAGAATTCACAATCCACACTTTCATTTTGGTGCAAATAAAACTCACAATCAACTTGTTTCAATTTTTTCAAAGCGATTTTCCTTCATGCATACGTGCTTCAAATTAAGTTGACCAGGATTTTCAAAGTTCTAGTTTACTCAACACTTTACATTTGAAGTTAAAAAGAACACCATGATTGTTGGAGCAACATCTCCAAATAGTTAAAACACATTGTGATGGCAAGTTAAAAAGAACAAGTGCATTTCGTGTTTGGCACACTAGTCGAGTGGTTCTACTTCTAACACACACTATCCTCTCCCTTAGCTTTCGTGGTCCTAGGTGCAAGAGAAAAGTGTTAGTAACACTCAAAGTTTATATTTTTAAGAGAGGTCTACCAAGAGACACATCACTCTTGGGAACGACCTCGCGCGGTAAATCCTTCGAGCCGCTATAGAAATCAAGTGAGAGCGAAAGCTGTAGCCTTGGGTATAGTTGTTCCTACAGTGTAACTTGCCGAAAGGACAAATGGGCCCCACCACAAGTTACAAGGCTCTTAAGTGAGTCATTGCAGAATGAACTTATGTCCAACATCAAACATTACTAAACACCTTTAAGTAGTAGCCCACCTATTCTATTGATTGAGAATATTTGAGATACAATTCAGTGCAAGAGCATAGATGGTTTTGCTCCCAAGAAACTCACCATACATATTTCCTTGAGTAGAAACATGGCTTTTTGAAAAGTCACTCGTGGCTTGATAAAAGTGATGACTCCCCATCATAGGGATCATCTATTTGTTATACTCGTGCAAGACTTAGTATATCACATCCTTACCTCCCACGGCGGGATTCATAAGGTATGTAGTACCAAAGTCGAAGAAATATCAAGATGTGGGCTGAATTTATCACAACTGGCCATTTGACCTTAGGGATACAAAGTGTTTGAAGTGTTTTCATTTTGAGTCAAAGACCAATTGCAAATTAAGTTGACTTCAGGTTTTGGAAAGAAAAGCACCTAAAATACACTTAAAGGAAAGGGTCATAAAAAGTCCAAGGATTGGGTTGATCTAGACCCATACTCATTTGTGCCTTTAAGGCAACATTCTTGTGTTTGTGTGATTGCTTTGTTTTCTTGTCAAAGAAACATCATAAAATCCAAAAATCAAAACAAGTATTCATCCAACCAAACATCTTTCAAAAATGACCAGAAGATCAAAAACAAAGAGAAAAGTATCAAACTTTATGACCATTCTTCACATCTTGAGAAAGAATAATTTTCATCAAAACATCAACTTGAAAAGAAGACCATTGAGTTCAAAGGCTTTGATCAAAAGGAGGAAATTCTTCTATCTAAATAGACAAATCTTTGTCTCTCATAGAGTTTTTCTACGTCACATGCATCTCTACCTTCAAGGCAAAACAAACGAATTTGATTCAGAATCATTAAACCGCAGAGCTTTTATGCAATATAGAGCTTTGAGTCATCACAAAAACCAAGGAGGCAAGATTAATCCCAACTTCTTCCCAAACGTTTGTATCACATACAACATAGCTCGAGAAATGCCACCAACGCCCGAAAGGGAAGAGGTAGAATTTGTTCCATTTGTGACACAAAGCTTTTATTGAAGTTAAAACATTTCAGCCATTATCTCATTCATACATCATCACTTCATCATCAATCCGTTCCAACTCTCAAAACATTAAGAGGTTCTTGTCCTAAGTTCTCTTTTGGATATTGCTTGAATCAAACACATCCCATCACTTTTTAGATTGTTTCTACATCTAGGATAAGTTCATCCTATGAGACATATCTACGCAGGTTAAAACTAGTTTATGAGTGAATCCTCTCATTAATAGGTAGTTAAGTCTGTAACACATCTCAGATTTCTCTAAACCTTATCACAACAAACCTTATAAAAAACAAACAAGCAATTCAAAGAAAGAATTTTGGTCACATCTACCTTTAAAGTGCTAGAGATCCACATGCAACACAATTCATCAACCATCAATCTTTCATTTCATCAATAACTCATCATCATTTTCACCCAACTTCAACAAAAACTCATAAGCAAAATGGCTCAAACCTGATTACAGTCAAGGCAATGAGAAATGGAAATTGAAGAAGAAGAGGAGGAAAATATCAATGAATTTCAAGAAGCACTTGGAGGAAATGCGAATGACGAAAACCCAAGTACTCCTACTCTTGCAACAATAGAAAGGGCCCAGCATAACCCTCTCTTTAACAAACTTTTTGATGAAATACTTAGGAGCAATGCGGATGCTCACTTTTTAAAGCTAGCTCAAGAAGGAGCCAAGCTCCCCTCTGACTTTGATCTTGCCCAATTAAGACAAGCATCAGAATGACAAAGTCGCCATGAAGAAGAAAGACGTAGAGATCCCATCAGATATAACATTCCTCGAGGTAACCCACCACCTCCTCCTCCAAATGAAATAGAGATGTTGCGGCAACAAGTTGAAAATCTTGCCCAACAACTTCATAGTGGCATGAAAACTAATCAATTCTCACTCAATGACATATGTCCCTATCCCTTTGAGAGGAATCTTTATATGCCACCTTTTCCACGAGGATTCAAAACACCCAAATTCGAAAAATATAGAGGAAAGGGAGATCCTTGCGATCATGTCAGAGAATTTCATTCAGCTTGCCTCGAAGTGGCATATGAGGACACATACCTAATGTGACTTTTTCCCCAAAGCTTGGGAGGAACAACCACATCATGGTTTTCCCAACTACCAGGTGGCATTAAGACCTTTGAAGAGCTAGTTCAGAAGTTCTTGGCACATTACTCTCATAACATTGAACATGATATCACCATGGCTGATCTATGTAACACTAAACAAAAACCAGGTGAACTATTCTCAGTATTCTTGCAACGATGGCGTCAAATGTCTAGCAGACGTTCTCTTCAGTTACCTGAACAAGAACTAGTGGAAATATTTATTTCCAACTTAAATGAAGAAATGGAGTTTCACCTGGATGTCAAAGACACAGACTCTTTTAATAACATGATCACCAAGGGCTTAAAATGTGAGCGAGCTCTCATCAAGAAAGGACTTATCAAAATCTATAATGAACCAAAAGGATGGTCCTCGCCCAAGCTTCAATAGTGACAAACCAAGCTTCTGGAACAAAAACAAAAATATCGTCAACGACGGGGTTGTGGATGCCAGAACTATCAAAAGTGCACAACTTGTAATTCAATTTGCAGGACAAAATTCCCCACCTCAAACTAACACAGTTGTTCCTTCAAATCAAGGCCGCATCACATCTCACGATGAACCCAGACCTCATCAACAAAAACAAAAGCGAACATACACTCCCTTAGGGGAACCCATCGAAGTAGTGTTGCGACAACTAGTTTCTCAAAATTTGGTAACTCTACCTAAAACATCAAACTATGAACCTCAAGTCAAACCTGCATGATGGAGGGATACTGAACATTGTGATTTCCATCAAGGGAGAGAACACAAGACAAGTAATTGTCACAGATTGAAAGATCTTATTCAGGATCTTATTGACCAAGGTGAAATTGAAATCGAAGGGCATGACCCAAAAACAACAAACAATGATCCTCTGATGTTCAAAAATCCACTTCCATCACAAGATCAAAGGGGTCCTTCTACTTCCAAGAGAGGCACTAATACCACTGATTATATGCATGTTGCGTATAATTATACTGTAAATCACCTGTATGATGTCAGTGAACAAATTGCAACTATAACCCTCAAAAATCCCAGCTCCAATTGCAATGTTGTTACACGTCATGGTAAGGTTACTATAAAGGCAGCTTCACAAGGCACCACCTCCATACCAAAGCAGTACAATCTTGTGGAACAATTAGACAAAAATGCCTACGCTTATATCCATTTTAGAGCTATTGCGCCTATCTCCATCTCATAAAACAATCTTGGATCAAGCTCTCCAAGAGGCGTCAGTCTCTGCAAACCTAAATACAGATCAATTCCAAGCCATGGTTGGAAGTCTAAAGTCATCACCTTGTCTCACTTTTTCCGAAAGTGACAACTCTTCCTTCCAGCAACCTCATAACGCTTCACTACACATTGAAGGTTTTATCAACCAACATAGGATCAAGCGATTCTTGATCGACAATGGAGCAGGCTTAAATATTTGTACACTGCAATTGGTCACTGCTTTGGGATATGCAATAGAATCAGTGGATCCCCATAAGAAGATCACAATCAAAGCCTATGACGATGCAGAGCGTTCATCCAAAGGAGCTATGGTACTACCAATCCGAGTGGGCCCTGTGGTGAAACACATCATCTGTCAGGTTCTGGACCTTCCTCTACCATACAATCTATTGTTAGGAAGACCTTGGATACATTCCATGCAAGTCGTTCCATCTACCTACCATCAATGTATCAAGTTCCCACATAACAATGTAGAGATCACAATCCTGGGCGATGCAAATCCCTTTGCATATTGTCATAATATCAATCATCAACCAGAGATTACCATTCCTAACAATAGAGAAGCCATCTCCTCACCCTCATACATAAGTCCAACTGCTCTTGCCAGTTCAAACACCACTATACCCAAGCAAGAAAAGCTTAAGATGAAAATAGCAGAGGAAGGTCCTAGGGAATATAATTTAAGTCAACTCTTTTGTGTGGAACAAATGCCCACTTCTCCTAGAACACATGGCAAACCGCAACAGTTACTTCAGCAACCACTGATCAGGCCAGCATGTGCTTTGATGCCTTTCATCCTTGGGAAGAGTCAAGAAGAAGAAACCAAAGATGAGGACTTAGCAGAATGGATCTATAAAGATCCCATCACCATTGATATGCCACAAGCTACACTTCCCATAGATCGGTATAGCAAAGGCCTCCTCATTATGCAAAGAATGGGTTATGATGGTCAGAGTGCTTTGGGACCTTGCAAACAAGGAAAACATGAACCACTGCTACTGGAATTAAAGCCCAAAGATAATACAAGCCTAGGCTTTGAAAAGGAGATCTTTCCTAAGCTCAGATTCGAAGGAAAACCCAGCAAACCACTATATCAACCTATTGTAAAGAGGACACCTTTCATTATCAAAGCAACATCAAACACCATCGCAATTGCCCCACCGAGGCTCAAAATCCCAACACAACCATCTACAATGCCAATCATCCCACCAATCAAACCAGTAATCCCATCAGCAACAACAAAACATCAATAGCACCATTAGCAGCAACAACTGTATCAGAACCCATATCAGTATCTACAACACCAGCAGTTCTAGCAGAAGCAACAGAGTCAACACTACCGATACTCCCCATATCGGATTCATTGATCCCCATCATCCTTCCTGCAGCACCGATCATTTCATCTACAAAGGTACATCAACCGATCACACCTGCAATATTTAACACAAAAGACATCCCAATATGGTATAGTAATTGGATGCTAGAAAGTGATTGAGAGACCAACTCACATGAATGGGAATTTGATTCCATACAGCTTAACACTTTAGATGAGGAAGACACATCAATACCTCCACCCCGCAAAGACATCCTTATTTATGGAGAAGCACAGATAAAGACCTCTTGGGTTCCTAAGCTGGAAACTTCTTCCACAGATCCTACATCACATCTTACACTTGATTCTGATAGGGAGAGTACCATCAATGATCTTCACCATAACGTCTTAACCCTCAGTGATACATCTAATAAACTTAACCTAATCGATGAAGTAATGCCCATTATTCATCCTGAACTCATCGAATGGAACCAACCTAATCCCCCATGTCTTGACCTTTTCCAAAATGATGAGGCAATCATTGAATTTTTGGAATTACGGGATAACATACCAAGCGGGGATCACAAAGCTGGATTCACCATTGAACTTAAAAGTGCAACATACTTTGGGGTAGATGCCAAACCTTTCAGCTACAAAAACATAACAATAAAACATGGATCTTCCAGTGAAAACCACATCGTGGCACTGTTTGATTCAACAAAAGTAAAAAGAGAGAGCGTATCCAACGGTGAAAACCTCTCTGAGGCACCTAAGGATGAAAGGTTTGACATCCTTCCCTATAGCACACAACAGGAACGATCAATGATTCTCATCGAGAAAACCAAAGAATACAAGGTGGGGACTCCTGAAACTCCTCACCTCATACATCTAGCATCTCTTTTAACTCTAGAGGAACAACCTAAATTCATAGAGATCTTTCAGAAGTGCCAAATTAACTTCACATGGTCATATGTAGACATGCTTGGACTTGATCCTGATTTAGTCATCCATCACCTCACCATAGCAGAAGGAGCCAAATCTGTCAAGCAGAAGCTCCGTAAGATGCATCCTCAGATTGCAGTACTAGTCAAAGCAAAACTCAAGAAACTTCTCGATGTTGGTTTCATTAGACCGATTGATTATGCAGATTGGATATCCAATATTGTGCTAGTCGGCTAACCAAAAGGGGGCATCCACATTTATACTGAATTTAGAGATCTGAATAAGGCATGTCCTAAGGATGACTTCCCCCTACCAAATATCGACATCATAGTGGACCTAACAGCAGGACATGCCATGCTTTCACTCATGGATGGCTTTTCTAGATACAATCAGATAAATATCACACCAGAGGATCAACATAAGACAACCTTCACATGTCCATGGGGCACATACTGCTGGAATGTAATGCCTTTCGGTCTAAAGAATGCAGGAGTGACCTATCAACGAGCAATGACCACCATCTTCCATGACATGATGCATACTATGATGGAAGATTATGTTGATGACTTACTAGCAAAATCACTCACCAGAGAAGGACATCTCAACATATTAGATAAAATCTTTGATAGACTGGAACAATACCATGTTCGACTCAACCCAAAGAAATGTGTCTTTGGAGTAACCTCCGGGAAGCTTCTAGGATACATTGTCTCAAGCAAAGGTATTGAGGTCAACCCAACAAAGGTAAAAGCAATCATGGACATGCCACAACCAAAGAACATCAGTCAGCTAAGGACATTACAAGGACGGCTACAATCCATCCGCAGATTCATTGCATAACTGGCAGATAAGTGTCACCCCTTTACACATCTGCTACACAAAAACATCCACTTTCAATGGGATGCAAGATGCCAGCAAGCATTCCAGATGCTTAAAGATTATCTCATGAATACACCATTGTTGATCCCACCAGATCCAAGTAGACCTCTGTTACTCTATATATCAGCAACAAGTATAGCATTGGGTGTACTATTGGCACAACATAATGCAAAAGGGAAAGAGTGCGTTGTTTACTACATCTCGCGTACACTAGTGGGCTATGAACTCAATTACACACCTATTGAGCGAGCTTGCCTAGCAGTAATCCTGACAACCACTAAACTGAGGCACTATTTGTTAACACACAAGGTACAACTCATTGCAAAGATTGATCCACTCAAGTATTTACTCAACAAAGCAGCATCGACAGGCCACTTGGCCAAATGGGTGATGATTCTAATTGAATTTGACATCAAGTATGTAGACCGTAAAGCTATCAAAGGACAAGTCATTATAGATCAGTTGGTTGATGCACCACTCATAGGTGATCATCTTCTCATTTTCAATTTTCCAGATGAAGAGATATTCATGATCACAACGGCACAACCATGGAAACTATAGTTTGATGGTTCATACACTAGGCATGGCTCGGGGGCAAGCATTCTGTTTATCACACCTCAAGGTGACAGCATCCTGAAGTCTTACAGGCTCACATTTCCATGCACCAACAACATAGTAAAGTATGAGGCCTTGATCACAGGACTCAGGTTAGCCGTACAATGGAAATTACAAGAACTACAAGTATATGGCGACTCCCAACTGGTCATTCGACAAGCAACTAATGAATATTAGACCAAGGATGACAAACTCATGCCATACAAAAACATGGTGGACAAATTAAAGGCATCATTTACTATTATCACCTTTGAGTAGATACCAAGAGATCAGAATCGAGCTGCTCACGCTATGGCTACCATCGCATCTCTCCTAGATCTTTCGCAGAATTCAACATGCTACGAGTTCTTGGTAGAACAGCTTTGGATCCCTGCTTATGATATCCCTGAATCTGAGATGATATGCCACCTTGTCGGTTCCAAATCCCCATGGTACGGTGAGTTCTACACCTATCTCTGCGATCACACCCTTCCTCCTAACTAATCAAATAACCAACGTAAAACCTTCATTCGCCAAACTGCTCGATATACCATTATTGCCAAAACCCTATACCGACGCAGTCTTGATGGTACTCTCCTTTGATGTCTGGAACAGGATGAGATAACAAAGGCCTTGGAAGAGGTACATGAAGGAATTTGTGGAACTCATGCAAGCAGTCCGTCACTAGCCAAGAAACTCCTACGCACTGGATACTATTGGCCATCCATGGAAAAAGACTCCTACTACTTTGTTAGGAAGTGCAAGAAATGCCAAGTTCATGGAGACCTAATACATGCACCAGCACAGGAACTGCAACCAATCACAACACCATGGCCTTTTTGTCAATGGGGTCTTGACCTTGTGGGTAAAATCCATCCATCTTCATCCAATGGTCACAAATTCATTATTACTACCACTGAATACTTCACAAAGTGGATCAAAGCTGTTCCACTTACCCAAGTCACCGACAAGAAGATCGCCTCATTCATCCTTAATTACATCATCTACCGATATGGTGTACCCATGTCTATCATCACAGATAACGGTCTTCCTTTCAAAAATTAGGATGTCTGTGAACTCTGTGAGAAATTTCACATCCAACACCACTTTTCCACTCCCTATTACCCACAAGGCAATGGTTAGGCTAAAGCATCGAATAAAAACATATTGCAGATCCTAAAGAAGATAGTCAATGATGTCGGTCATGATAGGCATGTTCAATTGAATCCAACACTATGGGCATATCGAACTAGCATTCGAACCCCTATAGGCGCAACTCCATACTCATTGGTCTATGGTGCAGAAGCTATTTTACTTATTGAAGTTGAGATACCATCACTACGGGTTTCCTTGCACAATCTCATCGATGATGAAGTATACAGAGTATCCCGTCTTTAGGATTTAGAGCTACTTGATGAGAAGCAACAAGCTGCATACAATCACCTCAAAGCCTATCAGTAGCGCATGAGCAAAAGCTATAATCATCGAGTTAGACCTCATACATTCGAGGTAGGTGATCTTGTTCTTCGAGAAAATCCTTGTAACCAACCCAACCGAGAACATCAAGGGAAGTTTGAATCAAATTGGCTGGGTCCATATGTTGTCACTACTGTATTTGGGTCCAGGGCATATCAGTTGGCGATGTCAAAAGGAGAACCACTAGCAAATCCGATCAGCAGCATGCACCTCAAATGGTTTTATACATAGAGCTGTACAAAGCATCAGGCTCCCATATATACTGGCAAAAATACAAAAAACATCCAGATAAATGACCTGAAGAAAATACAAAAACATCAAAAGAGTAAAGAAAAATCATGTATCCAAACAATGAACAACCACTCCGGTGGCACCTTGGGTAAGTGCGATGGTGAAAACCTGGCAAACAGGCACCACTCGTAAAGGCTATGGCTCCATTGTATTTCAGACTTGTTGCGATCACATTCACTACATCCATCCATCCAAACCATGGCTTGTTATTAATCTGCAATTAAGAAAGTACTCCATGTGTCTTGCATCCCGCTTTTTTCATAGTCATGTCTAAACTAGGGGCAATACCCTTAACCTATTGATGGAAGTGGATTCTGCATTACTTGTGATTCATTGGGGTCTTCATTCAAAACTATCTCACAAAATAAACAAAAACATTCAAAAGAATCATCAAAATGCCAAAAACATTCAAAACAATCACAAAATACCAAAAACATTGGAAAAATGTCTCACAAAATCCAAAAACATCAGAAATCATCAAAATCCATCAAAAACATGGCAACACATTGTACATACTCATCCAAGTAGATACCAAGCAAACATTGAAAAATTCTCGCACAATGATCACTTCTCCAAATTAACCAAATAATCAACATCAACACTCAAAAACTGTCTTCAACAAGGATGCATCCTTCCTTACCAAAACAAAGACAAAATAATGTTTTCTTTGACAAGAAAATTGTGTTAAGCCATCAAATACTTGGTTGATTTGTGAGTAAATTCATTCGTTTATATGTATCAGGTTCCTACAACATTGTTTGTGTATCTTCTGCAGATTGTTCCGATGAAGTTCTGGGGCATGTACTAATGGTGTCTACACGGGAAGTTCACTAAGCTACATGATCTTATGCAAAATACAGTCATAGATCACTACGGCTTGCTGACTATAGCGTATACCTTGACCATATGAGCATGAACCATTACCAAGGATCCATATTCTTTATTCTTTATGTATATACTATTTGCTTACAAGAACAATGCTCCTTCTTTGGTTCCTCCTACCTCATCCAATTTGGATAAAGGTTTTTGTCTCTTATTAAGGTATGCACTTATCTCAGGATATGATCAGCCCAAGATCAAGGAGGACGATCCAAGTCATGCATGAACGGAGATGATCCTTATCTGTTTCGCAAGCAATACTCAGGTCAACTTGATCCATTATATCAAGTTGCTTGTATTAACTTGCTATATCAAAATCCATGTAAGGAATACTCAGGTCATCTTGAATCATTATGTCAAGTTGCTTGTATTTTCTTACAACATTTTAAAGCTCAATGATGAAAAATAAAACACTATGGATCCTCATTCCATCTCATCCGTATATATTGCATTCCATCCATTCATACATTCATAAATAGCTGCATATCATTCATACATAGTAATGACAATGGGTGCATACTCTATTTTCCTTTTCTTCCATAGAAATGAGTCATAGGTCCTCCATATCTTCTATCTAACATCGAACCCTCCCCCACCCTCCCCATCTCGATAATCAACATCACATACCCTACATCATGTCCCATCAAAATCAATCAAGCCATGTTCATCACCATCCATCTCTAAATAGGAGGGGTTGCATTTCCTTTCCTAAGTCATCATATAAGCCAAGCAAGTTACTCTGTCTGCACAGGTACATCGACTCACACACACCTAGACTATCAACAGATACTCTAATCAAGTATCTTCAGGTCTCAACAGGTAATCAATCATGGTAATCCTAGACTACATCAGGCATTTATCACAATGACCTAGTCTCAACAGGGTTGCTACGATTCACCACAACCATCCATCCCACACACACACTATCAATTGATCAACCAATCCAAACACAATCTAACGGACAATTACATCAATTGTCTACGTCTCAACGAGTATTTTGCTTCATATACCTTGACTTCATTGGGCAATTACATCAATTGTCTAAGTCACATAAGGTCACTTTGATTCACTTACTCAGACTTTATCCTGTCCAAGCGACCAACTGACATCAACTGTCATGCTTTGACTTGACCGAGGCAATTAAACCGATTGCACCAGATTGTCCAACCAATTTTGATCAATTGTATAGCATCACTCCAAACCACACACTAGATTTTCTCTGTATCTCATGCCTGACCTCAGGGTACTCGCTGGCTTGTTGTTTCTTCGTATTCACTCCATTTTCTCCCATTCTTTCATCATTAGTTCTAACTTCTTCTCTTCTACCACCCTGCCAATTTTCTTTCTTTTTCGAGAGATCGCCTGATTTTTCAAAAAATTTCAGCCCATCTCTCGAGGGGGCATACCACCCACTAAATTAACATTTATGGGGTATTCCTTCACACCTATTTTTCTTTCTTTGAAATGACACGATAAACCGCACTGTCTCAAAGAGGGGCAAATGTAGGCACATAAATCTGTCCAGTTTAATTAAATGAATATTTGCTATTTATTTGATTAAAAATCCACTAGCCATCAATTAATTAAATTAATATTTAATTAATTCATCTCCTAACATTCTCCTATTAATTAAATAAATTATTCAATTTATTTTAATTAATTCATTAAACCAAATTCAAAATCAATTAAATGAATAAATCATATTTATTTCATTTAAATCCCCTATTCCTCTTTTAAATAAATTAAATCAAACATTTATTTAAATCATTTATCCCCCCCACTTGCATTTTCCTACAAATGCAACTTGCACACATTTATTGAAATAAATGAATTTTTATTTTAATAAAATCCTATTTACCCTCACCCACCAAACCCACTTGCAAATCTAATCCCCTTCTAGATTCTTCTAACCCCTTCCTAATTAACCTAATCCATCCCCTAATTATTGTCACATTCCTAAGCAACATGGAGTCACGTCTCAAAGACTTCAAAGTCTTTGAAAAGCATTTAATGCTTTGTGTGTTCAACAATTTAACCTCCAAAGTCTTACAAAACCACTAATGGCTCTTATATGACCATTAATGGCTCTTACATAACCATTTATGGTTATTTCAACTTGCACTCATGTGTCTCCTCAAGCATTTATTGCTTTGACCATGTTTATCCCTTTTTCCTTTGCACAAGAGTTTATCCATTGGATAAAAGCTTTATTCTTTGAATAAATAATTTATTCATTCAACTAACCTTGACCTTAACTCCCAAGTTAACTCTCAGGTCATGTCAAACATTTAATGCTTATTCCCTCTCCTCTCAACCTATCTCACATTGACAGTTGTCATCCTGGGATTGGGTTGAAAGCCATCACATGGATTGAACATCATTCATTCCTGACCCTTGTTGAGATTACTCAATCTCAACCATCCATTGCTCCATTTTACCTATAAATAAGAGCTCACATTCCTCATTTTCAAATCCTCAAGCCTCAAGCGTCCTGAAAACTTGCATGCATTTAAGCTATAGTGAATTCTAGAGAGCATTTAGCATAAACTACTAATATCTTGTCATTTTGGTTAAAATAAATCATTTTAGTATCAATAGCATAGTATTAGCTTTTTATTCACATTTAGAGCAAATACTTCAATCTCAAACCTCCATAAGCATCCATAGTGCAAAAAGCTGCTAAGAGCTACACTAGTTTGGAACTTGGAGAGGAGAGGAACAAAGGAGAAGGAGCCAAGAGTATGGTAGAAGGCATTTGGAGATGTGTTCTTGCATTTACATTCGTAGTCAAATGTTTTACTTTGTTCTTGGTGTCTCTTTTGATATGCCTGCTTAGGTTGATCTTTGGTTGAATAACACTAACCTTAATACTTGTTTCTTGTTGTTTGTGTGTTATACTACCACAGGTTTTGATCTAACACTTGCCCTTTTTGCAGAGCATCAGTCTCCATATCACAGTATCCAAATCATCTAGTGTCCATTGCCAATAGTCCAATTTGCCTAGCTTTCGCTGGACAATGATACCTGGATACCCGTCAGCATAAGGCCTACCTATAGGTCTATCTCTATCAGCCAATGGTTGTGTGATAGGCAGGTGCTCCTAGGCCCATTTTTGAAGAATGGTCACCCCTGCTGATAATGCAACCGATCTCTGGTACATCGCTCGGTGCAGGTCGTGATACAAGTGCACTAGCATGCATGACCCCCACGCAAATCGAGTCCCTTGTGTAACCATCTGCTCAAGGAGACGACCCCATCCGACAGATAATCTCTTTGATCTGTGACCAGGACAAAGGAAACCCCCAATGAATTTGACAAGAATAGTGGGTAATGTGGCATAACCTAGATCTAGCATCTCCTACCATGCAATGCCATATCTACCTATCTCATCATCCTCGAACACTCGCCAAAGTGCATCTATCCAACCTCACTCGCTAAGATTGTAATACACTAGGTCACCCATTACAGGGATGCGCAGTATCCGGTATACATCCTTGGGTGTCACTGTCATCTCGCCCATCGGTAAGTGAAAAGTATTGTGCTCACTATGCCAACGCTCTGCTAAGGTTTACAATAATCCTCGATTAATCAAGGGTCAGGGCATGTTGATAAGGAAAGATAAACCACACCTGTCAATGTGGTCTCACTCCACTCGGCTAAGGCGGGGCATCAACATCCATGTCTTCAGGAAGAGCTCCCGAGACTAGAGGACACTAAAGTGCTCCTGCAATCAAATCATCTCATCATATCAGTCTCTCGATTTATCAGTCTCTCGATTTATCTATCTATCAAATCAATCTATCTATTAGTCTATCTTGCTCACTTGAGTTTTTTATCAACTCTAGTTGAGCCCCTATGAATGATGCTCATCTATCATGAGGTCATTATCAATCCTATCTCATCTCACACGTACATCGAGATAATCAGAGCTGATCATCTAATTTCATCAATCAGGAGTATCTAATTGTATCTATTAGCTAGCTAATTCAATCAATCTTACCCCATCAAAATAAAAAAATCAAATCAAATTGCCAACATTCCAACATCTTTATCGCAAATCGTGACGTTTGGGGGTCGAAGGGGCAACAAATTTTTTGTCGACATCATCCAAAAAATCAATCATCATAAAATTAAATCAGATCATTCAAATTCATAAAAAATTCAATCGCAATAAAAAACTTAAATGATCAAGTCATCAAAAGTTGACATCAAAAATCAAATCAATTTGTCAAAAAATCAACAAAATCAACTCAATAATCTGCAATCGAACAAAAATAAAATTATTCAATAAATCACATCGGGAAATCGAAAATCAGATCAATAATAAAAAAAACAAGTTCTCAAAAATCCAAATAATCACATCAATAATTAAAAAATTCATCGAAAATCAATAAACGACAAATTCATTGAAAATCAATAAACGACAAATTCATCAAAAATCAATAATCGACAAAATTCATCAAAAAATTACAAAAAATAAAATAAAATAAAATTATTAGTCGGGCCCGACCCTCGCGCCCGCGGCGCCCATGGGCTCGCAGTGGTGTCAATGGCACCGCCCGTGGCGCTAACGGTGCCGCCATGGCACCATCGCCCCCCCCCTCCCAAAAGATTTTTTAAAAATCAAAAGACCTCAAAAACCCATTTTATTATTTGCAAAACCCATCTGGGAAACATAACTTTTTTATAGACCCACATGGCGAAAATGCTAAAAAATGATTTTTTCTACAAATGGCTAAATTTTTCAAAAATCAACTTAAAATTTGACAAAGCTGGGTTTTTTCGAAGTACGTATCGGTGGAACGTAGGCCGGAGGATATTCGTGTTGTCGAACTCGCTCGAACCTATGCTAGTGGTACGGGATCACCATTCCTTCCTTCAGAGCAAATTTTTTCAAATAGCTAAAGTGCACAAATGAAGAGTGGTAAAAATAATTCACCTTTTTAAACTCAAAGTGGGTCATTTTGGTGGGATTTTTGTTCCACTTATTTTCAATCATCTAATCAACTAATCAGTCTGGCAGGGAAATGTTTTCAAATTTCTTATCAGGAAATGAATCAGATCGACTCTAAATATATCTAAAAATCGGAAAATCATTAAAAATTGTAAAAATTTCAAAAATATCAAAAAAATTAAAAAATCATGAAAAATTCAAAAACATTGAAAAAATTATTCGATTAATCTCCCAAGGGGGCATCCTCGCATCAATATCTATCAGTCAGCATCTGGGGCATCATATCGAGAGTTATCATCTCAAAATCGAAACCGCATTAAATCCGCATCATATCAAGATTTATCATCTCAAAATCAAATCAGTATCATCGAAACCAAATTAGTATCATCGAAATCGAATCCGCATCGAAATCAAGATCAAATTTGCATCATTTCAAAAATGATATCAGCAACATCATCAATCGAGGCTTCTTTGAACCAACGCATCATCACACATCGCTTCAGAGAGGGGCAAAACATATACACCTAAAAATGGTTTAAAGATAATTAATTAAATACACAATTATTTAATTAATCCCCCTTCCCAATTAATCGAATTCGCAAACAAATTTGATTAATTCCCTTATTCATCTACTAAGTAAATACATCTAAATGATTTATTTATATAGTTCATTTCATATCCATTTTGATTAATTAATCTAAATTAATTAATCCTCCCCCCATCTAAATCAATTCTTCTAATCCCTAATGAAAATTAACAAACTCAAGTTTGGTGAGATTAATTACCATTTTCCAATTATTTGAATTTATAAATTCAAATGAGCACATGGCTCCTAACTTTTAACCACCTAACCTAACCACCCTCTAACCTAACACATTCTATCTAATCCTAGGGTCTAACTAACCCTATCCCTTTGCACATCCTAACCTCCTTATCCTAACCTCTCATGGTGTGGATATTCTTCCCTTGAGACACATGGCACTTTTTCCACGTCTCCTCTCTTGGACACTTGCCCTCTCATGAGTAAGGCTCCTTAACACTTGTCACCACAGGGATGACAAGTGTCCCTTCCTCCAACCTCTTCTCCAATTTCCTCAATCTTGGCCCTTGATATCTTCAGATCAAATCTGGACCGTCGATTCTTGCCACTTCAACTTTGGCCTTGGAATTCCTATAAATACCCCTCATTTTGGAGCAATAAGCATCCCTTGCATTCATAGTTTTAGCATCATTACCATAGGCATTTTCATTTCAATCATCTAGTAATTAGCATTTTGGATTAATCATAGCATGTTAATCTAGTTCCCTAGATCATGCATTTCATATCATTTGCATAATCAATCATGATCAAGTAGTTGCTCAACTCTTGAGTTGCCACTTTGGAGGTCATTGCTCCGTTGAGAGCCAATCAATCCAACACCTTCAAAGTCCTCAATAATAGAGGAAAATGGGAAATTTCAGGGAAGGCTTATGGTTTGCATCTTTAATTTAGTTTTCAATTAAGCTTTCCATTATGTTTTATTGTCTCATTATATGTGTATGCCTTTCTATTCACCACATTTTTAGCATCACGTCCAAAAACTCATGGAAAGACTTATCGAAGCAAATAAGGAAAAATATCTACTCATGCTAACTAGAAAGGAGTCAACATTCCTGAAGATTTTGATACAGGAAACTTAAGGAATATAGATGAGAGAATTTCAAGAACAAGGTCAAGAAATTATGCCTATCAAGAACAACAAAGAGAAGAAGAGACACATGATCCAAAAAACATTTGCAACCTAGATCGTACCCATGAACAAGACGACACCCACGAGCAAGACCATTCCCGCAATCGGGACAATCTTAATGAACGAGGGGAAACTCTCCCTCGGAGGAAAAATGTGCCCATAGTTGCTCTTGCACAAAAACTCCAAACACTACTCCTTGGACGAAATCTGTCCTTATCCTTTTGATAGGAGATTGAACATGGTACCTTTTCCCCCAAATTCAGATATACCAAAGTATGACAAATACGATGGTAAAAAAGATCCCCGTGATCACGTTCGAGAATTTTGTACCATGAGCCTAGAGTTTGCTCATGATGACACTTACTTAATGAGATTATTCCCAAGAAGTTTGGGAGGGCAAACAATGGAATGGTTATCTAAACTTACACCTCCCATTAGATCATTTGATGAGTTGGTAAAAAAATTCATAACACAATACTCCTATAACATTCAACACACAATCACCATGCGGGATGTGTGTAACACAAAATAGAAGAGCAATGAAACATTCATGGTGTTTCTTCAACAATGGAGACACATGGTTTCAAGATATCCCCGAGACGTGCCTAAAAAGGAAAAGATGGAAATCTTCATTGATAATCTAAATAGCGAGATGAGTTATCAACTCAAACTCCAATGCATACCATCTTTTGCCAAATTGATAGAAAACAGAATCCAAGTGGAGGAAACTTGCATCAAGAAAGGAACATTGAAATTCTATAAGGAAGGTCTTAATTCATCAAGCACTAATGCCTTTAACAATCAAAACTGATGCTCTGCAAAATGGAAGAATTAGAAAAACCCATGGTTAGACAACACACACGAAAAACACAATAAACAAAGAGAGTTAGTGTTAATCAACCAAAGACTATTCTAAGAGAGCATACCAAGAGAGACACTAAAAACATAATAGAGCATTTGACAATAAAAGAAAATACAACAAGGCATCTCCAAATGCCTTCCACCATGCTTGTAGCTCATTCTCCCTTGTTCCTCTCCTCTCCAAGTTCCAAATGAGTGTAGCTCTTAGCAACTTTTTGCACTACAAATGCCTTATGGAGGTTCAAGATTGAATATGATTAATCTATGCTATGCAAATGTTAATTTTAGACCAAAAGAGTGAATGTAAATAGTTATACTAAAATGCTCTCTAAAAATGACTATAATTTGAATGCATATAAGTTTTCAAGATGATAGCTAAAAATGGTAGATGCTTGAGGATTTGAAAATGAGGAATGTGAGCTCTATTTGTAGGTAAAATGGAGCAATGGATGGCTGAGATTGAGTAATCTCAAAAAGGGTCAAGATTGAATGGTTTAAGATCCATGTGAGGACTTTCAACCCAATCCCAAGATGACAAGTGTCAACATGAGATGGGTTGAGAGGAGAGGGAAGAAGCATTAAATGCTTGACATGACCTGAGGGTTAACTTGGGAGGCTAAGGTTAAGGTTGAGTTGAGTGAATAAACTCATTATCCAAAGAATAATGCTTTTATCCAATGGTTAAACTCTTGTGCAAGAGTTAGTGAGGATAACCATGGTCAAAGCAATAAATTCTTAAGGAGACACATGGGTTACATGAGGGTTGAGTTAGGGGTCAAAGTCCCTAACCATGGGTGCAAGTGGATTTAACCATAAATGGTTATGTAAGAGCCATTAATGGTCATGTAAAATTCATTAGTGGTTTGGAAGACTTCAGAGGTTAAATTGTTGAACACATAAAGCATTTAATGCTTTTCAAAGACTTAGGATTCTTTGAGAAGTGACTCCAAGTTGCTTAGGAATGTGACAATAATTAGGGGATGGATTAGGCTAACTAGGAAGGGGTTAGAAGAATCTAGAAGGGGATTAGGATTGCAAGTGGGTTTGGTGGGTGAGGGAAAATAGGTTTTTTATTAAAATAAAATTCATTTATTTCAACAAATAGGTGCAACTTGCATTTTTAGGAGAATGCAAGTGGCGGGGGGGGGGATTTTAATGATTTAAATAAATGTTTTATTTATTTATTTAAAAGAGGAAAGGAGATTAAATGAAATAAATAAGATTTATTCATTTAATTGATTGTGAATTTTGTTTAATGAATTAATTAAAATAAATTGAATAATTTATTTAATTAATAGGAGAATGTTTGAAGATGAATTAATTAAATGTTAATTTAATTAACTAATGGCTAGTGAGTTTTTAATCAAATAAATATCAAATATTCATTTAATAAAACTGGACAGATTTATGTGACTACATTTTCCCCTCTTTGAGACGGTGCAGTTTATCACGTTGTTTCAAAGAAAATAAGGTGCAAAGAAATATGCCTCATAAATGTTAATTTAGTGGGTGGTATGCCCTCTCGAGAGATGGGCCGATTTTTTTTGAAAAATCGGGCGATCTCTTGAAAAAGAACGAGAAGTGGAGGGGAAGTAGAATAGAAGAAATTAGCAATAATGGTGAAAGAATGGAAGAAAATAGAGTGAATACGGAGAAATGGCAAGCCAGTAAGTACCCGTAGGTTATGTAGGAGATATGGTGCATATGTGGTGTTGTGCTTTTGATTGATACTGTAAAATTGATCAAAATTGGTTGGACAATCTGGTGCAATTGGTTTAATTGCCCCGGTAAAGTCAAAGCATGACAGTTGATCTCAGTTGTTTTCTTGGACAAGATAAAGTCTGAGTAAGTGAATCAAAGTGACATGTTGGTGACTTAGACAATTGATGTAATTGCCCGATGAAGTCAAGGTATAGGAAGCAAAATACTCATTGAGACTTAGATAACTAATGTAATTGTCCGTTGTGATTATGTTTGATTGGTTGATCAATTGATAGTGTGTGCGTTGTGATGGATGGTTGTGGTGAATCATAGCAACCCTGTTGAGACTAGGTCATTATGATAAATTCTTGTTGTAGTCTAGGTTTCCCATAATCGATTACTTGTTGAGACTCGAAGATACTTGATCAAAGTATTTGTTGATAGTCAAGGTATGTGTGAGTTGATGTGCTTGCATAAACAGAGTAACTGGCTTGATTATAGGATGACTTAGGATGGGAAACACAGTCCCTCCTTTTAGAGATTGATGGTGATGAACGTGGCTTTATTGAGTTGATGAGAAATGATGAAGGGATTTATGATTATGACCTAGATAGGGAGGGTGAGGGGGGGATTCAGTGTTAGACAAAAGGCATGGAGAACCTAGGACTGAGTCCTATGGAAGAAGATGAGTAAAAATAGAGTATGCATCCATTGTCATTACTATGTATGAATGATATGCAACTATTATGACTGTATGGATGGATGGAATGTAACATAATGCAATATATACAGATGAGATGAAATGACAATTCATAGTGCTTTTGTTTTTCATCATTGAGCATGGTAGTATCAATCTTGGATGAGGCAGTAGGAACCAAGGATGGAGCATTGTACCTACAAACAAGTAGCATAAATAAAGAATAAATAATATGGACCCTTCATAATGGTTTATGCTCATATGGTCAAGGTATACATTGTAGTCAGCAAGCCATAGTGATCCATGACTAGATTTTTGCATATGATCACGTAGCTTAGTGAACTTCCCACGTAGACACCATTAGTACATGGCCCATAACTTCATTGGAATAATTCGCAGAAGACATACAAACAATGCTTGGGAACCATCCTGGCCACTCTAATCACTTGTGGATATCCCGGAGTAGCATAGGAATCTGATATAAATTAATAAATAACTTATCAAACCGACCAAGTACTTGATAGCTTAAACAAAATTTTCTTGTCAAAGAAAAATGGTATCATGTCTTTGTTTTGGTAAGGAAGGATGCATCCTTGTTAAGACAATTGTGCATACTTGTGTTGATTTTTTGGTTGATGTGATAAGTGATCATTGTTAGAGTATCTCAAAATGTTTGTTTGGTATCTGCGTGGATGCGTATATACAAAGTGTTGCCATGTTTTTGATTGATTTTTTATGTTTTCTGATGTTTTTTGGATTTTGTGAGATGATTTTGAATGTTTTTGGTATTTTGTGAGACAATTTTGAATGAAGAACCCAATGAATCACAAGTAATGCAAAATCTACTTCCATCAATAGGTTAAGGGCATTGCCCCCAGTTTAGACATGACTATTAAAAAGCAGGATGCAAGACACATTGAGTACTATCCTTGACTGCAGATCAATAAAAAGCCATGGTTTTGACTGATGGATGAGTGGATGCAATGAATGTGATCGCAATAAGTTTGAAAGACAATGGAGCCATAGCCTTTACAAGTAGCGCCTGTTTGCCAGGTTTTTACCATCGCACTTACCCAAGGTGCCACTAGAGTGGTTGTTCACCGTTTGGATGCATGATTTTTCCTTACTATTTTGATTTTTTTTGTATTTTCTTCAGGAAATTTATCTGAATGCTTTTGTTGTTTTTCTGATATGTATGGGAGCCTGATGCTCTATATAGCTTATGTATAAAATCGTTTGAGGTGCATGTTGTTGATTGGATCTGCGAGTGGTTCTCCTTCTGAAGTAGTCAACTGATATGCCTCAGATCCAAATACAATAGTAATAACATATGGACCCAACCAGTTTGATTCAAACTTTCCCTGATGTTCTCTATTTGGTTTGTTATGAGGATTCTCTCTGAGAATAAGATCACCTACCTCAAATGTACGAGGTCTAACCCAATGATTATAGCTTCTGCTCATGTGCTGCTGATAGGCTTTGAGGTGGTTGTATGCAGCTTGTCATTTCTCATCAAGTAGTTCCAAGTCTTGAAGATGTGATACTATGTATGCTTAATCATCTATGATATTATGCAAGGAAACTCGTAGAGATGGTATCTCAACCTCAATAGGAAGGATGGCTTCTGCACCATAGACCAGTGAGTAGGGAGTTGTGCCTGTAGGGGTTTGAATGCTAGTTCAATATGCCCAAAGTGTTGGATTTAATTGAACATTCCAATCACGACCGACATCATTGATTGTCTTCTTGAGGATTCTCAATATGTTTTTATTTGATGCCTTGGCCTGACCATTTCCTTGTGGGTAATACGGAGTGGAAAAGCAGTGTTAGATGTGAAACTTCTCACAGAGGTCACGAACATCCTGATTTTTGAAAGGAAGCTCGTTATCTATGATGATAGACATGGGTACACCATATCGGCAGATGATGTAATTAAGGATGAATGAGGCGATCTTCTTGCTGGTGACTTGGGTAAGTGGAACAACTTCGATCCACTTTGTGAAGTATTCTATGGTGGTAATAATGAATTTGTGGCTGTTGGATGAAGATGGATGGATTTTACCCACAAGGTCAAGTCCCCATTGACAAAAGGGTCATGGTGTTGTGATTGGTTGCAATTCCTGTGTTGGTGCATGTATCAGGTCTCCATGAACTTGGCATTTCTTGTAATTTCTGACAAAATAGTAGGAGTCTTTTTCCATGGATGACCAATAGTATCAAGCACGTATGATATTCTTTGTTAGTGAAGGACCGCTTGCATGAGCTCCACAAATTCCTTCATGTACCTCTTCCAAGGCCTTTGTTATCTCATCCTATTCTAGACATCGAAGGAGAGTACCATCAAGACTACGTCGGTATAGGGTTTCAACAATAATGGTATATCAAGTGGTTTAGCGAATGAAAGTTTTATGTTGGTTATTCGATTGGTTAGGAGGAAGTGTATGATCATGTAGATAGGTGTATAAGTCACCATACCATGGGGATTGAGAACTGACAAGGTGACATATCATCTCAGATTTGGGGATATCATAAGCGGGAATCCAAAGCCTTTCTACCAAGAACTCATAGCATGTTGAATTTTGTGGAAGATCGAGGAGAGATGCAATGGTAGCCATAGCGTTAGCAGCTTGATTCTGATATCTGGGTATTTGCTCAAAGGTGATAGTAGTAAATGATGCCTTTAATTTGTCCACCATTTGCTTGTACGACATGAGTTTATCATCCTTGGCCTGATATTCATCGGTTACTTTTCGGATGACCAATTGGGAGTCACCATATACCTGTAACTCTTTTAGTTTCCATTGTATGGTTAGTCGGAGTCCCGTGATCAAGACCTCATATTCTGCTATGTTGTTTGTGCATGGAAAAGTTAGCCTGTAAGACTTCAGGATGTTGTCACCTTGAGGTGTGAAAAATAGAATGCCTGCCCCCGAACCATGCCTAGTGTATGAACTATCAAAGTATAGTTTCCATGGTGGTACTTTGGTGATCATGAATATCTCTTCATTTGGAAAATTGGAAATGAGAGGATGATCACCTATGAGAGGTGCATCAGCCAACTGATCTGCAATAACTTGACCCTTGATAGCCTTACGGTCCACATACTCGATGTCAAATTCACTTAGAATCATCACCCATTTGGCCAAGCGGCCTATCAATGCTCCTTTGTTGAGTAAGTACTTTAGTGGATCTATTTTTGCAATGAGTTGTACTTTATGTGTTAGCAAATAGTACCTCAGTTTAGTGGCTACGAAGGTTACTGCTAGGCAAGCTCGCTCAATAGGTGTGTAATTGAGTTCATAGCTGACTAGTGTGTGAGAGATGTAGCAAACAACGCACTCTTTCCCTTCTCTATTATGTTGTGCCATTAGTATGCCCAATACTGTATTTGTTGCTGAAATATAGAGCAATAGAGGTCTACTTGGATCTAGTGGGATCAACAATGGTGTATTCATGAGATAGTCTTTAAGCATCTAGAATGCTTGCTGGCATCTGGCATTCCATTGAAAGTGGATGTTTTTGTGTAACACATGTGTAAAGGGGTGACACTTATCTGCCAATTGTGCAATGAATCTTCGGATGGATTGTAGCCACCCTTGTAATGTCCTTAGCTAACTAATGTTCTTTGGTAGTGGCATGTCCATGATTGCTTTGACTTTTGCTGGGCTGACCTCAATGTGTTTGCTTGAGACAATGTATCCTAGAAGCTTCCCGGAGGTTAATCCAAAGACACATTTCTTTGGGTTGAGTCTAACATGATATTGTTCTAGTCTATCAAAGATTTTATCTAATATTGCGAGATGACCTTCTCTTGTTAATGATTTTGCCAATAAGTCATTGACATAATCTTCCATTATGGTATGCATCATATCATGAAAGATGGTGGTCATTTCTCTTTGATAGGTTGCCCCTACATTCTTTAGACCAAAAGGCATGACATTCCAATAGTATGTTCCTCATGGACATGTGAAGGCCATTTTATGTTGATCCTTTGGTGCGATCTTTATCTGGTTGTACCCGGAAAAACCATCCATAAGAGAAAGCATGGCATGTCTTGTTGTTAGGTCCACGATCATGTCAATGTTTGGTAGGGGGAAGTCATCCTTAGGACATGCTTTGTTTAGATCTCTGAAGTCAATACAAATACAGATGCCCCCATTTGGTTTGTCGACAGTTACAATATTGGATGTCCAATCTACATAATCAATTGGTCTAATAAAACCAACATTCAAGAGTTTCTTAAGTTCTGCTTTGACGAGTACCACAATCTGAGGGTGCATCTTGCGAAGCTTCTGTTTGACAGGCTTATCTCCTTTCGCTACGGTGAGATGATGCATGACTAAATTAGGATCAAGACCAGACATGTCTGCATATGACCATGCAAAGTTGATCTGACGCTTTTGGAAGAATTTTACAAACTTAGGCTATTCCTCTAGAGTTAAAAGGGATGCCATATGTATGTGGTGAGGAGTTTTAGGAGTCCCCACATTGTATTCTTTTGTTTCCTTGATGAGAATTGTTGATCGTTCCTGCTATGTACTAGAGGGGAGGATGTCAAACCTTTCATCCTCAGGCGCCTCAGAGAGGTTTTCACCATTGGATACGCTCTTTCTTTTTACTTTTGTGGGATCAAACAGTGCCACAGTGTGGTTTCCACTAGAAGATCCATGTTTTATTGTTATATTTTTGTAGCTGAAAGGTTTGGCCTCCACCCCAAAGTATGTTGCGCTATTAAGTTAAATGGCGAATCCAGCTCTGTGATCCTCGCTTGGTATGTTATCCCGTAGTTCCAAAAATTCAATGATTGCCTCATCATTTTGGAAGTGGTCAAGGCATGGGGGATTAGATTGGTTCCATTCAATGAGTTCAGGATGGATAATGGGCATGACCTCATCGATTAGGTTAAGCTCATAAGATGTGTCAGTGAGGGTTAAGACGTTGTGGTGAAGGTCGTTGATGGTACTCTCCTATCAGAATCAGGCATAGGATGTGACGTAGGGTCTGTGGAAGATGTTTCCAGTTCAGGAACCCAATAGGTTTTAATCTGCGCTTCTCCATAAACAGGGATTTGTTTGTGAGTTGGAGGGGGTGATGCGTCTTCCTCATTTGAAGTATTGAGATGTAATGAATCAAATTCCCACTCATGTGAGTCAGTCTCTGAGTCACTTTCCAATATTCGATTACTATACCATACTAGGATATCCTTTGAGTTAAACACTGCAGGTGTGATCGACTGATATACCCTTGTAGATGAAATCATTGGTGCTCCAAGAAGGATTATTGGTATCAGTGAATCCAATGCTGGGAGTATCGACATTATTGAATCTGCTGCTTCTGATGGAATTGCCAATGTTGTTGATACTGCTAGGGGTTTTGATATTGCTAATGGTGCGATTGATGTAGTTGCTGCTGTTGAGGGGGTTGCTGGTTCGATTGGTGGGATGATTGATCCTATGGATGTGAATGTTGGGTTTTTCAACTGTATTGGGTCAATTGGTGTGGTTTTTGGTGCTACTGATATAATCAAGGGTGACCTCTTTAGGTTTTTATTAGGTTGATATAAAGGTTTGCTGGGTTTCCCTTTGAATATGGGCTTAAGAAGAATGTCCTTTTGAAAGCCTAATCCAGTGTTATCTTTAGGCTTTAATTCCGGTTACAACGACTCATGTCGTCCTTTCTTGCAAGGTCCCAAAGCACTCTGACCATCATAACCCATTCTTTTCATAATGAGAAGGCCTTTTCCATACTAATCTGTGGGAAGCTTAGCTTGTGGGATGTTCGTGGTGATAGGATCTTTATAGATCCATTCTTCTAAGTCCTCATCTTTGGTCTCTTCTTCTTGACTTTTTCCAAGGATAAAAGGCGTAAAAGTGCATGCTGGCTTGACCAATGGCATTTAAAGTAACCTTTGAGGTTTACCATGAGTTCTAGGAGAAGTGGGTAGTTTCCCAACACAAAAGAGTTGGCTGAGATTGTACTCCCCAAGACCTTCCTCTGCCATTTTCATTTTTAGCTTCTCTTGTTTGGGTATAGTGGTGTTTGAACTGGAAAGAGAGGTTGGACTTACATATGATGTAGATGGGATAGCTTCTCTATTGTTGGGAATGATAATCTCTAGTTGATGGTTGATATTGTTACAATATGCAAATGGATTTGCATCCCCCACGATTGTAATTTCTACATCGTTATGAGAAAACTTGATACACTGGTGTTAGGTGGATGGAACGACTTGCATGGTGTTTATCTAAGGTCTTCTCAACAACAAATTATATGGCAGAGGAAGGTCCAAAACTTGACATATGATGTGCTTCACCACTGGGCCCACTCGGATTGGTAACACAACTGCTCCTTTGGATGAACGCTTTGCATCATCATAAGCTTTTATTGTTATCTTTTTGCGAGGATCCACTGGTTCAACTGCATATCCCAATGCTATGACCAATTATAGTGTACAGATATTTAGGCCTGCTCCATTATCAATCAAGACTCACTTGATCTTGTGTTGGTTGATAAATCCTTCAATATGGAGTGAGGTGTTATGAGGTTGCTAGAAGGATGTATTGTCACTTTTCGAGAAAGTGAGACATGGTGATGACCTCAGACTACCAACCATAGCTTGAAATTGATCAGTTTTTAGATTGGTAGGGACTGACGCCTCTTGGAGAGCTTGATCCAAGATTGTTTTATGAGATGGGGATAGGCGGAACAACTCTAAGATGGATATAAGTGCAGGTGTTTTATCTAATTGTTCTATAAGGTTGTACTACTTTGGGATGTAGGTGGTGCCTTGTGGAGCTGCTTTAATGGTGATCTTGCTACGTCACGTAACAACATTGCAAGTAGAGATTGGATTTTTTATGGTAATGGTTACAATTTGTTCATCGACATCATATAGGTGATTCATAGTGTAATTATAAGCGGCTCACGTATAATCAGTTGTATCTGTGTTTCATCCTGAAGTGGAAGGACCCCTTTAATCTTGTGATGGAAGTGGATTTTTAAACATAAGATGATCATTGTTTGTGGTTTTTGGGTCATGTCCTTCAATTTCCATCTCGCCTCGATCAATAAGATCTTGAACAAGATCTTTCAATCTATGACAATTACTTGTTTTATGCCCTTTCCCTTAATGGAATTCACAATGTTCATTATCCCTCCACCATGGAGGTTTGACCCGAGGTTTGTAATTAGATGTTTTGGGTAAGGTCACTAAATTTGACGAGACCAATTGACGTAACATTGTTTAAATAGGTTCCCCTAAGGGAGTGTATGTACGTTTTGTTTATAATTCTGCTATATTTTCCTTGGTTCTTCTTGTTGAACCTTGCGTCCTTGATTTGGTGGGGGAGGAACCGTGTTGGTCTTAGGAGGGGGGTTTTGCCTTGCAAATCAGACCACAGGTTGTGCACTCATGATAGTCCTTGCATCTACAATCCCGTCATTAACAATGCTTTTGTTTTTATTCCAAAAGTTAGGTTTATCACTGTTGAAGCGTGGGTGAGGGGCATCTTTTAGTTTATTGTATATTTTGATAAGCCCCTTTTTGATGAGGGCATCTTCACATTTTAAACCCTGTGTGATCATGTTATTAAAAGACTCTGTGCCTTTCATGTCTAAATGAAATTCCATTTCTTCATTCAAGTTGGAAATAAATATTTCCACTATCTCTCTTTCAGGTAGCTGAAGGGAATGTCTGCTAGACATTTGTCGCCATCGTTGCAGGAAAGCTAAAAATAGCTCCCCTAGTTTTTGCTTGGTGTTACATAAGTCTGCCATGGTGACATCACGCTCTATGTTATAGGAATAATGTGCAATGAATTTCTAGACCAGTTCTTCGAACGTCCTAATGCTGTCTGTGAGTCGGGAAAACCATTGCATGGTTGTCCCTACCAAACTCTGAGGAAAGAGATGAATTAGGTATGTGTCTTCATATGCCACTTCTAGGCAAGCAGAGTGAAATTCTCTAACATGATCCTGAGGGTCTCCTTTTCCTCGATACTTTTCAAACTTAGGTGTTTCAAACCCTCATGGAAAAGGTGGCATATGTAGATTCCTATCAAAGGGATAGGGACAAATATCATTAAGTGAAAACTGGTTTGTTTTCACACCACTGTGGAGTTGTTAGGCGAGATTCTTGACTTGTTGCTGCAACATGTCAATGTCATTTGGAGGTGGAGGAGGTGGGGGATTTCCTTGATGAAGTTTGTATCTAATGTGATCTTGACCTCTTCCATCCTCATTATGACTCTGGTGTTCTGATGCTTGCTATAAGTATGCTCTATCAAAATCAGAGGGTAGTTTGGCTCCCTCTTGGGCAAGTCTTAAAAAGTGAGCATTCGCATTGTTTATGAGGATCTCATCAAAAAGTTGATTGAAGAGAGGGTTGTGTTGTGCCCTTTCTAGTGCTTCAGGAATGGGAGTATGAGGATTTTCATCCTTTGCGTTTCCTCCAAGAGCCTCTTGGAATTCATTGAGATTTTCCTCTTCTTCCTCTTGGATTTCTTGGTGTCTAGTCCTTGATCTGGTTTGGGCCATTTTGTTTGAAAATTTTTGTTGAAGTTTGATGAAAATGATGATGAGTTGATGACGAAATGAGAGATAAATGTTTGATGAAGTGTTTAACATATGGATCTCTAGCACTAAAGGTTTGTTGTTACCAAAGTCCTTTTATGAATCGCTTGTTGTGTTTGTTGACAATGTTTGATATGATAAGGTTTAGAGAGGCCTGAGATGTGTTACAGACCCAACTACCTAATAATGAGAGGATGCACTCATAGACTAGTTTTAACCTGCGTAGAAATGTCTCTTAGGATGCGTTTATCCTAGATGTAGAGACACTCTAAAAGTGATGTGTTTGTTTTTTATTCAAGCAATTACTAAAAATGAACTTTAGGACAAGACCTTCTTATGTTTCAAGAGTTGGAATGGATTGATGATGTGTGAATGGGAGAATGGATGAAATGTTAACTTCAATAAAAACTTTGTGTTACAAATGGGACAAATTCTTCTTCTTCTCTTTAAGGGGTTGGTGGTTCTTCCCTAGCTGAGTTATATGTGATGCAAATGTCTAGAAAGAAAGCAGGATTGATTTTGCCTCCTTTGTTTTTATGATAGCTCAAAGCTCTATATTGAGTAAAATCTCTGCGGTTTAAAGACTCTTGATCAAATTCGATAGATTTTCCTTGAAGATATAGACACATGTGACGTAAGAAGGTTTTATGTGAGACAAAGATTTGTCTATTGAGATAGAAAAATATTCTCATTTTGATGAAAGCCTTTGAGCTTAATGGTCTTTTATTCAAATTAATATTTTGATGAAGATTCTTCCTTCTCAAAATGTGAAGGATGGTCATATAGTTTTGATACCTTTGTTTGTTTTTCCAAAAGGTTGGTGTTTTGAAAATTTTGTGTTGGATGAATACTTGTTTTTGAATTGGTTTTTCTTTTGATTTTTCTTTGACAAGAAAACAAAGCAAGCACACAAACACAAGAATATTGCCTCAAAAGGCACAAATAAGTGTGGGTCTAAATCAACCCAATCTTTGGACTTTTATGACCCTTTCTTTCCAAATGTTTTTGGGTATGTTTTTCCAAAAAAAGCCTGAAATCGGCTTAGTTTATCACTGGTCTTGACACAAAATGAAGACACTTCAAACACACTTTATCCCTCAGGTCAAATGGCCAATTGCGATAATTTCAGCCCACATCTTGATATTTCTTCAACTTTGGTACTATATACCTTATGAATCCCGTCGTGGCAGGTAAGGATGTGATATACTAAGTCTTGCACGAGCATAACAAATAGATGATCCCTATGATGGGGGAGTCACCACTTTTATCAAGCTACAAGTAGCCTTTCAAAAAACTATGTTTATACTCAAGGAAATATGTATGGTGAGTATCTTGGGAGCAAAACCATCTATGCTCTTGCACTGAATTTATCACAAATATCTTCAATCAATAGAACGAGTGAGCTACTACATAAAGGTGTGTAGTAATTTTTGATGTCTTTAGACATAAGTTCATTCTACAGTGACTCACTTAAGAGCCTTGTAACTTGTGGTGGGCCCCATTTGTCCTTTCGACAAGTTACACTGTAGGAACAGCTATACCCAAGGCTACAACTTTCGCTCACACCTGATTTCTATAGAAACTCAAAGGATTTACCGCACGAGGTCGTTCCCAAGAGTGATGTGTATGTTGGCAGGCCTCTCTTAAAAATATAAAATTTGAGTCTTACTAACTGTAGCATCCTAAAATTGCGACACTTGCAATTTCGACTGCATTTGGGTCTTCACGATGGTGGCGCAACGTTGAACCTGAATGGAGACCCCGAAACCTGTTTACGACACCAAAAACTACATCTTTTTGCACCTTGGCCTGATCCTCCTTGCACCCTGCTGTCCTGGGAGGTGGGACCATGGTGCCCAGCACCCTGGTCCTTCAGGACCATGGTGCCCAGCGCCCTGGTCCTTCAGGACCATGGCGCCCAGCGCCCTAGTCCCTCAGGACCATGGCGCCCAGTGCCTTGGTCCCTGGCCCTATATTGGGCCCGGTCTCTTGTTGGGCATCGGGTCTTTAAGTTTGCAATTCGAAAAATAATGCTTCTAGGTCGGCCTAAGGTCGGAAAAAGCAGTCTCCTAGCCCTAATTGACAAGTATATAAACTACATTCCTTCTCCCAAAAGAAGGAGGAAAAAAAAACATATGCAAGCAAGAGGCGGAAGCGATATTCAAACATTCAAACATTCAAGCATTCAAGCATTCCTTCAAGCAATTGAGCATTCTAAGTCTCCATTCAAGGCTAAGTGTTGTATTCAAGACAAGGATTCAACCATTGAAGAGGAGATCACTTACAACATACAAAATACAAAATTCATTACACCTTCGCATGTAAGAATACAAACATTCTTACAACAAGGTATCAATACTTGTTTACATTACAAACATTTACATTTACAACATTCTCATTTCTTGGTTAATTCCAAAACTGGGGTTTGACCTAAAGGCAAACCCCTAATCCCTAACCCCCTAATCGTCCTCTCTTTTTTGTGTGTAGGTTGTAGGTACGCGACTGTAATTAAGATCTGGAATCCTTGTGCAGAGATGAACAAATCCCCCTTCGTTTCGCGGATTTTTAGAAGGACCGTGTGCACTTCGGGCACCATCGTCCCATCAACTTTCGCTCAAATTTGTAGAACAACATCATCTCGACATTTTACTGCTAATTTCAGGTCCGTCGCTTCATCCCGCATCCATATTTCCGTTTATAAGCGAATTTTTCTTACTTTACATGTACTCCTACTTCAATCTTTCTATCTACATTCTTTACAAAAGAGGGTATCCTTGATGTCTCAACCCTTGAAACTCATTTAGAATCTAGTCTTGCATTGTGTGGGATTGGATCTTGTGAGTTTCAACCCCTTTTTTGAATGTAAAGTCCCTCCTAAGTGAAAACCGTCAATCCTAGTGACCTCCTTTCTCCTTGGAGTGGGGGAGAACACCTAGGGTTCGATTTTCCGCTTTACATTTTGGTGAACCCGATGTGAACATCCTAATTCTGATTATTCATGGTTAGATCTGAAAAATTTGCTTCCTTAATTACATTTCCATGTTTGATCTTTTGCAAATTTTAGAGGTTAATTGCAGAAAACCCTAAATTTTCTTTTTAGTAATTGAGCTTGTGAAATGTTTAATTGTTAATGCTTGTTTCAGATCTGCCCTTCCTACTGCAAATTGTCAAATCATATATGTGCTTTAATTTTGAAAATTAAGTGGTTAAGTGTCAAAACCCTAATTTTTAAAACCCTCTTGATTCAGCCTTTGACTGATGATTTCACTGATCAAAACACTTCCAAATCGGCTGTAACTTTGGATTCCGCAACAAAATCATAATATCTCTCATCCCTGAAAATTTGGAAAAAAGTTGCGAGGACCGTGTGCACCCCGAGCGCCATTGTCCCCGACATTTTTTTCAAAATTTCAGGAGCTAGCTCTTACTAATTTTTCTACTAAAATCCAGAATTTTGGCTGATTTCATCAATTCTAACACTTTCAAAATTAAAGTCAAAGTTGGTCTAGTGATTGCTTGGATTGAGGCTTATAATCATTCAAAAATTGTTGAAACTGAAATTCATGTCAAAATTGTGTTTCTTACTATCCTAAATCTGAAAAGTGTGTTGGCATTCATTCGAAATTTCAGTGCTTTATTCAAATTTTTGCAGTTTGTGACTTTTGAAATTAAATGTTTAATTGCAACAACCTTGATTTCCACTTTCAAAATTGAATTTTGCGTGAAATTGAGTCAATTTTTAAATTTCAAAACCTGCATTGCTTTTAGTACTCCCTATAAAATCATAAAAGTCAAAATTTCAGTTTCCCTCTCTTTTTCAAAATTCAAATTTTGGCATTTTTCAACAATCTTGGTAGGGTTCAATTTTGAGATTGCAACTTTAATTTGGCCTATCTACAGATCGTAAAATCACTCAATTTTTTCAGATTAGCTTTAAAATCATCATAACTTTCATCCCTGAAAATTTCAAAAAAAGTTGCGAGCGTGTGCACTTTGTTCGCCACGGTCCCTGACATTTTTTTCAAAATTTTGGAAGATTGTCCTGATTGTATTTAACAGCTTAAATCTAGGAGATTGGCTGATTTTATTGAAATTTTCTACCTCTAAAATTCAAAATCTTCTCTCTCTCTCTCTCTCCCTAGTGCATGATTTTTACAACAATAAGCCCTACTTACACTAATCCCGTTAGGCGAAGCCTTAGAATTAAGTCTTTCCAAGGATTAATTACTGAGGAGATGGAACCTAATTTGAATGGCCTTTTTAACGAGGACACAAGTAATTCCTCTAATCCTCTTAATGATGAAGAAGCTCTCCATGAGGTTTCTGTAGAACAACTTTTGAAATTGGATAACCAATTTGATGATTTTCGACAATGGATGTCTCAAGAATACCCCGATAGTCAAGCTCTTCCCTTAATTGAGGGTCTAAAACGTATGGTTCAAAATGATAAGAATGGAATTGATATTTTGCGTAGTATTGCACACATTATGGATTTGAATGTGATGCCTATGAAGAGTTGTGCTGAAACTTTGGGTTATACACAACCTCCTACTCAAGTCAATCATTCTATCCCTTTGACAACTTCTATTGCTAGTATACCTACTTTTACATCAAACATAATGACTACTTCAATACAAGACATTCCACCTATGATCACCAGTCATGGGGGCAATCCTTCTTCTTCAATTAACCCTCTTCCTTCATTCAATCCGACTTCTTCATTCATTCCTTCAATGAGTGTCCCTATTACATCTCCACAAATGAACCTGGCGCAAGGGGGCAATTCATTTAACCATTCCATTCCTCCTTGTAGTATTCCTCCTTTCCAATCATCTCCTATGACTAACTATCATAGTGTCCCACCACCTTACTCTCAATCAATACCTTCTTTCAATAACATAATACCTCCATCACAATCTAACATGTCTAATATGAATTCTTCGACTGAAGCGACCATTAACAATCTTGCACAAACTGTCTCTTCTTTACAACAACAAATTGCCTCTATGAATCAATCTAAGTTTAGTGTGCCCACATTTGATGTTGCGAGCCCACTTTCTCTTGACATTGTTCGAGCTATTCCCCCTAAGCATGTTGAAATCCCACAATTGGAGCTTTACAATGGTAAAGGTGATCCTGTAACACATGTTAAGACCTTTCAAACAATATGTACTGATTTTTCTCATGACCAAAGGTTGCTTGCAAAACTGTTTACTAGAACATTAAGAGATAAGGCTCTACAATGGTATTGCTCGTTGCCTTCCTATTCTATTACTTCTTTCCAACAACTTGCAAATGCTTTTATTCAACAATTTCAAAACAATATAAGTCCTAAAGTTACTTTGATTGATTTAATGCATTGTAAACAAGGTGTTAAAGAAAAAGTGACTGATTTCATTGGTAGATATAAGCATTTGTATGCTCAAATTCCTTTTCCAGTACCTGACAATGATATTCAAAGAATCTTTATTTCTAATTTACAAAAAGATATTAGAGAAAAACTTCTATTTTCTGAGTTTACTTCTTTCCAACAGTTGTGTGCAACTCTTCACAATTATAAACGGACTGTGAGTCAAATGGAACAAGCAAATCCTATGGCTCCGAGTGATAAGGGTGATAGTAGCCAACAACCATTTGGGAAGTTTAAACCGAACAGAGAGTCCATTAAATTCAATGAAAACATCATCAACAACAATGTGAATGTAGCATCAGGTGTGCCTCCTATTTCTAAGTTTTTCAAGAAAGAAAGAAAGTTTACCCCCTTGAATGAATCATTGCATAGTATTATGAATAAGTTATTGGAACAAAATGTGCTTACTCTTCCTCCTATAAGGCAAATAGATCCCGCAAAGATTAATTCACCCTATTTTGATAACAAATCTTTTTGTCAATTTCATCGTCAACCTGGGCATGATACCGAAAAATGTTTTTCTTTAAAGGGTAAAATTCAAGATTTGATTGATAATAATACTATCTCTATTTCAGGTGTGAATGATAAAGGCAACACATCTGTAGCTCCTCCTAACCAAAATCTTAAGATTTTTACTGATCCATTACCTTCTCATACCTCTAATGTGATTGAGACTAATGATTCTTCTTTCTCACCTGATAGTCTTGTGTCTATGACTCCAAATGTGATTAACTTTGTGGAATAGTAGAAAATCCCTGAAGAACCTTCCATCACATTTGATTCTAGCAAAATTATTGTAAGGAAGTTAAGTAGCGGAAACAACTTCCTACACTAACCTTGAGAGGAGGGTAATGCAAAACTTTTTCAGATCGTTACAATAGTTACAGAAAATAGAAATAGATATAATAGCATTCATACCACAACACAGTGATTTACGTGGGGAAAACCCTTTTGGGAGAAAAACCCCACACTCCAAAAGCAGCTCAATATTTTATTCAGCAATCAAAAATAGAATACAACATACTTGCAGAGCAAGCTCTTCATAGGAGTACCACTAATCAGAGATTCAGAGGCAACTCAATAGCCATAAGACTCTCTTACACCCAACCTCTATCTCACACACCTCATAAATAGGAGATACAATACAAGAAATCGTCAAACGGTATTACAAAACCATGGGCTAAAACCACCCAATAAGGTGTAGCCAACCTTATCTCCCTTCTAGATGCCCTATGACATGTTAAAGCACACATCAACACGTGTCACTCCCTTTTACAACTCATTTATGTATCCGATACAAATTATTTTTCCTATTTTAGGAGTACAAACTTCCGGAGGCCATAACTTGAGAACCGGGTGTCCGATTGACGAACCGTTTGAAGCACCAGAAAGCTCGCGAAGTTCTCTATCACCTCATAACCCATTGTGCCAGTTATAGCCACTTTTCAGGGTGTTTTGGAGCCTCTAAAGCCCCCAAAATTAAGTTTAAACATTTTATCGCACCCCTCCAAGATGAAAACTTTAATATCTTCAAAACTAGTTGTGACCTTGCGATGCAACTTTACTGGAATGCTTATCTAGCCAACCAGAAGCTTCAGGGAGAGTTTCGCACCATTTCATGCTCAAATGAAAACTTACTATAAATAGTAACCTTGCATAAATGCAAGGTTGAGACACCATTTTTCCCAACAACCATCAGGGCACCTGATGGTCCTCTATATATAGTTCCAAAAATTAAGAATACACCTTGCCGTGGAGTGCTTATTGATCCTTCTTGCATGGTTAATGTCGTTACTAAAGAATTTCTTTTTACTTTTTAATTGAATCAAGTGATCTATGACAAAACAAATGTGGTTGTGAAATTATTTGATGCATTTTCTTCTCCTGCAATTTGCTCTATCACATTACCTATTGAGGTCCATAACAAATCCCTTGATGTGAACTTTGCTATTATTCCATCATCCGAACAATTTCGTGTGAAGCTAGGCTATCCTTGGCTATCTTCAATGAAAGCTATTGCTTCTCCTATTCACAAGTGTTTGAAATTTCCCCATAATGGTGAAGTTGTTACTGTTAATCATAGTCTCTTTAAACCAGCTGAAAGAACTTCTAGCGTTCCTATTGATTATTTTTGGCCTAAACAATTCCAATCTCTTCCACCACGAAGTGATCATCTTTTCAAATCTTATCAAAAGTGGAAAACAGATATTATCCTATCTCTAAGTGAACCTAGAACACCCAAACTTGATATTCGTATCGTTCTTGAAAAGGAAGTTCTTCCTTTGAAAGATAAAACTAATGTCTTTCCTCAAGAAGATTCCCAACCCATCCCTATGGATGTGACTATGTCTATATCTAATAAACTTTCTAAAGGTAGACCCATACCTCCTCGTCATGATGGACTTGGTCTCCTTCCTAAACCAAATATTCCTCCTTTATATGGAGCAGTTCCTCCTCCTTCTTCTTATGGAGAGAAGAGACCTTCCTCTTCTCCTATTATTCAACCTAAGAGACCACAACCTAAACACCCAAGTGATAAGGATGAGAATATTCGTCCTCCTCAATCTTCTCAACTTCCTACTAAGACTAGACGAAATCTTTCTGCATGTGAACACCGACGAAAGTGTCATCTTAGAGCTTGTGCAGCTGCTTCTCAAACTTTGCAATCCCCAAAAACACCTTCAGCTAGCATTATTCCATTTTCTCCTCAGCCGAAAATTGAGCCAAAATCTCCTAAACATAAGATGCATGATGGTTTTGATCCTGTGCGAGTTAAAGATCCTATTTTTATAAATCTTGATGATGATATAGATGAAAATGTTATTCATGATGAAAATGATACTTCTTTTCATTCTGATAGTGAATATGAATATGTTGATGTTGATAACCATTTATCTAACGAATTTTCTAAAGCACTTATCCTAGCTCCTAGACAAGAACAACGTGGCTTGGAACATGAACATAGCCCTTGTTTGGATCTTGTGATAGCTCCATCTGTTGTGTTGGATGTTCCTCCTCTAGCATGTTTCCTGCCTTCCCAAAATATTGATCAACAAGATCGGGGGGTAGATGACGTGCTAGACTAGTTCATTAGCATAGCAGACTCTCTCCTCCTCTCTTGATCTCTTTTGTTACTTCTTCTATGTGTTATTCTCATTCTTCTATTTGTTGTCCTTAATGTTGTCTACTTGAGGACGATGCAAAGCATTGAGATCTCTTTTGGTCTCTCTCATGTTGACTCAAAAGACACATGTGTTCCCTTCTTCTAGGTGACCTTCCTTGATTGGGGAATGAAGAACAATTACGCATACATACACATGATATACATGAATTATCATAACAAAATACTGACCCCAAGGAAAGCGAAGTCACCTTGTGCTTTGTGTTTTGTGTCTATTATCCTTGGGCTTATCTCACACTTGGGGGCAAAATCCTTGTAATAACGTGCTCCTTTCCTTTCTCATTTCCTATATGTATCACTACCTTAAAGCAATCACCCCCGATGAGGCATGTGCGATCGCTTTAATGTAGGGTGGCATACACCCCGTTCATATCTCTTCAAGATACTTGAAAATTTCTTGGCAAATTTAGCTTTGCCTTGAAAATTTTGGTATTTTTTCTTGCATGACTCATAGTGAGGGAACCTTACTACTGATAGTCATGGTTCTCCCTCGTGATCTTCCCTTTTATTTTGTCAATCGAAGTCGTAAGAACCTTAGTCCACTGGGGGTTTGGTGTATCTTGCCTCCTTGACGTGGTGAAAGTCTTTCAATGTTGTTTCCTTGTACTTTACCAGAAGTATGGGTGTACGCTTATACTCCCACTAAAGTGGGGGCTAAATGTAGCATCCTAAAATTGCGACACTTACAATTTTGACTGCATTTGGGTCTTCACGATGGCGGCACAACGTTGAACCTGAATGGAGACCCCGAAACCTGTTTACGACACCAAAAACTGCATCTTTTTGCACCTTGGCCTGATCCTCCTTGCACCCTGCTATCCCAGGAGGTGGGACCATGGCGCCCAGCGCCCTAGTCCCTCAGGACCATGGCACCCAATGCCCTGGTCCCTAGCCCTATTTTGGGCCCGGTCTCTTGTTGGGCATCGGGTCTTTAAGTTTGCAATTCAGAAAATAATGCTTCTAGGTTAGCCTAAGGTCGGAAAAATTAGTCTCCTAGCCCTAATTGATAAGTATATAAACTACATTCCTTCTCCCAAAAGAAGGAGGAAAAAAAAACATATGCAAGCAAGAGGCAGAAGCGATATTCAAACATTCAAACATTCAAGCATTCAAGCATTCCTTCAAGCAATTGAGCATTCTAAGTCTCCATTCAAGGCTAAGTGTTGTATTCAAGACAAGGATTCAATCATTGAAGAGGAGATCACTTACAACATACAAAATACAACATTCATTACACCTTCTCATGTAAGAATACAAACATTCTTACAACAAGGTATCAGTACTTGTTTACATTACAAACATTTACATTTACAGCATTCTCATTTCTTGGTTAATTCCAAAACTGGGGTTTGACCTAAAGGCAAACCCCTAATCCCTAACCCCCCAATTGTCCTCTCTTTTCTGTGTGTAGGTTTCAGGTACGCAGCTGTAATTGAAGATCTGGAATCCTTGTGCAGAGACAAACAGATCCCCCTTCGTTTTGCGGATTTTTCGGAGGACCGTGTGCACTCCGGGCGCCATCGTCCCGTCAACTTTCACTCAAATTTGTAGAACAACATCATCTCGACATTTTACTGCTAATTTCAGGTCCGCCGCTTCATCCCGTATCCCTATTTCCATTTATAAGCGAATCTTTCTTACTTTACATGTACTCCTAGTTCAATCTTTCTATCTACATTCTTTACAAAAGAGGGTATCCTTGATGTCTCAACCCTTGAAACTCATTTAGAATCCAGTCTTGCATTGTGTGGGATTGGATCTTGTGAGTTTCAACCCCTATTTTGAATGTAAAGTCCCTCCTATGTGAAAACCATCAATCCTAGTGACCTCCTTTCTCCTTGGAGTGGGAGAGAACACCTAGGGTTCGATTTTTTGCTTTACACTAACACTTTTCTCTTGCACCTAGGACCACGAAAGTCAAGGGAGAGGATACTGTGTGTTAGAAGTAGGACCACTTGACAAACCTTTTTGCACAAGTGTGCCAATCACAAAAATCACTTGTTCTTTTTAACCATTTTTCATCACAATGTGATCTAACTATTTGGAGATGTTGCTCCAACAATCATGGTGTTCTTTTTAACTTCAAAGGCAAAATGTTGAGTAAAATAGGAAATTGAAATCCTGGTCAACTAAATTTGAAACACATATGCTTGAAGTAAATCGGCTTGGAACATGAAAACCTTTGACAAGTTGATTGTTCTTTTTACTTGCACAAAAATTGAAGTGTTGATTGTGAATTGCCTTAAGTTTGATGCAAGAAATGAAGTTTGTTTGTTGATTTTAAGCACCAAAATAAGTGAATCCTAACTTGCAATGAAAGCAAATTTGTGAGATTTTGAGTTTGTTGTTCTTTTTAACTTGGACAAATGAAGTTCGTTTTAAGCCCAAGCTGAAAAAGTGTGAGTTTAATATTTAAGCCAAAAAGAAAATGAATTCATTTTATCCAACTTTGAAAAACAACAAAGTTTAAAGAAATAAATTCAAATGCTTTCTACTCTAAACTCCTTCACCCTACACAAACAATCAAATAGTTAAAAAGATGAAATGAAGTATAGGTGGGCCTCCACAAGCCTAAGTTTTGATTTTCGGTTACAAGGTATAAAATTTACAACTCTCTATTACAATAGTGCCACTCTATGTAAATACAAAAACATTATTTAACACGAAAGCGCTAAATAACTTATAGATGCGCTAAACTAATTACAAATGCGCTAAACTAAGGTTAATAGCGCTAAACTTATTACAAATGCGCTAAAAGATTCTGTCAGATAGAAATAAATTCTGTCAAACAAGGAATGTAAACGCGCTAAACTAAGGACAAAGGCACTACTCTATAAGCAAAAGTGCTAAACTACAGGCAATAGCACTATTCTGGTGAAAAAAAGTGCTAAAGCACAAACTTTCGTAAGTGCTAAAGCGTGTTCAAAAGTGCCAAAGCGAAACCTATGTGGCAATTAATATCAGAAAAATATTAGTAGTTTTAAAAGATTTGGTGTTGGATTCACGTTGGGTTCACCAAATAATGCTCTACAAAATGGAAGGATTAAAAAAACCTGTGGTTAGACAACACACGAAAAACACAATAAACAAAGAGAGTTAGTGTTAATCAACCAAAGACTATTCTAAGCAGGCATACTAAGAGAGACACTAAAAACATAATAGAGCATTTGACAATAAAAGCAAATACAACAAGGCATCTCCAAATGCCTACCACCATGCTTGTAGCTCCTCCTCCCTTGTTCCTCTCCTCTCCGAGTTCCAAATGAGTGTAGCTCTCATTAACTTTTTGCACTATGGATGCCTTATGGAGGTTCAAGATTGAATATGATTAATATATGCTATGCAAATGTTAACTTTAGACCAAAAGAGTGAATGTAAATAGTTATACTAAAACGATCTCTCTAAAAATGACTATAATTTGAATGCATACAAGTTTTCAGGATGATAGCCAAAAATGCTAGATGCTTGAGGATTTCAAAATGAGGAATGTGAGCTCTATTTATAGGTAAAATGGAGCAATGAATGGTTGAGATTGAGTAATCTCAACAAGGGTCAGGATTGAATGGTTTAAGATCCATGTGAGCACTTTCAACCCAATCCTAGGATGACAAGTGTCAACATGAGATGGGTTGAGAGGAGAGGGAAGAAGCATTACATGATTGACATGACCTGAGGGTTAACTTGGGAGGCTAAGGTTAAGGTTGAGTTGACTGAATAAATTTATTATCCAAAGAATAATGCTTTTATCCAATGGATAAACTCTTGTGCAATAGTTAGTGAGGATAACCATGGGTGCAAATGGATTTAACCATAAATGGTTATGTAAGAGCCATTAATGGTCATGTAAGAGCCATTACTGGTTTTGAAAACTTTAGAGGTTAAATTGTTGAACACATAAAGCATTTAATAATTTTCAAAGACTTTGGAGTCTTTGAGAAGTGACTCCAAGTTGCTTAGGAATGTGACAATAATTAGGGGATGGATTAGGCTAATTGGGAAGGGGTTAGAAGAATCTAGAAGCGGATTAGGATTGCAAGTGGGTTTGGTGGGTGAGGGAAAATAGGATTTTTATTAAAATAAAATTCATTTATTTCAACAAATAGGTGCAACTTTCATTTTTAGGAAAATGCAAGTGGGAGGGGGGGGGGATTTTAATGATTTAAATAAATATTTTATTTATTTATTTAAAAGAGGAAAGGGGATTAAATGAAATAAATAAGATTTATTCATTTAATTGATTGTGAATTTGGTGTAATGAATGAATTAAAATAAATTCAATAATTTATTTAATTAATAGGAGAATGTTTGAAGATGAATTAATTAAATGTTAATTAAATTAATTGATGGCTAGTTAGTTTTTAATCAAATAAATATCAAATATTCATTTAATTAAACTGGACAGATTTATGTGACTACAAAAACAATAACAACACTTTAGACAATTCCAGATTTTGGACAAGGAACAAAAATATTATTAATGATGGTCTAGTTGATGCAAACAATGTGAAGTCTAAACAACCAGTGTTGGCTTTATCAGGTAACCCACCATCCAATAAAGATCAAAAAATTGTCAATCAAGGCACTAACACTTATCCATGAAATACCAATCAAGGAACTTCAACATCAAACACCAATAAAATCACCAAGGCAACAACACTAACCAAGGAAACAACATTAATCAAGGGAATAACGAAAACTAGAGAGGCAACACCAATACTTTCCCATATCAATGCATCTACATGCCATTAGAACAAACCTTAGAATCAGCGTTTCAAGAACTCTTGGTGAATAAGATCATCACATTGCCAACCACGAACAACTTTGAACCCAAGATAAAGCCACCTTGGTGGAATGACTCACATTATTGTGATTTTCATCGAAACAAAGGACATAACACAAATGATTGCATGAGGCCGAAGAACATCATTTAGGACATGATCGATAGGGGCAATTTAACAGTTGATGGTCACGAAATGAGTGGTGACCATGAAGCCTTTAAAAATCCTCTTCCAAATTACAACAAGGGAGGAGCTTCAACATCAAACGATACCAAAGGAGCTCGTATAAATCACCTATACGAGAACACCATCAATGACATATCGACATATGACAATCAAGTAAATATCATAAAAATCAATAAATGTGACAACCATAACACAAAAATACATCTTGAAAGGGAACACATCAACATCCACAACACTCCCCAAAACTCAATATAATTTAGTTGATCAACTATGAAGAACTCCCACTCAGATATCCATACTTGAGTTTCTCAAACTCTCACCAAAACACAAAGATATTTTGGAACAAGCACTTATCGAAACAAACATTCCAAATGATCTAGACATTGATTGATTCCAAGCCATGGTGGCTCATATGATAGGGCCACATAACATATCCTTTTCTGAACATGATGATGTCTCCCTTAATCATTTGCATAACACCCCGCTCCATATTGAAGTCTTAGTCTATAAACGTTGAGTAAAAAGAGTGTTAATAGATGGAGGAGTTGGTCTGTACTTTAAAGCTTATTCGTGCATTGGGTTTCTCTGAGCAATCTATTGATCTAAAAAAGAAGATCACCATCAAAGCCTATGATGATGAAGAGAGGTCATCCAAAGGAATGGTAATACTACCTATTTAGGTAGGTCTGGTACAAAAGGACACCATGAGCCAAGTCTTATACATAGACTTGACATACAATATACTATTGGGTTACCATGGATCCATGAAATGCAAGCGGTGCCTTCCACATACCATCAATGTATCAAGTTCCCTTATAATGGACAGGAAATTTCAATATCTACAGATAATAACCCTTTTCAGCATTGTAATACTATGGGGGCAACACAAGATAGCTCGATTCCACACAACAGGGAGGCCCAAGCTTCTTCAACGTTCAATAATCATCAAGAAGAACTCAAGTCTCTATCCATAGACTTTAAGCAAAAAATAAAAATCAAGGACCAAGGCATGGGGGAATACTCTTTTGAACCCCTATATCTATCAAAATTACCAACGTCACCAAAAACTTATGGACAACCTTCTGCATCAACACATCAGGCAACACAACCCATCACCAAGTTTGATGGTATATTTATCAACTTGGGCACACTAGCCGATGAATCAGAAGAGAAAGAAATCCTTAGTTGGCTATATAAGGATGAAGAAGAAATTAGAGCAGCTGCCATAGAAGTGGCAGTACCAACAAAACAATATGGAAAAGGGTTCTGGATCATGCAACAGATGGGATACAATGACAAAGGACCTATTGGCAAGCACCAAGAAGGCATTATAGAACCCCTGCAACCTCCTTCACAATTTGCAAGAGACAAAATAGGACTTGGGTACGGACAACATGTGTTGCCTATGCAGAAACAAAATAACCATCAAAAACCTCAGTGGAGAGTAAAGAAAAAATATAATGAAAACTCGTGGCAAGAAGCACTACACCAAGCAGTAGAAATGACAAGGAAAGAGCAAGAACATCAAGAAAATGAGAAATGATGAGAAGAATTGGCCATTCAAAGGGAAGAAGCCTCTTACAAGAAAGTACATCATGTGCAAGAACCTGAACAAACTGAGGTGGATCCACCACCCGAAGAAATTACTACTCATCGAAGAGAAATAGTGTATGAACAAATGCAAAGAGTACAAGAAGGCTCCAATTCCGAATCAGAAAAAGCTACAAAACTGGTGTCAATTGTCAGGGATCTTTCTCACCATACAACATACCTATTAGAAGTAACGAGATACTCTGGGAAAATAATTCTGAAATTGATTCTAATGAATATGAGTGGGGTAGTTGTTCAGATGTTACAGAAGACATTGAGGTAGATACCATCCACTCATACACATCCCTTTCTCAAGAGGGACAAGGCTCAGAATCTCGACCACTTGAATTTGGACCATCACATATCTACGAGGCTAGTGAGAACAAGTAGCGACAATATGAACAAGGCTCCATCGAAGATAATACCATCAAAAACCTTGACAATATCATAGACCTAACCAATATCCCAAACAACTATAATGATGACTCTATCATGACACTTACCGCGACTGATCTTAACCCACCAAATGACTCCTTATCACTCATATATCCTGACCTCATAGACTAGGAAGAACCTGAACACCATGATATACCAATATTCCCAGATGATTAATCCATTGTCCAGTATCTATGTTCAGTCAACCCAGAAATGTGCTCTACCAGTGAACAAAATGACTATATCTGCAATCAAGGGAGTGCCAAGTCTCTCAATAGTAAAAATGAAATAAACAAAGGATCTAATAGTGAAAACCAGTCAATGGTGGTATTAGATCACAAAAAAGTAAAAATAAAGGACGCATCTGTAGGTGAAAACCTTTTTGAGGCACCTAAAGATGGGAGACTTGATAATCTTCCTGAACATTATCAAGAAAGGTCACCAATATTGATTGAGCCAGCTCAATCAATAAACATTGGTACTGAAACAACAATCAAAACCATACACCTACCAGAATCACTCACAAAAGAGGAACAACCAGATTTTATCAAATTCTTCAAGGAAAATAAAATCAATTTTACTTGGTCTTATGTTGATATGCCTGGAATAGATCTGAACCTGATCATGCATCACTTATCCATCACTCCAGGAGCTAAGTCGGTCAAGTAGAAATTAAGAAAGATGAATCTGCATGTGGCATTATTGGTCAAAGCAGAACTAAAGAAGTTATTAGACGTCGAATTCATCCGACCTATAGACTATGCTAAATGGATCTCAAACATTGTAACAGTTTCAAAACCTGACAAAAGCATTAGAATATGTACAAATTTTAGAGATGTCAACAAAGCATGTCCAAAGGATGACTTTCCTTTACCAAGCATTGACATAATTATGGATCTAACAACAGGCCACACAATATTATCATTAATGGATGGTTTCTCTAGCTATAATCAAATCAGGATAGCCTCAGAGAATCAAGGTAAAACTGCGTTCACCTGTCCATGGGGAACGTATTGTTGGAATGTCATGCTTTTCGGCTTAAAAAATGTTGGGGCAACTTATCAAAGAGCCATGATGACAATCTTCCACGATATGATGCATACCTTCATGGAGGACTATGTGGATGATTTGTTGGCTAAATCCTTCACCCGAGCATAACATCTAGGCATATTAGATAAAATATTTCAATGATTGGAGCAATTCAAGGTCAGACTAAACCCTAAGAAGTGTGTCTTTAGGGTCACATCAGGCAAACTGTTGGGCTACATTGTATCATAAAAGGGCATTGAAGTAGATCCAGCAAAAGTATAGGCTATCATGAAAATGCCACCTCCAAAGAACATAAGCCAACTCAGATCTCTGTAGGGACGACTGCAATCCATCAGACGATTCATAGCTCAACTAGCAAATAAATGTTTACCATTCAATCATCTTACTTATAAGAATATACCTTTCATATGGGAGGACAAGTGTGTAGAATCATTTCACCAACTCAAACAATATTTGATGAATCCGCCAATTTTGGTACCACCGATAGTAGACAAGCTGCTCATTCTCTATATATCAACAACAAAAGTATCATTGGGGGCACTGCTAGCGCAAGAGGATCTAGAAGGCAAGGAACAAGCTATTTATTACATTAGCAAGACTTTGAATGGATATGAACTAAATTATAAATTCATTGAGAAGGCTTGCTTAGTAGTGTTGTTCACCTCTCAAAAGTTCCACTATTATATGCTAGCTCACACAATCAAGCTGGTAGCAAAAATTGATCGTCTCAAGTATTTACTCAGCAAGGTAGTTCTTATAGGAAAATTGGCTAAGTGGGTCATGATTCTCAGTGAGTTTGATATCCAGTACATAGAACATCAGGCTATCAAAGGATAGGTAATTGTAGATGAACTGGTAGAAGCACCATTACCAGACCAACAACCACTACAGGTGGAATTTCCAGACATGGATGTACTCATTGTCACATCCAAGCAATGGACCCTGTACTTTGATGGATCCTATACACAACATGGATCGAGTGCCAGCATCTTGTTCGTCACTCTAGAAGGGCACACAATTCCAAGATCTTATAGATTGATGTTTCCATGCACCAACAATGTCATTGAATATGAAGCTCTAGTAATAGGAATCAAAATGGTTGTGGAATGGGGAATCACAGAATTGAGAATCTATGGGGATTCTCAATTAGTTATCAATAAGATCAATGACGACTATCAGACAAAGGATGATAAGCTAATTTCTTACAAGAGAATGGTGGATGATTTCAAATAGTACTTTGTATAAGTCACATTTGAGAAAATACCAAGATTGGACAACAGAGTTGCCAATGCAATGGCCACTATCGCTTCACTACTACAAATTCCAGATAAATAGAGTCATTACGAGTTCCTGGTAGAGAAATTATTTTTCCCAACCTATGACAATTCTGCATCTCGAGTCATCTATGCCCTAACCAGTTCAAACTCACCTCTATATGGGACAATCTATGATTATCTCAAAAACAATACTCTCCCACCCCACCTATCTCGCAACCAAAAATGTAGCTTCATCCGGCAAGCCACCTGCTATACTTTAACTACTGACACACTTTATTATCGAGGTCTAGATGGTACACCTCTATCGTAATGAATCTGACTCGACCTTACACAAGCTTCATGAGGGTATATGTGGTACACATTCAAGTGGTTCTCTTCTAACCAAGAAACTTCTGAGAATGGGATACTACTGGCTGACAATGGAGAGAGAGTCCTATCAATTCGCTAACAAATGTCTTAAATGTCAAATTCATGACAATCTTATTCATCCACCAACACAAGAGCTGCAACCATTCACCACATCTTGGCCTTTCTATCAATGGGGACTTGATTTAGTAGGGAAAATTCATCCTTCTTCTTCAAATGGACATAATTTCATTATCACTGCAACAGGGTATTTTACAAAGTGGATTGAAGCAGTCTCGATGACCACTATAACTGGAAAATAGATCTCCTCATTCATTCACAATTATCTCATTTGTAGATATGACATTCCTAGTTCCATCATCACAAACAACGAGCATCCTTTCAAGAATCAAGATGTGCAAGAGCTATGTGAATGATTCAAAATCCAACATCGCTTCTCCACACCATATTACCCACAGGGGAATTGCCAAGTGGAAGCATCGAATAAAATAATCCTAAAAATCCTCAAGAAAATAGTAAATGATGTGGGCAAGGATTGGCATGTACAACTCAATCCGGCCCTTTAGGCATACAAGACTAGTATCCAGACACCTACAAAGGTTACACCATATTCATTGGTGTATGGTTCAAAATAAATTCTACCTCTTGAGATAGAATCCCATCTCTCCGAGTATCTTTGAAGGGCCTCATACTAGATGAGGAATATCAAGTAAATAGTTTGCATGAACTAGAGCTTCTTGATGAAAAATGACAACATGCCTATGACTATCTTGTTGGCATTTTGATGATGTTGTGATTGTCATTGATGGACACACTTGTTTTGAGATCACTTTCTTTATGTATGAGTTATGCTCAACCGGTAATTGTTCCAACCGGTATTATGTATTATAGTCTTTAGACTATCGGTGTTTTGCAGAAGTTGTTTCCTGGTCACAAATTGACTAAAGACACAAAGCAGTATGAAGACCTTAAGCAGTTTGAGGATCTCAAAGTAGTACGAAGGAACAAAGCGGTAGTTAACATTTTTCTAGTCTTCACTTTGACAACCGGTAATCGGTAAAATGTATGAACCAGTATTACTCTGTGATGAGTTACCAACCGATATTTATGTGATGAGTTATCATCCACCGACACTTTGGCGATGATTTTGTATCGTGTTACCAAATGTGTCTAGATGCACTAAACCTAGGAACTTGTAATGTAATCCTATTGGAACAACATGAAATCAGACTCCTTTATAAGGACATCATGTCTAGGGTTTTAGGTGATGAGGGTTTTGTATGTGCGATTATAGAAGAGAAGATTAGCTCTATGTGAAGATATAGAGTGTGAAGATATTGAAGGCTAAAGTAATGCTAAATGTGCATTAGCAATGAGCTATCAAGGATCTAACCAAGCATACTGTGCTATTATCTAGATCATCTACTTGTTGATTACTCATATCTTCGACATGTCTAAAATCCTTAATCGGGTAGGCCTAGCAAAGCCTTTGTAAATCCTCTAACAAGGTGGTTCACAAATATGAATATGAAATCCTCTCACAAGGTAGTCTTTAACAGGACTTATCTCCTAACAGAGATCTAGATTCCTAACAGGATCTGTTGTGGTGAAGAACATTGTATGACCTTAACCGGTCTGGTTTCTATTCTGCAAATAGTTGCTTGTGAGTTTCTGCTCACCGTGGTTTTTCCCATTTGGGTTTCCACATCAAAACTTCTTGTGTTATGGTGATTGTGCTCTTGTGGGTGAATGCTTTATTTGCTATTTGGTTTGCATTTGTCTTAACCAGTTTGTTAGTAAATCTGTTATACCGATTAGCTGCTAAATTGTTTAAGAGTTTGAGTTCAGTGTTTTTTGGTATACTAATTCACCCCCCCCTCTTAGTATTCATCAATTGGTATCCAAGCCAACCTTTCTATAACTCTAACCACTCGGAAGGAGATGTGGGGAAATACACTGTGAGGGAACTTACTTATCATCTCACTCAAACTGAGAAAGCATATGATGAACTCCAAGTCAAGTATAAAGCCTCTCTGGCAAAAAGAAGAGAGCATGTTGAGAAACTAACAGAGCTTACTAAAAATAGTTCTTTTGATGAAGCAGACATGGAGGCCCTAGTTGAAGAAGTTGAAAAATTGAATGAATCTAATGCCAACCTGAGAAGGGAACTGGAAGGACTGACTATCAGAATGTGTCAAGAGCTTGAGAACCGAAGGAAAGCTAAAGATCTGGTAAAAAACAAAGATCATGAGATCTCCAAGCTGAAGCAAGAAATCAGTGCCCTTGTCGCTCATCTCCAAGAGAGTAAAGTGAAAAAAGAAGAAATGCAAGGTGAACTAAGCCTAGCTATTTTTGAGAATGCAACCTTGAAGGAATCCAATGCTGCTATTTCCAAGGAACTCACCGAGTCAAAGGAAATACTTGCCAAATTCAATCAAAGTACTGTTAAGCTAGAACAAAAGCTTGAATCAGCAAAATCGGTAAAGAATACCATTGGACTTGGTTTTTCCGATTATGAGGAAGGTGAGACCTCTGGAACAAAAGATGTAGCATCAAAGAAGCAACCGACATCAAAGGATAAAGGTAAGAAAAAGTTTAAACCTATTTGCTTTAATTGTCTCAAAGAAGGACATACTGCTAATGTGTGTAGAAATAAGGCCTACAATAACTTTCCTTATTTTCTAAATAATAAGCCTAGATCCAATAGATTCAATGGAAACTATTATGCATGCAACAAGTTTGGGCATAGAGCATTTGAATGTACATCTGTTATGCACAACACTAGGAGATATCCTCAAAGGACTCAAGGAGTTTTTCCTGAACCCACTGTGAATCAGAATCCAAACCGGTACAATGCCTATGACCATCAGTCAGGTGGTGGTGGCTATCAAGCGACAACCAGTTGGAGAGCAACCTGTTTGATCTGTCATGGTAGCGGTCACACTGCTACTACATGCAGAAGGAAGAATGGTAGAATGAACAATGGACCATGGAGAACACTTGGAATGGTATGCTATCATTGCAACAAACCGGGACACTCTGCCAGAACCTGCAAAATGAGAAAGAACCTATCAGATGATATATCGATCACTCCAAAAGGGAAGATCAATGTTGAAATTGTTCAAGCGGGAATGAATAAAACATAAAAAAAGAAACCTGAAGAAGTGTCACAAGATGAACTGGATTCTACACCTACTGTGGAAGTCTCTAAACTGGAAAACTAGGCTTCAAAAAAGCTTAGGGGGAACAAATCGGTGAAATGTTTCGAACCCCCGGTTTATATCGGTAAAAGACTTTAATCAATATACGTTACCTATCAATCGATAGAAGATTATGAAGCGGTAAAAGGCAAAATTAGGGTTTGTACCCTAGTGGTGGAGCATTTATTATGGTAGGTGAAGAATTCGTTTAAAGAGAATTTTCAAAGTCATTTTCACTTATCAGTTTTTGAGTGAAGAATTTTTCAAGTGCAAAGTGACAAAAGGTGATTCGACTTGCGATTCAGAGAGATTTCAAATCTTGCAGAAGAATCTAGAGATATTGTCAATCAATCAAGTGAAGAACACCAAGTGGTAATCTAGCAACCAAAGTGGTGTGTTGCGAAGTTGCATTTGCAAACCCTAAATTTTAAAATTCTGAAGGTATTTCTCAAAATTCTTGTTTATCAATTAATCATGGCTTCTACATCGCACTCCAGCTCTAGTGTACCCATGGACTCAGCTGATTTCATTCAAAGAAAAATGAAATACCATGCCCTGTCCCAAATACTTGTCAGAGTCATTATCAAAGGAGATATTTTAGGGTACATCGACTACAAATTAGAAGACCTAGGATCCCTAGCGATTCATTCCCAGCTAGGTATGTTCTGTGGGGATGACAAGAAGATCAAACTGGAATACAACATCCTGGAGAGGAAGAAACTTCACAATGCGGTTTACTTTCTTGAAGATTTCACAGAAGAACACATCTGCATCATCCTGAGCAGAGTGCATGGCGATAAGATGTATCTCGAGAGGATGCATGACATTACGCCTGAAGCAATTCATGTCGTCACTAGTTTCTACAACAGTGGTGAGGTGTCGGCCCTTAGGAAAGTCATCAAGACTAAAATGACTAAGCTCATTGGTTCTCTGAGCGACCAATGGGGAATGACCATCAACACCATCAAAGATGATTTGGTCAAGTATGCTTGCATGGTGATTGGATACCGAACATTTTATTTCAGCAGAATAAACTTTGTCTCTGCTGCTGTAGTAAATGTCGCCTATAGAATGATGATGGATGACGCCTCATTTGATCTATGCACTTGTTTGTCGAAGCAACTTCTATTAAACTTGAAGTCCATCAAACATGACAGTGCTCTAAGGTTTAAATTTGGACAACTTTTGGTAGGTCTATTTTTCTACTTTCAAGGCTATTTCCTAGGAGTCAGTAATATTCAATGGTCTGCTGACCAACCAGTCACTAAACAAATTAGGGAAAGTCTTCAAGTGGTGGGAACCAGATATCTTGAAGTCTTGAATAAATACTTTGATGAATTCAAGCGGAAGATGAGCCAGAGGATGAAGATATCTAGAGACATTGTTAAGAAATATGAAGAGGACATCTGCTTTACCATTAAAGTAGATGAGTGCATAATGGAAGTAGTAGAGTCAAGATAGGAAGAAGTGGAACCTATGGGATATGAGGTAATGTATGACATGTTGGATGGGTATGCCTCTACCTTGATTGCCTCTCCTTTAAATGCAAATAAAAAGAGAATCGACACCTACTTTTTAAAGGGTAACACCACTTGAAGAACCTTCAGTGAAAAAGGGAAAGGCAGTGCCATCGGTATCGGCACCAGTTACCTCAGCCAGCCCAAAAGTGACCAAGCTGTCACTTGCCAAAAAGAAACTGGAAGTTGCACCCGCTAAAGTATTTGAAAGGAAGCGGAAGACCAAAAGCAACTCACCGGAGTCTGAGGATACAGAACCAGAAGTGCAGCCTAAGAAGACCATGCAAACAAGGAAGAAAGAAAAAACTACCAGTAATGCACCTGCATCATCAGCACCGGTAAATATTGATGTCTCTTCTTATAAGCCAATGACACATTGTCAGAGGACTATTAATAATATTAAAAGAAAATTGCTTAGTGATTTGAAAGAGTATTTTGATGATTTTGTCGATAGTGAGAAAGAAGAAGTAGAGTGGGAAATCATTAATTATTTATGTGTTTATGATCGGTCGCCATCATAAATTAGATCTGAGACACTTGGTTCTTTGTATAATTCTTTAGATAATAAATGACACATTGCCATCGAGAGAGAATAGGAGATCAGAGAAAACATTTTTGCAGAATACTTCCTTGATGCTTCAAACTCTGAATTGTTTGAAATCATGGACCGGTACAAAGGTCTCTTCTTCATGAGAAGAAGAAGACTCTTGCTAATGGAAGGCAAAGCCTCTAAAGTGGTGAAAGACACACACTTCCATACTAAAGCCACTGTGAAAATGCATAAAGTTGCTCAAGAAAATAGAGAAGCTGAGGAAACGAAAACTGGAAAATCGGATGAGGCATTTGATGGCGAAGGAGAACCAACTACCTAACAGGTTGAAACTATTGATGTGGATGCGTTATATGGTGAAGATGTCACTCTGGATACAAAGAAGGAGAAACAAGATAAAGAAAAAGTAGAGAAGTAGAAGCTGGACAAGGACAAGGTTGACAAAGAGAAAGCGGAGAAAGAGGAAGAGAAGAGGAAACAAGAGGAAGAGAAGAGGAAACAAGAAGAAGAGAAGAGGAAACAAGAAGAGAAGAGGAAACAAGAGGAGAACAGGAAAGAAGAGGAGAAGTGGAAAGATGAGCAGAAGAAGAAACAAGAAGAGGACAAGCGGAAAGAAGAAGAAAGAAAGAAGGAGAAAGAGAAGAAAAAGAATGAAGCAGAGCAAAGGGAGAAAGAAGAGGAAAAGAAAAGAGTGGAAGAGAAGAAGGAAGTAGAAAAGAACAAACAAGCAGAGACTCCAAAGGCAACTGGTGGTCAAGCCAAACCGGCTGACATCACCAGTCCTATTAACCTCCAATCTGCAGATGAATCAGAGCTGCTACAAGGCATAAAGCTAGCACAAGAAAGACTGGAAACATTGAGGAGGAAAAAGGAGCAGGATGTCATTTACACTGTGATTGACACCCTTACCAGTTTGATTCTAGGTACCAACCTCCCTGGTACCGATTCCTCTCTTGCCAAACTAAAACTTCTATGTACAATTGTAGAGGACCAGGTATAATGCTTGGAAGAAGTTGATGAAGCTAATGCACAGAAGAAGCATCAAAAGGCACTAAACACTGCCTTAGTACAGAAACTGAATGAGCTCCAGTCTCAACTTCAGAAACAACAGAAGGATATAAGAGATGCTATGGATGAGGGAAAAATACTGTTGAGCAAAATAAGCCAACCCCATCTATTTTGTGATGATGTGCTTGCCCAAAAGGATAAACTGCAATCTGATTTTCAAGCATACATAAGCAACTTTAAGATGTTGTATGATTTTGTCACTACATATGGGCAAATTGTTCACCGGTATCAACTTCAGTCTACTAGGATAGAATTGGAGATTAGCAACTGGACAAGAGATTTGCAGGAGCTTCAACTGGTTTTATTACCCAGACTAAAAATTCTTCAAAAGTGCTTTCTCAATCTAGAAGCTTTAACGCTAACTCAAGAGATAAGTACCATTGATTCCATGGAATAACATGTATCACAGATGCAGACAATAAGTGAGGTTGCTACCTCATTACTTGAGTCATGGTAATTAGCCACGAAGACTTTTATGCATGATTTTAAATCTATTTTTGATAAGTTTCACTCATTATTGTCATAAACATTTACTCATTTTAATGTTAATGAGAAAGAGGGGTTATTCTACATTACTTTGTCATTGTTGGCAAAGGGGGAGTAGTATTTAAAATTTTGGTGAATGTTATGTATACTTTTATGTTACCTTTTTAAGGGAGTAGTATACATTGTAATTTCTACAAAAGGGATAGTGTATATGCTTAGGGGGAGTAATTTTGATTATGCCATATTTTTGTTGTAAAAAATACTTAGATGTCAAAATTTTCCTAAGTGTTGCCATCAATGCCAAAGGGGGAGATTGTTGGAATTTCGATGATGCTATGATTGTCAGTGATGGACACACACTTTCTTTATGTATGAGTTATGCTCAACCGGTAATTGTTCCAACCAGTATTATGTGTTATAGTCTTTAGACTATCGGTGTTTTGCAGAAGGTGTTTACCGGTCACAAACTGACTGAAGACCCAAAGCGTTATGAAAACCTCAAGTGGTTCGAGGATCTCAAAGCGATACAAAGGAACAAAGTGGTAGTTAACATTTTTCCAGTCTTCACTTCGACAACCGGTAATCGGTAAAATGTATGAATCGGTATTACTCTATGATGAGTTACCAACCGGTATTTCTATGATGAGTTATCATCCACCAACACTTTGGCGGTGATTTTGTGTCATGTTACCAAATGTGTCTAGATGCACTGAACCTAGGAACTTGTAATGTAATCCTATTGGACAGACATGAAATCAGACTCCTTTATAAGGACATCATGTCTAGGGTTTTAGGTGATGAGGGTTTTGTATGTTCGATTATAGAAGAGAAGATTAGGTCTGTGTGAAGATATAGAGTGTGAAGATATTGAAGACTGAAGTAATGCTAAATGTGCATTAACAATGATCTATCAAGGATCTAACCAAGCATATTGTGCTATTATCTAGATCATCTACTTGTTGATTACTCATATCTTCCACAAGTCTAAAACCCTTAACCGGGTAGGCCCAGCAAAGCCTTTGTAAATCCTCTAACAAGGTGGTTCAAAACTGTGAATTTGAAATCCTCTCACAAGGTAGTCTTTAACAAGACTTATCTCCTAACAAAGATCTAGATTCCTAACAAGATCTAGTCTGGTGAAGAACATTGTATGACCTTAACCGGTCTGATTTCTATTCTGGAGATAGTTGCTTGTGAGTTTCTGCTCACCGTGGTTTTTCCCATTTGGGTTTCCACGTCAAAACTTCTTGTGTTATGGTGATAGTTCTCTTGTGGGTGAATGCTTTATTTTCTATTTGCATTTGTCTTAACCGGTTTGTTAGTAAATTTGTTATATCGGTTAACTGCTAAACTGTTTAAGAGTTTGATTTCAGTGTTTTTTGGTATACTAATTCACCCCCCCTCTTAGTATTCATCATATCTCAAGGCATATCAGTAGAAAATGTGAAGAAGCTCTAATCAAAAAGTCATCCCAAGGGCTTTCAAATTCGGTGATCTCATACTAAAGGAAAATCCCAGAAATCAGTAAGATCGAGAAAAGAAGGGGAAGTTTAAACCTAACTGGTTGGGTCCCTTTGTCATCATATCAGCCTACAGATCAAGAAGATATAAGTTTTCAACTTTAGAAGGGGACATGCTCGATGAACAACCCAACAATATCCATCTAAAGAAATTCTACACTTGAGTCATCCAATGCAGGGGAAAAGCAAAAAAGCAAAAAAGCAAAAAAAAATCAGAAAATACAAAAAAATAAAAAACAAACCAAAAAGTGAAATAAAAACAAGTAGCAAAAACCTAGAAATAGTTGCTATTTGTGAGAGAATAGCTCCTCTATTTATCAGTACTCATATATTTGATCCATCTAGTCTCAGCTAAAATCCATCGCCAACGCACTTATACACACAACATTATCCCGAACATACTTAGCGTAGTCATTGTCCTTGATTATCTAAACATTTATTCATATCATATCCCACCATGGATTGGTGATCAACGTATATATCCACATCAATAAATATCTATGAATAGGGGCAGCATTCTGATAACAAACAAACAAGGATCACAACATACTAGAGAACCAATGTCAAAAACTACTCATCAGAATAAAAAATGAGACTGTTATCCAACTGCAACTTTGGAACACACATGATGGATGATTTTTTGAATTATGTTTTGTTTACATTATTAGCATGAATTTTTGACTATTTGTATATTAATTTCTGAATCATTAGATCTCTGGAGCTACTCAAGGATGCATTGAGCTAGAGAAGCAAAGAAGGAATCTAATATTTTTCTTTGGTTTTCTGTATGTGAGGCTATCATTCGTATGGTGCAAATTTTTCTCGAGACATGATTGTAAACATATCATTGAAGACATTTTTCACTTTACACATACAAATGGTTAACTCTTGTTTGTTTTACACAAGCAACACTCAGGTCATCTTGGTTCAATTATACCTCAATGCTTGTGTCGTCTTGAAATATCAAACATTCATGTAAGTTATACTCAGGTCGTTATGGTTCAATTATACCCTGATGCTTGTATTAACTTCCAACATATCAAAATATCAATGATGACAAAAATAGAGCACAAACAAGTGACTAAACAGGAATGACAACAACAAAATTTAAACTTGCATTTAGTTGCATATCATCTTAAAAATTGCATTTAGTTGCATATCATTTTAAACTTGCATTTAGTTGCATATCATCTTAATCTTGCATTTAGTTGCATATCATTTTAAACTTGCATTTAGTTGCATATCATCTTAAAAATGCATTTCATTTCACAACATTATCATTATCATACAGTGCATTTTCAAGATACATCTCATAAATCAAAGTAATCAAGGCAATACATCATCACATTCTCACTCATCTCATCATAAATCATACCTTCACATCATAATCAAAATCAAGAGCATTATTATCAAAGCATCAAACCATCCTCATAAATCTCATATCAAAACATAATGCATATAATAATTCCATCATCACCAGTAAGCACATCACATGTGGATTAGAGAAAATCAGTTGCATATATATCTATATGTGTGTGTGTGTGTGTGGTCGAAATGTACAAGGGATATCATGTCTATCAAAATACAGCAAAGTGATAAAAAACAACTGAGATAGGGGTCTCTCAAGTATGACTATCTCTTGAGGCTGACGGTCTAATTATAGATGTTCCAGCTCCTGAATCTCCACCAGGTGGATCACGTCGGGCAAGCTCCATAGCTCCTCTACTCTTTGTCCTTGTATGACTACAACCGGATTGACTGGACGCCACTGCAACATAGCTAGGAGCTTTATGATCTCGAGGGACCACCTTCTCTTATAGACACCTATAATACTCAGCCTCCTTGGTCAAGTATTGTATCTCTGTCAGTGTGTCTCGAACTGGGGTACCAACTGTTGCTCTCTCCAACCTATCAGCAAGGGCCTTTTCCTGACCCCGATACTCTATCTTTGTATCCTACTCTGCGATAACCTATGTAATCTGGCGCTACTATGCTAACACTTGTGCCTACAACTGCTGCACCAAGACCTGTAGCGCTCTAATCTGTGAATCCTGTCGGTGGGTGGGCATCCTAATCTGAATGGTTACCTATGTTGTATTCCTACCCACACCTATCCTTGTTTGAGGCATTGGTGGAGGTAGAACATCAGATCTCCTCCTCTATAGCACCCACCATAGCTAGCACCACACCTACCCTACCAACCCCACCAACACCAAGAATAAGACCTCTCCCTCTATCTCCACCACCTCCTCCACCATATCCATCTCCCTCTCCTACCTCCTCTCCCTCCTCATCTCTCTATCTGGCTCCCCCTCACCTATGTGGTTGCTCATCCTCATCATCATCAAAAGTAGACAGCAACTCTGTTGGATCAGATATATGTGCCACTGCATGTGCCATGAAGTAGGCTCAAAACTCCTATGTCATCCTAGCATCCACAACCCCAACCCCATAATCCTAGATCTATCATGCCAACGACATATACTCCTCAACCGTTGCTACTCTATCTAGTGTAGGTCCCCACTTTGGTACATCTTGTCAGCGACAAGCATATAAACAAGCTACTGATAGCATCCCCTATTGTCTACCATACCATTGTTGAACATGATTGTGCAAGAATCGCTCAATAATAAAGGGCATTCGCCCAATCAGGTACCTTGACATATATACATAAGGAATTTCTATCTCGTCCTTTGCCCACACCTCACAATCCATATACGATCTCCAAATGACCATATCGATATCATCCAGTGCTCTCTGCTAATGCTCTAGTTTTCCCATCTTACACTGGAGAACTACACCTATATACCCATAATCATAAGCCCGACCAATTGGCCTATCCCTGTCTGCAAGCAATCTCGACACGGGAATATGCTCTCAGGCCCACACTTGTAACAATGTCACCCTAGCTGATAAACAAGTATATCCTAGATATACCACATGGTGAAGCTCTCTGTATAGATGGGCCAACATATAGAACCCCCATGCAAACCTGTGTCCCGACGTCACCATGTCCTCCAACACCAATCCCCATCCCATAGCTAGTCCCTTCAACCTACGGTCAGGACACAAAAACCCACCAATGAAACTTGCTAATACTGATAGCAGCGGAGCGTAACCTAAATCCAAAAACTCCTTCCATGGAATCTCATACCCACTAATCTCATCATCCTGGTAGATGCAGCGAAGAGACTCTGTCCCACCCTCCTCAGTTTGTTGATAAGGTAATAGAGCCCCAACCACAAGAATTTGCAGAATCCAATAACAGTCCTTTGGTGTGACTGTCATCTCACTAGTCGCCAAGTGAAGGTGTTCATATCACTGTGCCACCTCTCTGCCAATAGTGTCAATAAACCTTGATTAATGATATACCAAGGCATGTTTAATAAGGAGGAAAACCCACATCTCTCAATAATATCTCTGCTAGCCTGTGACAAAATGTGGAATCAGTATCCGTGGCCTCAGAAATCGCTCTTGAGACTGGAGCACACCAAGTTTTGCCTACAAATTAACAAGTATCTATCATCAGTTCCCAAATCCATCCAATATATGAAATCAAAGCACAATCAACTTTAAATAGTGAAGCATCTCAAGAATGCAGCATAAACATATTCACATCAATCCATGCAAAAATCAATGATCCATATCAAAAATCAGACTCATATCGAAAGCATCTCAAAAGACTCATATCAAAAAGCAACATCTAGATCCATATCGAAAATCAATCAGGACTCATATTGAAAATCAATGATCCATATAAAAAATTAGACTCATATTGAAAGCATCTCAAAGGCTCATATCGCAAGCAACATCCAGATCCATATCGAAAATCAATTAGGACTCATATCGAAAATCAATCAGGACTTATATCAAAAATTAAGGACTCATAGCAAAAGCAACATCAAGGACCCATATCACTCATGACTCATATCAAAAAGAAAAATAAAGATCCATGTCGAAATCAAAATTTTGATCGATATCGAAAATTAATTAACTCAGCACTCCATATCGAAAGAAATTCATATTGACAACAAGACTCAGATCATCCTACACCAGCATATCAGAATCGAACATCATCACAAAGCAGGACTCACATTGGATCAGGAACCATATCCAAGTAATCAGCAAACACATATTGACATCTACACCATCTATCTAATCTATTCAATTCACCACGCATTCTTCACAATCACTTTTTTACCAACTTTGGACCCTACGTGCTAAACCAGGGCTCCTAAGCGTGAAGCTGCCACCTATGCACTAGTCTTTTCCATCAATGCGCTAGTAATCAAACCCTACATGCTAAACCTATCCCACGCGTTAACTAGAACTCCAATTACGCTACCTTGTTTACCCAACGTGATAGGTTATCCTATGTATTACCCAACCTACCCATTGCACTTCTATGAAGACCTAATGAGCTAAATCATCCTATGCGCTAACCTACCCCCTGATCGCGCTACAATGTGGTCCCGAGATGCTAAAACTTCTAAGGTTTTAATACACACTAACACTCCTATCATATGCGCTAAACAACTGACCCCATGCGCTAAACCGGCAAAATCTGACCCAAAATTGAAAAATAACCAAAATAAATAAAATCAATAAAAAACACAGAGGGATTTTGGCCACTTACTGGTGGGTCATAGGCAACGGGTCTCAGATGTCACCTAACCCTCTCAAATTGGTTCGAGGAGCATGGAATCGACATCATCGTCAAAGCTCCAAATATCACAATCATAAAGAGAGAGGTGTGCCAATGATTTTTCAAAATTACTTTTTACCTTTTAATAGGGTAAAATAAAAAAGGTTAATAAGTGGGGCATGTATTTTCCTCCCAATTTTTCATTTTTAACCTTATCAACATCATTTTCAGGAAATGAATCAATCATGTGCAATCAATGTTGTTAATATTCTCATATTGCAATTAATTCAAAAATGCTCATCAACTTGACAATTTTTCCCTAAATCCTTGATTCATCTCTCGAGGGGGCATCATCAATATCGTTCATCAAATCTACATCTGGGACATCATATCGATCATTTTTTTACAACATATCCGGCAAATTTTCTTTGAATCAACATGAGTAGACACGTCACTTCAAAGAGGGGCAAAATGTAGACATATAAATCTGACCACTTTCCTAAATAAATATTTAATATTTATTTTAACCCCATTCCCCCTATTAATTGATGAAAACAAGGGTGGGGGGGGGGTGTGAATTAGCATACCAAAAAATACTGAACTTAAACTCTTAAACAGTTTAGCAGTAAACTGGTATAACAGTTTTACTAACAAACCGGTTAACACAAATGCAAACCAAGCAGCAACTAAGGTATTCACCCACAGAAGCACAATCACCATAACACAAGAGATTTTGACGTGGAAACCCAAATGGGAAAAACCACGGTGAGATGAAACTCACAAGTAACTATCTGCAGAATAGTAACCAGATTGGTTAAGGTCATACAATGTTCTTCACCAGAACAAATCTTGTTAGGAATCTCAATCTTTGTTAGGAGATAAGTCTGATTAAAGACTACCTTGTGAGAGGATTTCAGATCCACAGTTGTGAACCACCTTGTTAGAGGATTTACAAAGGCTTTTCCAGGCCTACCCGGTTAAGGGTTTCAGACTTGTCAAAGATGTGAGTAATCAACAAGTGAGTGATCTAAATACTAGCTCAGTATGCTTGGTTAGATCCTTGATAGCTCATTGTTAATGCATTTCAACATTACTTCAGTCTTCAAAATCTCCACACTCTATTTCTTCACACAGACCTAATCTTCTTATGTGATCGCACATACAAAAATCTCATCAACCACCTAAAACCCTAACAACCACTAAAACCCTAGACATGATATCCTTATAAAGGAATCTGATTTCATGTCAGTCCAATATGATTACATTGCAAGTTCCTAGGTTCAGTGCATCTGGACACATTTGGTAACATGGCACAAAATCACTGCCAAAGTGTCGGTGGATGATAACTCATCACAAAAATAATACTGGTTGGTAACTCATCACAGAGTAATACCGGTTGGTAACTCATCACAGAATAATACAGGTTCATACATTTACCTATTACAGGTTCACATATTTTATCGATTACCAGTTTGTCAAAATGAAGACGGGGAAAAATGATAACAATCGTTATGTTCCTTCATACCGCTTTGGGATCCTCGAACCGCTTGGGTCTTCATACCACTTGAGATCGGTAAACACTTTCTGCAAAACACCGATAGTCTAAAGACTATAATACACAATACCGGTTGGAACAAATACCGGTTGAGCATAACTCATACATACAAAAAGTGATCTCAAAGAAAGTGTGTGTCCATCAATGACAATCACAACATCATCATCAAAAATTGCAACATTAATTAAATCCTATTTAATTAATTTCTTCATATTCATCTATTTGATTAAATAAATTACTCAATTTATTTAATTAATTTCACCTAAACCTTTTCTAGCCTTTAATTAAACAAATTACTTTATTTAATTAATTCCCCTTTCTCCCTTTTTAATTAAAGCTACATTTAATTAAATTAATCCTTGCAAATAAATAAACCTAATCTATTTATTAAATTCCCCCCACTTGTATTTATGCAAGTTGCATCTATTTTGTTGAAATAATGTAATTTTATTTTAATTGAAATCCTCCTCCATCCACTTGCATTTTCTTACATCTCCCACTTGCCTCCTAAACCTCTTCTAAATTCTTATAATCCCTTCCAATTTAGCCTAATTCATCTCCTAATTATTGTCACATTCCTAAGCAAAGAGAAGTCACTTCTCAAAGCCTCCAAAGTCTTCAATAGCCATTAAAGACTTTGTGTCTTCAAATGGTTAACCTCTAAAGTCTTCCAAACCATTAAAAGCTCTTACATAACCATTTATGGTTAACTCATCTTTGACCTTAGTTAGAGACTTTCTCTCTAACTTAACCCTCATCTAACCCAAGGGTCTCATCAAGCATTCATAGTTTTAACCTTGGTTATCTCTTTAACCCCTGCACAAGAGTTTACCCCTTGGGTAAAATCTTTATCCATTGGATAGCCCTAACCTAACCTTAACCCTTACCTCCTAAGGTAACCTTCATGTCTTCTCAAGCATTTAATGCTTCTTATATCTCCTCTCAAGCAACCTCTTGTTGACAATTGTCACCATTTCATTGGTGAGAATTATAAACATGGATTGATTAACTTTCAATACTAGCCCTTGTTAAGATTATCCAATCTTGACCATCCATTGCCCTATTTTCCCTATAAATAGAGCTCTCATTCCTCATTTTCATAATCTCCAAGTTTTCATGTATCTACATTATAACCTAAATTACTAAACATTTAGTCTCTCTTTGTTAAATCATCATAATAGCATTTAGAAGCATTTTAATATATCATAGAATATTCATGTTAGAATAGTATATCATTGCTAGGATAATTTGCTAATCTTATCATCATCTTTATGCTAGCTTAATCATCATAGTTTCAATATCATACATCTTAGAATGCATTCATGCATATAAATCAAACATCACTCGTTCTTGGAGTTGTCATTCCTAAGTCACTTTGTTCAGTGATCTGAGAGCAAAACATTGACTTTAGGGATCCTGTGAGATAGAGAACAATGAGACACCCCTTGGGAAGTTGAATTGATTGAATGAGTTCATATACTTGCACCAAGAGTCTCATTGGTGTGTGGATATTATGGATTTCAGTTATTCATTTTTATCACCAGATTTCCCTGCACACAATATATATACACATGTACGCGCCCACACACACACACACACACACACACACACAAATATATACATATACACTAAGTATTCAAAAGATGGTTTTCAATATATTCTAGTATATGTGTTCTCAGATTTCAACCTAAGAAGAGAAAACATGTTGATTTATACCAAACTTGTATGAAAGTGTAGAAAACCTATCAACAAGCAAACTTAGTCAGTTATCTTGAAAGCAAAGATATGCATGTAAACTTGAATTTAGGAAAATTTTACTATTGTTATTGAAACATAAACTAAATCTGATTTTAGTATTGAAAAATAGAAACATAGAGGAATAATATCAAAGTAAAGAATTAATGAATGCTAGACAAAAGAGGAAACATAGATTTAAAAGAACGTGTGCTCATATCTTTCATTTTTGTTACACCTTTTTTTCTTCATTTTAATGTTTGTTTAATACTGCAAATGAAAAGATTGTTTCCTTGCAAATGGATTTGCGTTCTATTGTTTGCATGTGAATGATAGTGAATGCTATATAATTTAAAGATATTGTATGAAAGGAATAGGCATGCTAGATGAATGAATATGCTAGTCATGTGTTTTATGGGAAAGTATACATTCCAGGATGGGTGCCAAATATTGGGTTATAGAGAGTATAGTTTTTCTTTTTCCGAACTATCTTATTGATATGCATGATATTATACTTGGTAGAGTAAATTATTGACCATTGAAATATATGGAAGTATTTATGACTCTCTACCATATCCTTGTATTGATCTTGATTGTTTCTTAAATGAGTTAGAATAAATGAAAATGCATGTATCATACTAAGCACGCACCAAAATTCCATCTTGCATATCAAATTCTTCTTGCTAAGCAATTCATGCAGGGTCGGGTATTCTTGAATGATTAAGAATTTCAGAGAAGCGTATGCTTCAAGGTTGGGTGGAAAAAGCACTTGAATCTTGTTCTCGTCTTCATTAGAAGGATTGAATTGAAGATAGCTAAAGGATTGGAGATCAAACGATGGATCTTATCTCTTTATTATGTATTTTATCTTGTATATGTATGTTTCAAGTTAAGGCAATTGAATGCCTAAGTTATGTAATGAAATTATGATATATGATTATTATGATTGAAATACTACAAAAGAGTACTCTATATTGTAAGAATACTATATTATATCTCTTTATTGAAGATAGACTTGTTGTGTTGATTATTGTACTCGCATATTTAATGACATTATGTGATTATGGGATGATTAGAGAAAAACAAATGAATTTATTAAATGAATTATAGATTCATTTGAAGAATAAAGAGCATTTGTTCTTTTATTCAAGTTAGAGCATCTATGTCTTTTATTGGTAAACGGATTTGTCACTGTGAATTCTCCTTCAAAATTGACCCTATTTGCCCAAAGAGCAGTGTCAATCATTCCAACAGTTGGACATATTGCATTCTGTTGCCCCATATTTGGCATACCCAAAATTTGAACTTCAAACTAGTCCCAATGTTTAATGAAGGCCCAAATATGTATCTATGCGTAATGAGTGAGCATGTGATCCAAGGTTGTCGTTCTTAACCTACATTGTCATCAATCATAAATATGTCAGTCAAAATGTGAAAAATGGATGAATTTTGAAAATTAAAAAGAATTGAGAAAAATCATTTTGTGAACATATCCTAAGCATCATTTTGTGTCATATGACCAATTTTCGCCTGAACCCAGTTCACAGTTTGCCATATTTCAAACTTTCAAATTTTTATGTCCCTCGCTTTAAATCAGTTAAAAACCCACACCCGAGGTATTGTCATGAGGGATAAATGATGATATATTCTCATCCTCCTACCTTGAAGGCGTGTTTCAAAATTCAGAGCCTAACTCATTACCAATTGAAAGTTGTGGTCATATTTATTAAATCGAGGAATTAAAGTCTAATGGGAAATATTTGAATTATTCTTTTAAAAATAATTCAAATATTTTAAATTATTTTCAATATATTTCCCTTTTTTGATTTTTTTAAAGAGAGAGAAATAAAAATTCCTTATGTAGGTTCAAATGGAATAAATATTTTTCTCAAAGCCCTTAATTGCTCAAAAATTTCAAAATTCCAACCGTAATAGGTTAAAAATGCTCAAAAAGTGAGCTAGCCTAACCTTTTTCTTTGAAAAGTAAAAATTTTAACCTTAATAAAGTTTTAAATGCTCAAAAAGTGAGCAATCCTAACCTATTATTCTCACTTTCTCACAAATGATAACTTTCTAACCTCCCTTGCTCAAAAAGCTTAAGTTGAGAAAAGAGAACCTCCAAGAAAAGACAATTGAGTAGGTGTCGATTGATCTATCACCAGTGAATGTGCAAGTTTTAATCCTAACATACAACCTTGCGTACCTTCATGTCTCATAAGCAGTAGGTTGACCACCAACATAAAGAGGCTGCACAATGGTAGCAGATCCAAGCTAAAGAAATATACAGTGCTAGAATGAAAGAAGTCGATCCACCATCAGAGGTCAAGATGAAAGGAGTAGATCGAGATCCAGTCAGTCATTTACCCTGATTCAGTTAATTGAGTTGAAAGATCGAACTCCTCTACCACCACCAACGCCTTCTCCTCCCCATGCAAAATGCAAAGGCGTAGACAAGGCACTAGAATTGTTTAACAAAAATCCTCATAGGGTTGTCATCTCGCAGCATGCCATGAATGCAAGATATACATCAAATAGATTTGTCAAAAAGCTTTTAGAAATTTTCAAGCAAATACAATCGGCTGATGTAAAGCTAAAATCTGCAACCTTTGCTAGCACCCTCTTGCCCATGCATATGGAGATAAGAATTCTCGGATAGGTTACAAACATCTATCAAAGCATATTAATATTTATCCAATGTTGCAATTGCAATTGCCACAAGTTGACAGAATGCGGGATGTGCATGCATGCAATTTGTTTCATGGAATGATTAAGAAAAATGTGGAGCCATGGACAACATGTGCGAATTGTTTGAACAAAGATGCCCCAAAGAGATGTCATGCACAAAATAAATTTGGTGAACAATTTTTATAAACTATCAAGCAAATACAATTGGCAAGCCCGAAGCCAAATCCCCAGATGTAGTTATTGCAAAGTGTACATTGAATGACTCTATTGAAAGGTTTTAGAAACTTCAACCAAATGCAACAGTCCAAAATTCAAATGCATTATGCAAAGTTCGATATGCAAATGAATTGCTTGTCATAATGCTTCATATAAATGTATCTCATGGAATGTGACATCTACTGGATATCCACGAAATGTATTTGGTGAAAAGACTTTAGAAATTGTCAGTATAATGCAATTGGCAGGTGTAATGACTAAATCCACAACCTTTTCCCATGACCTCCATTAGTGACTTGCATAGCTTGTGGTTGATTTGTTTAACAAAATGCCTCAAAAATGGTGTTATCTTAAGAAATGTAGAGAAGTGATTGCAGAAATTGAAGAAAATGGATAATGCAAAGAAGCGCTCAAGATGTTTGAATTAATGAACCTCTCTGGAACACATTCCAAGATTGTAAGCTTTTGCTAAATGTGGACTCATAAACATGTACTTGACATGTTTCAAAAATGGCTCAAACATACATCATCCTATCTAATAGGATGGTTGCGGTATACATATACAAAATGGAGTTGTTGAAAAGCCTTTAAAAGTGTTTCAAACAAATGTAATCATCACACATAAGAAGTCGATCTGCAATAATTGGCAAGATCTGTGCCAGAATGGGAGCTTCAAATTAGGCAGTGGAAATTTATTGAAGCACAAAGGATAGATAATTTTTGTTGGATATTGTATAGAAATGGTGCTCGTATACTTGCATATGAAATGTGGAATCACAAAATTGGTGCATGAATCCTTCAAATGTCTTCAAGAGAAATCATCACATCAAATGTGGTGGTCATGAAATATATGTGAATTTGTTTATTGAAAAAGCTTCAGGTACTCTTAAGATAATTCATTCGTTATTCTAATCGACATGCATGCCAAATGTGGAATCATAAGACATCGAAGCTGGATTGTTTGACAAAATGCTTGAAAGAAATGTAATTTCATGTCATGCCATCAGAAACAATTTCAAAAGCTATCATAGATGAAACAAATGGAGTGAACAAGGAGCTTGACAAATCAAACATAACATTCCTTAGTTAGGGATTTTCAGTTACCTTTTGGTAAAAGTGACTTGTGTCACATAATTGTAACAAAATTAGAAAATAAGCTTTATTTGTACAAAAGGTTGAGAAAAGTCAAACTAAAATGAAGCTTATTTTTTATTTTCTCAAAATTGCAAAGTTAGTTATTAGGTGGTTAGAAAGTAGTTACCACTTAGTTATCAAGGAAAAGCTTATAAATACTGGGCCATTTGTAATGTAAAGGGAATCTTACAGAAGGGGAGATGTTGGAGAACTTTTGGATTTTACATCTTGTACAAGATTTTGAACTTGTATACTTTCAAAAAGGATAACCAAGAAAGGATTTAATTTGTATGTCTTGAATGTGCTTCTTAGTTATTGTTATCAATCTCTCATATGTTAAATTGATAATTTATTTGTGTACTTGTGCAGTCTATTGATCTTTAGTTCAAATGATATATGTATATGATGAAACACAGTCACATTCTAGTATCTTGGTTTGAATGTGATAAGGTAACCTATTTCCTCATAAGTTGAGATTCGTTATCCTTCTTTTATTTTTTCATATCAAATATATTTTGTGCTTGAACCTTCTTTATATCTACCATCATTTGTGAAATCCTATTATGTGTTCGTATGTTTTCCATTGGGGTTTCTGTTATTCACTTTGTTTTAGTTTAGTTTTCTCTCCTTTTTGTACTTTCAGGTTAAAAGTACACAAAAATTCTAAAATACTCCCATCATACGAGGGAGTTGCCCCTCTCAAACGCAGAGGAAGATTACAGTTTGATTGCAATCTCTCCAACTGTTGGAACGGTTGTCACTGCTCTTTGGCAAACAAGGTCAATTTTGAAAGAACATTCATAGTGACAAATCTGTTTACCAATAGATTTTTGGCAACTCTGCTGGCGAGCGAAATACCAGTGTGTTTTGTTCCTCAAAAATTTTAAGGTACCTTTTTCAGAATGAAGGTTGGTGACTCTGTTTGAAAGATCAAATTCAAAATAATAGTTTTCTACAAAGGAAAGTTGGAAAGTGACAGTGAAAGTGATGATGGAGACTATTTATATCAAAAGAAGCAAGTTCCTGATGAGCCCATACAAGTTGAATTCTTGAAGAAATTTTATGGTGGCATGCAGTTTACACCTGATAAGATTCACCCTTCCTTACGTCAAGTGTTGCAAAGAATTGAAGAAAATGATGGAAAGGAGATTGGTTTTCTTTCTTGTGATCATTTACCCAAGTCAACAATCAAGAAATATGAAAATAAAAGTGATCTTTCTCCTGTACCAATTGCTCAACAAAATCAGACTCTTGATGATCCCAAACAAGTTAACTTCTTGAAGAGTTTCTATAGTGGAAAGAAACTTGATCCTCATAAAATTCATTCTTCTCTATTCCAAGCTTTGCAAGAGATTGAGGAAAAAGACGGAAGAGATAACCAAATTCTTGCTTGTGGTTGTATTCTTGAATCAACAATGGATAATAATGATGATTCTCATTCTCCTCCACCTATTTATCAAAGAAATCAGACTCTTGATGATGTTGAATAATTTCAATCTTTGATTTAAGCTTTTATGGTGATAGGCAACTTGATCCTAACAAAGTGCATCCTTCTCGGCATCAAACATTGCAAGAGATTGAACAAAAAGGTGAGGGAAAGAATTATTTTCTTGATGAAGAACACATTCCAAATGAAATGTTTTGTGATCCAAGTTTTGAAAATGACCCGCCACAATATGCATGTGTCAAGGAAGATGAAGCTATAACAACTTATAAGGATACAAGTCAAAAGAAAGATCAAGATGAAGTGTGTGAGGAAGAAAAAGAAGATTGTGTTCCTGTATGCCATGAGAATTATGAAGATTACCATAGCAAGGAAAAAGTCTTCCATGAACTTGAAAACAAGGAGCTTGAAGGAGAAATAAATGATTTCAAGACTTCCATGCAGCCCAAACTTCAAGAAAATGATGAAGAGGAGAGGAATAAAGATGAATCTCCTATAGTTTTCATTCCAACTTGGTGTCTCAATTCTTTTGACGATGAATTTCTATGTGGAGAAGATATTCTCATTCATCCATCACTAATAGTTGAAGATGAAAACTTTTCCAAGGAAATCAAAGGTATAACATCCAGTGGAAAACTTTGTACGGATATGACCAATGGAGATGCAACCATAAGTAAAATTTTGCAGACTTTTTTTTTTCCTTCAAAAATGGAGACCTTTACTGAACTTCTAGATCAGCCCAGAGTGGAAGAAGATGAACCATCAAGCATCTACTCTTTATCATACATGCCACCTGAGTATGAAGTTTTTAAATTTCATGAAGAATGTGATGAAGAGGAATCATTGGGAAAAGAGAACACAAAAAGTAATGCAGATGTCTATGAGAAGGTTGAAAATAAAATCTATGAAGGTATATCAACAAATGTCCCTATCTTGATGGAATTACAATCTATGCCTTATGGAGTATTCAAGGTTTAAAGCAATCCTCTTTTTGAATCTTTAGATCAAGAAGGCACCCCTATACAAGAGGATAGTTTTGGGAACCATATAAAAAATGCAGAGATAAATGAGCTAATGGATGATCTAATGAAAGAACCCAATGAAGTCACCCCTCACAATGTTTGTATCTTAGATTGGTGTTTAAAGGCTTCAAATGATGACTTCTCCTATGGTAAAAGTGTGTACCTCAATCCTTTGTTTTCAGATGAGTGTATTTCTATGGGTGATTTTCAAGTTGATATTCAAGAACATGATTCAATGGCTATGTCTACTCAAGTTTCTTCACATCACAGATTATATGAAGGTTGTTCAATCCGTGGGTTAATGTCTTCTAATACAAATCATCAAAAGGATCTTCATATGGTGAAATTTGATATACTTAATATGATTCCAAACCACATAATCAATATCACAGAAAGTGGTACCCAAATCTTTCAAGAGATCCTGAAGATTTATGATGGGATTGTTGGCATTTTTAGTTTGTTGGCATTTTGCATATAGATTGCATTAATGATATGTTATCATTGATGTCAATTGAACCGGTAATGGTATTCATGTTATTGCTGATATTGTTGTTTTTGATATTGGCTAGTAACCGGTAGGAAGAGATTTGTGGAAGATGTTGTAAACTGGTATGTTAAGTTTGTGAGTTGAACCAGTAAACTGGTGTAAAGGGTTCAACCTTTCTATGCATTGTAACCGGTAAACCCTATCAGTTGTTAAACCCTAACCGATCAAGTTTGTTGGTTTATTATCTGATGAGTGGTAATGATGGAGACACGTGTGATCATTGTATGAGGATAAGTTTAGATTGTTTTGGCACATTTGTTTGTTGTCTAGGGAAGGAGCAAAGTGGATTGCATCTAATGCATAGAAAAATGGATTGCATCTTATTTGTTGATTTGATTAACTTCTAATTAAGGCATGATAACTAGAAGCGTTGAGAAATGAATATGTTGAGATATGATTAAGCATTGTTGATGTTTACAAGATTGGAGTTGTTTACTGTTAAGTTGTCATAACAGTCAAACCGGTTGATGCCAAGTATTCTTATGAATATTGATCTTGACTATGATATGTTTACTTTGTATGATTGAATTTGAGTTTGGGAACTTTGTATCAGTTTTTTGGTATACTAATTCACCCCCCCCCCTCTCAATATTCTACTAGACATTTATTCTTTCATCATACCATCAATTGGTATCAAAGTGTCTCGGGTCCTTTTTAATCTAAAAGCCTAACAACTTGAGGAAAAGATCTTGTAGATCATGATGAAGAAAGAAGGTCTGAAGTTCAACAAAGATAACTATAGAATATGGAGCAACAGAATGAAGATTTACATTAAGAGTCTTGGTAGTCAGTATTGAGATCATATAGAAACTAAATATTTACACCGACTGGAACCCTGGCTAATGGTTAGAAGAAAGAACAACAAGAAAATCATCAAGCATTAGAGGCTATTATTAGTTCCTTGTCTGATATTGAATATGTAGATGTTCATGGTCTTGAAACTGCATATAAAGTATGGAAAAAACTTGAGGAGATTTATAGCGGTGATGAACATGTTAAGATTGCTAAAGAAGAGAGTCTAAGAGGAAAGTTTGATGACATGAGAATGTCTGAACATGAGAATATCCAACAGTATGGTCAAAGGATAAAAGAGATAGTTGGTGAAATAAAGAGTGCAAGAGAGAAAGTGGAAGATGCCACAGTGATCAGTAAGCTACTGAGAACCTTGCTACGAGTCTATGCTATCCAAGTTACAGCTATTCAGGAGTTGAAATCCATTGACAAGACAAAGCTATCTCTTGATTCTATTATTGGAAAAATTACTACTTTTGAATTAAATGGCTATGATGGTAGTGTAGAAAAATTAGAATCTGCATTCAAAGCTCCTATCTCTAACCCGTCTATGAGAAGAAGTAGAGATGTCGGCCATAGCTATGAATCTAGATCCAACAGAAATGCTGATGATGAAGACAGCAGTGGAACTTGAAGCATTGTTGGCAAAATGACTTCCTAGAGGGACTGGTAAATATAGAGGTAAGCTACCTTAGAAATATTTTGCATGCAACAAGATTGGTCATAGAGCAACTAATTGCCCTAATGGTGAAAATGAATACAAGAGAGACAAATATAAGAAGTATAAGGGTAAAGGCAAGAGAGATTGTCTTGTAGCTATTGATAGTGGTATTACTAATAAAGAATCTGATGATGATGCTAGTGAAGATATTGTGTCTGTAGCTATTAAGGAAGAAATATTAGATCATAAGGCACTAGTATCCAGGATGGATAACTCTAATGATTGGTTCATTGATAGTGGTTGTTCACATCACATGATTGGTGATCGAAGAAAATTTCTTTCCCTGAAGGAATTTGATAGCGATGTTGTCAAATTTGGCAATGACTCACCATGTATGGTTAAAGGTAAGGGAGTTATTTCTCTTAATAGGAAGAGAAGTGTTGATGATGTCTGTTGGGTTGAAGGCCTAAAGCACAATCTTTTGAGTGTGGCACAACTTAATAATAGAGGATACCCACTAGAGTTTAGAAATGGTATGTGCAAAATCTTTGACAACAAAGGTGAATTGATTGCAACCGGGAAACATACCAGAGGTAATCTATTTCATCTTAATCCTAAAGTTAGCAACTGTTTGATTGCAAAGATAGATGATAGCTGGCTTTGGCATAGGAGATTTTGTCATATAAATTTTGACAATATTGTTAAAGTGAGCAAGTCTAAGCCAGTAAGAGGTTTGCCTCAACTAGACAACCCGGTTAATTCTCTTTGTAAAGAATGTCAGTTAGGAAAGATGACTTCTTCAACTTTCAAGAGAAATTCCTTCTCAACAAAGCACTTGTTAGATTTGGTTCATACAGATCTATGTAGACCAATAAGAACAAGAAGCATTCAAGGTGATAGATATTTCATGATCTTTATTGATGATTGTTCAAGGATGATGTGGGTCACATTCTTGAAGTATAAGAATGAAGATTTTGGTAAATTCAAGGCATTCAGGGCCTTAGTTGAGAAAGAGAGTGGCAAAAAGATAAAATGTCTGAGAACAGATCAAGGCGATGAATTTACTTATGAGGAATTCACTAAGTACTGTGATGAGAATGGTATCAAGCGGCAACTTTTTGCACCAAGGACACCACAACAGAATGGTATAGTAGAGAGAAACAACTGATCAATGGTTGAAGCTCCTAGGACTATGTTGATACAAGGAGGTGTAGCGAAAACATTTTGAAAAGAAGTTGTAAGTACACCTGTGTTGGTTAACAAATTTGTCCCTTTCTTCAAATTGTAATATTTACTTTCTTTGAATAATAATCTGACTCTTCTACACCCCTTTATGAAAGGAAATAAATAAACCAACAATTAGATGAATCAATTAAAAAAAATCCATCCTCTGCGTTAGAGGGAAGCTCCTTGTATGATTTGCAATGAATTTTATGCAGAAAATCTTGAAACGAATACACTTTTAACCAAAAAGCATGGAAAGGCTTTAGCATTCATCCATCAACACAAAGGAATGTTTTTAACATAAAACAGAAAGAATATTATGAAGATCAAATGAGAGTTCACAGACTTTGATTTTCACACATGTTCATCACATAAATTTAGATCAAAGCAAATGCATAGCAGTATGAACTTTGATCAATTCTCTCTCATGCCTCACAGGACAAGGGGGATCAACTCAAATCAATCTACAATGAATTTACTTGTAAATAATGGTAACAATGATTTCAGAAAACATAGGAATAATTGATAACAAAAATGATATCATACACATTAGGTCATTTCTTAAGAAAAAAAGCCAATCCTTAAACACAGAGATTCAAAGATTGCACACCATAACATTTCATTACCATTCTAGATTTCAGAAAATTCACTGCAAAATAGATACTTCTTGTTCCTGGAAAAATCATAGTTTTTCGGACCCCTGCATAAACTAACTTCCTAGCTTAAATAGCCTGCAGGCTTATAGTTTGTTACATAATCCTTAAAACTTTACTTTAACCAAAGGTTAAAGAAACTATTTGCTAAAAACAAGAGAAACTAAAATAAATATCCATAGAAAGGCTGACAACTCATCCCCTAATTCATGACTCCACTGTGGTAGAGGAAGCCACTAGTCTATCCTACTTTGCCGCAGAACTGCGCACACCACACCATTCTAAATGTGTCACAGAGAAGTTCAGAATGACCTGAAAGTAGGGGAGTCCAATGTGTTGGATTCGTTGCTTCCACACCTCCTTGTCCATATTCACTTGTGTCACCCTTACCTTGTGCACTTCCAGATGATCAGAACATACCGCGAGCATTGACTCAATCCTAGCTACCTTAGAGAAGTCATCCGTAGTCAAGGACTTTGTCTTTCGAATGAGTTGTATCCTTTCTTCGAAGATTTTTTTCATCTTTGTGGCAGCTTTGATTGTCTGGGCATCATCTTTCATAAGCTGGATGTCAATGCATTTGAGATCCTTTTGCATAGTATCAATTAAATCTGTTAATCCTTTTAGCAATTTAGTGGATTCTTCATGGCCCTGTTTGATAATTGAATTACACCACTCCACATTTTTCCTTAACACATATAACACATTATCCTCGAGGCTTTCCACAAGCTTTTTCAACCAAGAACTTCATCACTCCATATTTTTGTATATCATTCATCTGTGTGAGAACTGCTACCCATTTGGTCTTTTCTTTCTCCCAAGCAACGACCTCTAATTCCAATTCTTTGCTCACAGTCATAGCATCCTCATATACTTTCACCAGGCTGACAATATAGTCTGAACCTTGCTAAATTATAAGATCCAGTCAGCTATTGAACATCTCCATGACCATTCTATTTCTTTGGACTTGATCCAACATCTTTTGATTTGCTAGAGATTTGAGATCAAATGACACTTCTACCTATGACAAGTGTTGAGGATTTGGATGATGAATGCAATTGATGTACTCAGCCATTTGAGTGATGATTTTCTTCAACTACCTTTTATCCTTCTCATCCTTCCATGTTCTAGAAATCATCCTCTTCGTGGAAGACTCCAAATGTTTAACATCAACGGCTCGCGAAGCAACCCCTAGATCAATCTTTTCAAATCTGAGGTTATCCTCAGTAGCCTTGTCTACGTCTCTATCTGAAATAGGCTTGGCTATTTCGGCCATGCAATGACCTATTGCTTCATCCACCTCAAGCATTGTCTACGTCTTGAGTCTTTTCGGATTGGATACCTTTCCAAGACACTTGTTGACCATGTCTTCTATAGGAATAGTAATCGGAACCACACTTCGTTTCTTCCCAACAATAACTTCCAACCATCACAGTGTGTTTGTAGGTTCTTTAGGTGGAGGGGTTATCTGAGTATCTGGTGAATTGATAATAACCAGAGTGTTCATGGGATCCAATTCACTCTTTGTTTCTTTACTTGTGTCCATTTCCTGCACTGCAGGTTCACCTAAATCCTGTTGTTCCATTATTACTTCTACCTCTTCGCTAGGATCCAGGTCCACAACAATCTGGTTCAATGTTGGCTTTTTACTCTTTTTCTTGCTCCTTGACTAAGTTACTCAGGCTGTTGTAGAACCTAATAGTGACCTTCCTAATCTCCTGGGTTGGATTTTTTCAACACTTGGCTTTGAACCACCTGCAATATCAATAATTTCATTAGTGGAAGAAATAGGAAGTTGAGTCACAGTATGTGAATCAACTCTTGGTTCATGGGAGGATATGAGCGATTTTTTCTTAAACTTTTGGTCTCTCAACCACTTCTCAGGTATCCTAACAACATTGAAGGTTTTAGCTTGAACATTATCATCTTCCTTTTTATTCTAGTCAATCTCATGGATTGGCTTTCCTTGATCTTCCTTGTCAAATTATGGATCTAGAATATCTTCCCCTGTTTCCTCCTGAACTCTGGATACATTGATAGGAAGCTTCATGGTGATAATTTGTTGCAAAGTAAATATTGACCACATTCTCCTTCTTACCTCATAGTCATCACTGCAATTCTCCCAGTAATCTTCCAATTGGGGTTCATGATGGAAGTTGTCATCCACATTTAGATTTTCCACGGCATAACCTCTGCTATCAAACCTAGGTCTTGCAACATAGGGTTGCAGGTTCATCCTCTTAAATTCCAATTCCAAATTTAGAGCATCAGATACAGACTTGCAGCTATAGTATCCAAGTTCAATGGGGAAGGCAACTCCAGATTCACCTTTTGCCCCCAACTTTTTATCGATATGAGCTAGTTGCCTACCCTCGAAACCACCTACCCGAAGATAGGTGAACCTAGAAAATTGAATGAAGAAACTATCATATATACTTATTAACTCCATTGCTTCAGCTAACATCCTCTTGTTCACATCACCCTGAAGTTCAAAAGCAATTCTCCCTGCAAAGACACCATTCCATGTGGTACTATGTTCTACATGTTTCTGCTGCTGCAACAAAGGGTAGTAATCATACACCCTCATGCCATCCACCCATGGTTCATTGAGAAAACCAAGCCAATCTCTAGTACAAGCTAGTATGTAGAAAAGATAAGAGGACATATAAAAACTAGACATACCAACAAAGTTACTCAAACCTTCATGGAGTCTCTTTGCAATTACCTGGGCCCAATCAAGATACTTGTCATCAAATAACAGCACCTCAATGTAAAAATACATCCAATCTTCCTAGTAAAAGGAGTGTGAGTTTCCTTTTAGTCTATTCAATAGTACAACAATGTCTTGCACTTATGTTATGAAGTGTTCTCTAGTCAGGGGTTTTGGTAGTTGTGACCCTCCTTTTTGAACCTTAAGGAGCCAGTTTCTTGCAATTACACTCATATACATACTCTTTTTCTCTGAGAAGAAGGCGTATGAGGTCCCAATAGACCAATCCTCATATGATTCCTTGTATGGGATACCCATCACCGCCATTACTGTCTCCCTGTTGATACCAACTAGCAACTCACTATTAATGGTTCTTATGCATCTATTCTCTGCATCATACCTGTTCATGCAAGCAATCACCAAATCAGGACATGGTGCGGCAAGTGGACATGCAGTGGATTTGATGAGACCACTTCTCACTATTTTCTCCATCATTGAACCAGGTTGAGGGTTCTTGGTTCTTTCTAGGAAATCCCCTAGATTGGCATGAGTCAGAAGTATCATCTAGCTCTAGTAATATGCTCACTAAACATGAAGTCCAGCCAAGCTTCGGCAATACCAACCTCATACTACCTATCTATACTTTTAATCAAGCAATTCTAAAACAGGGTAGAATTCTACTCCAACAAGCTAAAGATTTTCTTCCTACACTGATAAATCCTCAGAACTAAAGAAATACAACATAGGGGAATCGTTTGAACTTACTCGTTACCACCATGAATCTGGAAACCTTCTCAGGAAAGTAGAGCTGAATTTACCTTCGGTGCCTCCAATTTGCTTAATTACAGAAGCTTCAACCCTTACAAATTCAGAAAATGAATTCATATATTTCCTTTAAACAAACGGGAAAGTACCAAGAAAACCACACATGCTTCATAATGATTCACTTAAGTGTGTGAAGTAACATTGAAATGACTGAAAATCTGACACCTTCTTAATTACCCATCACTTCCACACAAATAGTTAACGTTCTCATGATTACTTTCCAAATTTGGAATTTTAAATTGTTAGATGTCGGGAATATTCCTTCTTGCCGCACCGCTTTCAGTGTTAACAAAGTCTTAGAATTAGCTTGAAGTGAACCTTATGACCTTGAACCATCTTAAAAAGATTTAAATGGTTCAAGTTCATCTGGGAAGAACAACAATGAACTAGTAGCTCAAAACAATACCGGGAACGAGCAATAAACATGACTAACAAGCAAGAATTTTGAACCTTTGAACCATTGAACCGAAAAGAATTGGTTCAAGGTTCAAGTTCAAAGCCGACTTAAAATATATTGACACCCGCTCGTTAAACAACATTACGTAGCCGCGACTCACAAAAGAAAAATATTTTGAACATTGAACCAAAAAGGTTCACGGGTTCAAAGTTCAAAACGCATAACAATAATGCGCTTGCTTTAGTGGAGATAAAGGCTGCTAGTGACATTTTCTTAAAATGTGCCTTGAACCTTGAACCTATTGAATTGTTTTTAAAATTTCAATGACTTTGGTTCAAAATGAAAAGGTACAAAAGACCTGAAAGAAATAAATACAACAAAAGGCAACCCGCAAGCGTGAACATTCAAGGGGGCTAACAAGTTGTCTACACAATGAACTGAGTTCTGGTGAAAAGAGGTAAGGACAAGACCCCTTATGAATACTGGTATGGGAGATCACCTGATGTTAGCTATTTTACGATATTTGGAAGCAAATGTTTGATTAAAAGAGGTAATTACATAAGCAAGTTTGAAGCTAAGAGTGATGAAGGCATATTTCTTGGCTATTCCACCAAGAGTAAGGCCTATAAATGCTTCAACAACTGGACACAGAGAATTGTTGAGAGTGTTGATGTTCGTGTAGATGAATGTCCTAAAGTCTCTGAAGGAACAAGTTCAGAGAAAAAGGATGAAGATCCTTGCATTTTGCTTTTGGAACCTGAAACTGTTAAATCAAAAACCGGTAAAGCAAATCCTGATGTACTTGTTCAACCAGAACAAATAAATTCAGAAGAAGATGATAATGAAGAAGCTGAACTTGAAGAGAATGATCATGTTATTCCTAGGTATGTGAGATTGAATCACAATCCTGAACAAATTTTTGGGGATAAGGATGCTGAAGTACTAACTAGAAGGAGAATAAGAGAGAACTATTGCATGATCTCCACCTTTGAACCTAGAAGTGCTAAGGAGGCATTTGGTGATGATCATTGGGTTAAAGCTATGGAGGAGGAATTGGATCAAATTGAGAAGAACAACACTTGGACACTAGTACCCTAACTAGTAAACAAGAATGTTATAGGTAGTAAATGAGTGTTCAGAAACAAGTTAAATGAAGATGGTGTTGTAGTTCACAACAAGGCAAGATTAGTGTGCAAAAGTTATGCGCAAGAAGAAGGAGAAGATTATGGAGAAAATTTGGCACCAATAACAAGACTGGAAGGTGTCAAAACTTTACTTGCACTTGCAGCTCATAAGAAGTTCAAGGTATACCAAATGGATGTTAAGTCTGTATTTTTTAATGGGATATTGGAAGAAGAGGTTTATATAGAGCAGCCTGATGGTTATGCATTGACAGATAAGGAAGACATGGTATGAAAATTGCATAAAGCTTTGTATGGATTAAACCAGGCACCCAGAGCATGGTATGAACAAATTCATACACATCTGATGAAGATAGGATTTGCTAGAACCAGTGATGACAACAACATTTATCTCAAGTTTGAAGGAGATGAAATACTGGTAAGTGAACTATTTGTTGATGACATTATATTTGGAGGTAATGATGACATGAGTAATAGTTTTGCAGATGAAATGAAGACTGAGTTTGACATGTCATTAGTAGGGGAAATAAAAAAATTCATAGGCTTGCAGATACAACAAATGAAGAATGGTATTTTCATTACTCAATCTAAGTATGTGAAAAACGTTTTGAAGACTTTTGGTATGAGTGGCTGTAAACCAGTTGGAACCCCAATGGTTACAGGTTGTAAGTTGTCCAAGGAAGATGCGTCTAAGTCTGTTGTTAGAATATTTAATCTTTACTTGGCTTAGGTTTATTTGTATTTAGTTTAGGATATTCCTTTGGAATTCCTACATGTAATTTGTCCTCTAGTACATGTGTGAGGACAAGTCATTTCTTTTATTTTCCTTTATTAAGGAATATTATATTTCCTCCATAAGAGGATGTGGAAACATGGCACAAACATTTTATGAATGGTGGCATTCATAGATTTGGGAGTTACTTTGTAACTCCTCTCCTCATCTCTATTTAAGAGATGTCTCCTCTCTCATTTCTTCTTAATGACAATATTGTAAAGAGCTTCTCTCTCTCTCTAATGACAATATTGTAAAGAGCTTCTCTCTCTCTCTCTCTCTCTCTCTCTCTCTCTCTCTCTCTCTCTCTCATTTTAGGCATTGCCTCATTCATAATATCACAAGAGGTTTTTCTTTGCTTTTCCCCTTTCAAAATTTTTTGTGCCTCCTTCTTCACATTTGGGTGATTGCTCCAAGGTTTTTGCATTTATGTTGGTAACATTTACTTCATCAATAAACTTACTTGGATTTTTTTTTTATTTCCTTTCTCTTGTATTTCCTTTCATGGTATCAAAGTAAGTTTCTAATCCTTGTTTCAAGTTGAGATTGATGAAGGTTACCATTTTGGTGGAGTTCACCTTCTTGGAGGAATTCTTGAGAGGAGGAGAAGTTCTTTCTCTAATATTTTCTACTGTGCAGGTTTTTTATTTCAGATTTTAATTTTTTTTCAAACTTGTGAACAAGTTTGCCTGCAGGTTTAATCTTCTTAGATTCGAGTTTTTTTGTTTTTTTTAAACTTTGGAAGGCTTGCCGCCAAAGTTTCTTCTTTTTGGTTTAAAGTTGTGGCTTTGGAAGGCTTGCCACCAAAGTTTCTTCTTTTTGGTTTTTTTATTGTGACTAGTTTGGAAGGTTTACCGCCAAACTCAGCCTCCTTAATCTGTTTGGTTGGCTTGCCGCCAAATCTGATTTATTATTAAATTGCATTCTCTATTTGTTTGCAGGTTCTAACATTTCATTTACTTGCAAGTTTTTTTTGATAAAAATAATTTTTTATATTGTTTCTTCATTGAATCTCTGTGTATTTACAAAAAAAATATCTGAGTCTAACATTTTCTGCAAGTTCTACCCTGTAAAAGGCATAAATCTTTCTGTTTGCAGTTCTACATTGTATTTCCTTTCAAATCTAAAATCTAGTTTTTGTTATTACAAAATATAACTCTATTTCTGCAAATAATTCTGTAAATCTTTCACATTTGCAAGCTTCATCGTCTCTGCAGATCTGTTAAACAAGGATTTGCAACGCCTCTGTTTTTTTTCTTCATATGCTATTAACATATGTTGTCATTTCGTTTGCGGTGCTAACATCTCTGTAACTATTTCTGCACATATTTTTTTTCAACTTCTGCTATTGTAACGTCTCCGTAACTATTTCTGCACGTATTATTTTCCAACTTTTGTTGTCATAAGTCTACTATCATTACGTCTCTGTACTCTTCCCTAAACTATCTAACGTCTCTGCATTATGCTCTGGAAACGTTTTGTCTTTCTGCAAATAACTTTATTAAAATAACACTTTTGTGGTCTCTCTGGATTCTTTGCAACCTAACGTTTCACCTGTCTCTTGCATGCTCAATCTTTCATCTTTCATTTATTACATTTCATGTAACTTAATAAAGAGTAAGTTTTTTTTTCTTTTCTTTGTTATCTTTGATTAAGTTTTTTTTTCTTTTCTTTGTTATCTTTCACGTGTGTTTAAAAGTTTTAAAAACTTTATAAAGTTTAGTATATTTAAAAGTTTAATAAGTTTATTAAAAGTTTATAAAATTTTAAATATAAAAAGTTTCAAAAGTTTATTTTCTTAATAATACGTTTATTAAAAAGTTTTTAAGGTTTTTAAAGTTTTTTTAATTATAAAGTTTTTTGTTATTTTTTATTTATTTTATTTATTTTTTAAATAGTTTTCATTTATTATTAAGATTCAAATAAAATTAAAGTTTTTTAAAAATTTGAAATTTTTTATTAAAGATTTGAAAATAATACTTTGATAAATAGTCTCTTTTTTAAAATATTGTTATTTTTTAAAAGTTATTATTCAAGTTTAATTCAAGTTTAATCAAGGAGGTTAATTTTTCGTTTTTAATTCAAGGGGTATTTTTTCAATACTAATCATTATTTGTTCACCATTATTTTGCTATCATGTCTACATTAATTCCAGAAATTAAATTAAATAGTTCCAATTATCATTCATGGAAAACACATATCTTGTTTATTTTTAGTTTCAAACACCTTTTGGATGTTGCTACCGATAAAATCTCTGAGTGCGCTTCAACTGCTCCTCAAGGCGACCAAGATAGATGGAAGGCTCAAAATGAGGAAGCACTTAGTTTAATTGGTATTTCAATGGTTCCTGATTTGTATGTTCTAATTGGAAATTGTACAAAAGTGTATGAAGCTTGGGAAATTTTAAAAACAACTTATGATAGCTCAAATGAATCCTGAAAAATTCAGCTTCAAGATCAACTTGAAGATTTCAGGTATACAAATTTTTAAACTATGGATTAATTCTTATTAAAGTTTGATTATGTTAATAGTCAATTAACTAGTTTAGGAGTTACTCTAGCTGATTTACGTTTAATTCATCTTATTCTTAAAAAATGTCTTCCTCGTCAATTTCAACAACTTATTACGAATACATGCTCAACTTGCTATTCCTACTTTAGCTACTCAATTAACTTATGATATTTTTCATAATTTATTACGTCAAGAGGAAGCTAAATTAATTCAATTTGGTACTCTTAAAAGTAGTGAACATGCTTTTATGTCTAAAAACCAAAATCATAATAATAATTGTAGATCCAATAATAATAATCATAATCATAATAATAATCACAAATCTTTTAATTATCAATCTCAGTCTAAATCCTATCATAACAATTCTCATAATAATCATCATAATAATGTGTACAATAATCAAAGGAATAACTCTCAAACAAGACCCCATTGCACATATTGTGGGAAAGATGGACATATTACTAATAATTATTTTAAGAGGCAAAATGGTAAAAAGTCCATGAACCAAAATAATCAAAATAATCAACAAAATAAACCTCATTATAAGAAGGGTAATAATAATGGTAATTCATCTCGTCATGCATTTACATGTACTTATAATGTTTCTCAACCACTTGAGTGGATTATTAATTCTGGTGCATCTCAGCATGTTACTTCTCATAAAGAATGTTTTGAATCTTTGCATCCTGATACTTCTAATATTCCTGCTCAATTAGCTAATAATCATAGTTGCAAAGTTGAAGCTATTGGTGATGTGAATGTTCCTACTGGGAAATTACATGATGTTCTTTATGTTCCTGAATTAAAATCAAATTTGATTTTAGTTCCTAAACTTTGTCAAGATTATAAGATTAACTTTTATAGGGGCATGTGTTATATCATTGATCCAAAAACTAATCATGTTATTTCTACTACTAAAATGGATAGTGATAACTTATTCAAATTCTATGAATTTGCTCCTACAAAGTATTCCTTGCTTACTGTTGTTGATTTTACTATATGGCATGAAAGACTTGGCCATCTCAATTCTGATTATATTTTATTGATGCAAAAAGAAAATATGGTTGATAGATTGCCTACTATTGTTCCTTCTCAAATTGTTTGCAATGGTTGCATGAGTGGTAAGATGCATAGGGAACCCTTTCCTCATGGTCAATCTTTGAGGGCATATACTAAATTGCATCTAGTTCATAGTGATCTCTTGGGTCCCATGGAGAATCCCTTCATCCAAGGTTCAAGGTATTCTCTTACCTTTGTTGATGATTTTTCAAGGAGAACATGGATATATTTCCTTCATAGTAAGGATCAAGTGCTTGATGTGTTTACTGAATTTCATATGTTTGTAGAAAGGCAATCTGGTTCTAAAATTAAGATTCTTCGCACTGACAATGGAAGAGAATATGTCAATAATGCATTTAATGCTTATTTGAAATCTTTTGGAATTAAACATGAGCTTGCCATTCTTTATACACCACAACAAAATGGTGTGGCGGAACGGAGGCATAGGAAAATTGTTGAAATGGCTAGATGTTTATTACATGCAAAAAATATGGATTACAAGTTTTGGGTTGAAGCTATGGCTTGTGCAACTTATTTAATTAATAGAACACCTACCAAAGCCTTAAAGGATAAAACTCCCAAAGAAGCTTGGTCTGGTAGAAAGCCCAATTTGCAGAATTTAAAAATTTTTGGTTCCATAGCTTATGTTCACAAACCTAAGGAGAAAAGAAAAAAATTAGATGCTAAATCTTATCCTTTTATTTTTGTTGGTTATGATGAAAATACTAAAGGTTATAGAGTTTACAATCCTATTACTAACAAGGTAAAAGTTGCAAGAGATGTTTGTATTGCAGAAAAAAGCATTCATGATTGTTCTAAAGTGGAAGATGATGAACTTGCTCAAATCAAAGTTGTGCTTGTGGAGGACCAACCTCCTTCTCTTAACCCTACTCCTAATGCATCTATTTCTATTCCTTCTAGTGATAGTGATGATGATAATAATAACTCTACTCCTCATGACTTTTCTTCTAGTGATGAATCCATTACTTCTAAAAGAAGACCTAAATGGTTTAAATCTTTAATTCAAGATAGTGATGAATACTTAGCTAGAATGGATAGGCTTCAAGCTAGAAGAGTTAATTATTGTAATTATGCTTTAATGACTACTATTATGAATTCTAATGATCCTAAAACATTTGATCAAGCTAAAAATCAACCACATTGGTAGAAAGCAATGAAGGAAGAATATGATACTTTAATTTCTAACCAAACTTGGGATTTAGTTCCCTTGCCTCATGGTAAAAATATTGTTTCTTGCAAGTGGCTTTATAAAACTAAATTGAATTCTATTAATCAAATTAGTAAATTTAAAGCTAGATTAGTTGCTAGAGGTTTTTCTCAAATTGAAAGTTTAGATTATACTGAAACTGTTGCTCCTGTTGCTAAAATGCCTACAATTAAACTTGTGCTTTCTTTGGCTTCTAGAATAAATTGGCCTATTCACCAAATGGATGTTAAAAGTGCTTTTCTTAATGGTGATTTACATGAGGAAATTTATATGTATCAACCTCCTGGTTTTATTAAAGAAGGTAATGCACACTTAGTTTGTAAATTAAAGAAATCAATTTGTGGATTAAAGCAATTTCCTAGGGAGTGGTATTCAAAGATTAATGCATTCTTTCTTTCTCAAGGCTTTATTAGAAGTAAAAATGATCCTAACTTGTATATTAAACATAGTGAAGATGATATTATCATTATTATCTTGTATGTAGATGATTTGATTCTTACTTCAAGTTCCAATACTTTGATTTCTGATAATAAGTTTCAACTTCATAAAAAATTTCAAATGACTGATTTAGGTCTTTTACATTATTTCTTAGGAATGCAAATTTGGCAAACCTCTAAAGGAATTTTCTTATCTCAAAGTAAATATGCTCAAGATCTCATAGATAAGTTTAACATGAATGATGCTCACCATGTTTCAATTCCTATTGAATTAGGCACTAAGTTAATGCTTGATATGCAAACTCCTCTTGTTGATCCTACTTTGTATAGACAATTAGTTGGAAGTTTGAATTATTTAACTCTTACTATGCCGGATATTGCTTATAGTGTTGGTTTGGTTTCAAGATTCATGTCTAAACCTCAACAAACACACTTTAAAGTTGCTAAAAGAATTTTAGGATATATTAAAGGAACTATTAATGTAGGTTTGTTTTATGACGCAAATTCTGATTTTACTTTAAACGGTTTTACTAATTCTAATCTAGGTGGAGATCCTAATGATGGGAAATCTACTTGTGGTTATTATTTTTTTGTTGGTTCAGGAGCAATTTCTTGGAATAGTAAAAAGCAACAATCTACCTCTCTTGGATCCACTAAAGCTGAGTACAAAGGATGCACTAATGCTTCCAAAGAAGCCTTGTGGCTTAGAAGACTACTGGAAGTTTTGGGTCTACCTCAACATGAACCAACTCCATTGTACTGTGACAACCAAAGTGCCATTGCCTTGGCTAAAAATCCAGTTTTTCATGCAAGGACAAAACACGTTGCTCTCCAACACCACTTTATTAGAGAACAAATTGAAGATAAGAAAGTTTCACTCCTCTATTGCAAGGGGAAAGACCAAGTTACAGATATTTTGACCAAGCCACTTTGTAAAGAAAAGTTCCAATTTCATTGTAAAAATTTTGGATTGCAACCCATTGAAGGGTTTGATGTAAACTCCCCAAGTAAAGCTTAAGGGGGGGTGTTAGAATATTTAATCTTTACTTGGCTTAGGTTTATTTGTATTTAGTTTAGGATATTTCTTTGGAATTCCTACATGTAATTTGTCCTCTAGTACATGTGTGAGGACAAGTCATTTCTTTTATTTTCCTTTATTAAGGAATATTAGATTTCCTCCATAAGAGGATGTGAACACATGGCACACACATTTTATGAATGGTGGCATTCATAGATTTGGGAGTTACTTTGTAACTCCTCTCTCATTTCTTCTTAATGACAATATTGTAAGAGCTTATCTCTCTCTCTCTCTCTCTCTCTCTCTCTCTCTCTCTCTCTCTCTCATAATATCACAAGGGGTTTTTCTTTGCTTTTCCCCTTTCAAAATTTCTTGTGCCTCCTTCACATTTGGGTGATTGCTCCAAGGTTTTTGCATTTCTCTTGGTAACATTTACTTCATCAATAAACTTACTTGGATTTTTTTTTCTTTCTTTGCTCTTGTATTTCCTTTCATCTGTAGATGAAAAGGAATACAGGTCAATGATTGGCAAATTACACTATGTTGTTCATACTCGACTGGATATTGCCCATGCAGTTGGTATTGTTGCTAGATTTCAGAAGAATTCAAAGGAAGCACATCTGATGGCAACCAAGAGAATTTTTTAGATATCTAAAAGGTACTGTTGACTATGGGTTATGGTATCCATATGGTGGAAATTTTGATTTGAAGGCATACACGAATGCTAATTGGGCAGGAAATATTGATGACCGGAAGAGTACTACCGGTGGAGCATTCTTTCTAGGAGGAAGGCTAGTTTCATGGAGTAGTAAAAATCAGAGTTGTACTTCACAATCTACTATTGAAGCTAAGTATGTAGCAGCTTATATGAATTGCATGCAAGCTATTTGGATGAGACACATTTTGGAAGGTTTTAAGATGAAAATCTCAAAACCAATAGAGACTTTGTGTGATAATACAAGTGCAATAAACATTTCTAAAAATCCTGTTTTGCATGCAAGGACTAAGCACATTGAATTGAAGTATCACTTCTTGAGGGAAAAAGTTCAAAGTAAAAATGTTATCTTGGAGCATGTTTCTACCAAGGAGTAGCTTGCGGATATCTTTACCAAACCTCTGCCTAAGACCACTTTTGAGTATCTTAGAAGTCAATCGGGGGTTGTCCCTCTTCAAGAAGTTAGTTGAGCATGATGTTGATTGCATCAGTCCCTAAATTACTTGTAGAATATTACATGTGTAGTCACATAAATCTGTCCACTTAATTAAATGAATACTTAGTATTTATTTGATTATTTAACCATCAATTAATAATTAATTAAATTAATATTTAATTAATTCATCTTAACCCTCTTCTCCTATTAATTAAATAAATTATTCAATTTATTTGATTCACTTAACCAAATTCAGACCATTAATTAAATAAATAAATCATATTTATTTAATTAAATATTCTCTCACATTTAAATAGATTAATATTTATTTAAATCCCCCAAAATCCCACCTCTCACATTTAAATAAATTAACATTTATTTAAATCACCTTTATCCTCTACCCACTTGCATTTTCCTACAAATGCAAGTTGCACAATTATTTTAAATAAATAATTTATTTAAAACACCTTTATCCTCCACCCACTTGTATTTTCCTACAAAAGCAAGTTGCACAACTATTTTAAATAAATTATTTATTTAAAATCCTATTTATCCTCACCCACTTGAAACCTTTAATGGTTTCCCTTAAAGTCTTCAAACTTGATGGCCTTAAAGTCTTCAAACTTGATGGCTTCCTTCTATAGTCTTCTTAAGCCTTTAATGGTTTCCCTTAAAGTCTTCAAACTTAATGGCTTCCCTTAAAGTCTTCTTAAGACTTTAATGGTTTTTCCTTAAAGTCTTCAAGCCTTCAATGGTTTCCCTCAAAGTCTTCAAGCATTTTAATGCTTTATCTTCCTTTTTCTCATTTAAATAAATTAATATTTATTTGAATATTTATCCAAATGCAAATTACACCATTTAATTGAAATAAATGATTTTATTTTAATTGAAAATACCAAAATTTCTCCCACTTGCATTTTCCTACAAAATCCACTTGCATGCCTAAACCCCTTCTAGAATTTTCTAATCACTTCTAAATAACCTAACCCCTTCTCTAAACTTTGTCACATTCCTAAGCAAAAGGGAAGTCACTTCTCAAACCCTCAAAGTCTTTGATAACCATTAAAGGCTTTCAACCTTCAACCACTAAATGGCTCAAAGTCTTTGATAACCATTGAAGGCTTTCAACCTTCAACCACTTAATCCCCAAAGTCTCCAATAACCATTAATGGTTACCTCAAACCCTCCCACATGGTTAAAACATTTGTTTTGACTCAACCTCTACCCAACCCAAAGGTCTCATCAGGCCATTAATTCTTTGACCATGATTATCTCTTAAACATTTGCACAAAGGTTTATCCTTGGATTAACTCTTAATCCAGTGGGTAATCTTAATTTGGACTTGACCCTTAGCCTCTAGATAACCATGAGGTCTTCTCAGGCCTTTAATGCCTCCAACCTCTTCTCTCAACCCAATCCTATGTTGACACTTGTCACCATTTTATTGGTGCCAATTGTGCACATGGATCCCCAACTTTCAAACTTGGCCCTTGATTAAACCATTCAATCTTAACCCTTCATTTCCCTATTTCTTCTATAAATAGAACCCTTCTCCTCAAGCAAAGAAAGAAGCATTAGAGTATTATTGTTATACTGGCATTAGCATAGAGCTTTCTCATAGCATCACTATCTACACTTGCAGAGCATTTGCTTATCATATTCAACCATCTTGAATCTCCATATGGCATCCATGGCTAGTGCTAAAAGCTGAGAGCTAAACTCATTTGGGACTTGGAGAGGAGAGGAACAAGGGAGGAGCAACTATGAGCATCTTGATTAGCTATTTTATTCTATGTTTATATGCTTTTTATTTCATGCTCCATATCTCTCTTGATATGCCTGTTTAGGATAATCTTTTGTTGCTAACACTAACGTTTGTTTCTTGTGCTCTTGTGTGTGTTGCCATCAAACAGATTTTCTAATCCTTTTTGCAAAGCATCAACATGGATTGATGAAGAAGTGGATGTATTCCACAGGGGGAGCATGAAGTTGCAATATGTTGTTGATGCACAGTGAGAGCAAAATTACATGTTTTTACTTTCACTTTGGCATTTTTGTCAAAGGGGGAGAAGAATTATGTGATTGAGGAGATGAATTATGTGTCTGATTAGTTGAACCAGCAGTAGGCTAAAGACAGATAGATCAAGGTAAATACTTGGTAATGTAAACCAATATTCCTATTCACCAATCTCAGCAGCAATCAGAGGCGTTGATATGTGTATTGTCATCAATGCCAAAGGGGGAGATTGTTGGTATTTTTAGTTTGTTGGCATTTTGAATATAGATTGCATTAATGATATGTTGTCGTTGATGTCAATTGAACCGGTAATGGTATTCATGTTATTGTTGATATTGTTGTTTTTTTATATTGGCTAGTAACCAGTAGGAAGAGATTTGTGGAAGATGTTGTAAGCCGGTATGTTAAGTTTGTGATTTGAACCAGTGAACCGGTGTAATGGGTTAAATATTTTTATGCATTGTAACTGGTAAACCCTATTATTTGTTAAACACTAACCGATCAAGTTTGTTGGTTTATTATCTGATGAGCGGTAATGATGGAGACGTGTGTGATCATTGTATGAGGATAAGTTCAGATTGTTTTGGCGCATTTGTTTGTTATCTAGGGAAGGAGCAAAGTGGATTGCATCTAATGCATAGCGCGTGATGAGTTACAAAGTCCGATAAAGTGGTGATCATGGAGCGGTTGGAATTTTCTTGAAGAATGTGAAGAGATTGTTATGATTTCTAATGGTCAAGATTGTACCGACTTATTTGTAATCTTGATGATGAGAATTAGGTTTTTGTTGTGTTACCGACATAATTGATTTGTATTTAAGGTCGATGAAGTTGTTTGTAAAATTTGTTGACAAGATTGGCAGAAACCTATGTAGTTGCAAATGTAGTGTTATTCAAACAGATCAAGAAAACCTTTCTAACAATTATAGAAAAAGTAAAATCCCTTAACCGAGTAAGCTCTAACAAGTTTGGTAACTTATTAAAACCTCTAATGAAGTGGTCCATTAGCTTGGATTCTTAAATCCTCCAACGAGGTTACTCCTAACAGGGTATTGTGCTTTTCATCAAGGCATATTTGTAAATCCCTTAACCGGGTGATTCCTTACCAGAATTAGTTCTTAATGAGACTTATTGTAAAGCTTTAACAGGCTTGGCTCCTAATAGGGTGAAATTCATAAGAGTTCAGATAGCTATCCTTGTGAGTCTCATCTCACTGTGGTTTTTACCTATTTGGGTTTTCCACTTATAAACATTTGTGTCAAGTGGTGAATGTTTTTGTGGTTATGATCTTATTTGTTGATTTGATTAACTTTTGATAAGGAATGATAACTAGAAGCAATGAGAGGTGAATATGTTGAGATATGATTAAGCATTGTTGATGTTTACAAGATTGGAGTTATTTACCGTTAAGTTGTCATAACAGTCAAACTGGTTGATGTCAAGTATTCATATGAATATTGATCTTGATTGTGATATGTTTACTTTGTGTGATTGAATTTGAGTTTGGGAACTTTGTATAAGTTTTTCATTATACTGATTCACCCCCCCCCCCTCTCGGTATTCTACCAGATACTTATTCTTTCATCATACCATCAGAGATATGGTTGTTTGGTTCATTGGTCAAAGATATTTCTCATCTTATACATGTTGATCTTGCCAACCTACTAATCTTACAAGTGTCGCACGCATGCATGTCACTTTTTCACAGAGGTATCTATTTCTCTCAGCCTATGAATGGTTTTGTATGACAATCCTGGAGAAGTTTACGGTGGGCTTTGCCTACCATGTACATACTTTAGTTAGAATTTTTGTTCTTTTCATTTTATTTTTGGTTTGTGTTTGGTTTCTCCAGCTATTCCCTATGTTATATCCTCTATGACTCTGTTGCCCAATGGATAATACACTACCCTGCAAACCAAATATTTTGGGTTCATCTTGTGTCCTTTGCAGTCCTTGTCCCAAGTCAGATCCAGTTGTTGCCCCATATTTGGCATACCCAAAATTTGAACTTCAAATTGGTCCCAATGTTGAATGAAGGCCCAAATATGTATGTTGGCATTCTAATGTAATTTTGTATGATCGGTAAATGATATGGTTGTCATTGTTGGCAACATCATCTCCTTAGTCTTTCCCATCCTTGGGGAGTACGCAAACCGAACAGTGAGTAAACAAGCAGATGGTAAGTATACCAGGAAGTAGTAGACCGGAAAGCAGTAAGGTAATCAGGTATTGGTGACTAGATCGGTAAGAAAGACATCCACCGGCTAAGAAAAGACTAAACTGGTACACATGAAGAAATCGGCTAGACAAGGTTGTGATTGGTTCACCAGAAAAGTCAGTAATCGACAGATTGGTAACGTTCAGTTAGAACCAGTTAAATCAGAAGTCTTCTCTCAGTCAACCAATGGACATATCAACATGCTCAACAGTATTGACAGAGATTCCTGTATGATTTCAGAAGCGCATTTTAAGGCTTCACAATGGAATTTTTTAAATGAATGTTTTGGAGGGAAAAGTTGGCAAAAGACTTAAGGATCTATAAATTCACATATCTCATTTTTAGAGGGTTGTTGTCAAGGTGATCAAAATTTAATATGAAAAAGAACACAGGGGGAGTTTCAGATTGTGCAGAGTCGAGTGGTAGAAGACTGGTAGAGTGGGGTTTCACAGAGTAGTGACTCAAGTGATAGAGGACCGACAATGCAGGATTCAAGTATCAGCAAACTGACAGAAGGCAAAGTTGTGAAGGACAGGCACAACTGATGCAAACCAAGACTGATGCCTAATTTTGATATGATCAGGCTAATGTGTAGCTTCATGTATCTGATCATTTATCTGTTGTTTTGAAATGACTGTAATATAAATCCCTTAATTGGGTGGACTTTAACAGGTCCCATTGTATATTTCCCTTAACCGGGTAACATTGTTCTAAGTCCTCTAACCAGGCTACCTTTAACAGGGTAAAGGCACTAACCGACCTTCATCAAAATCCCTTAACTAGGTGGCACCTAACTAGTGTCTTTGTAATCTCCTAACATGGATGACTCTTCACCGAGCGTACTCCAGAAGCGTACAAATTTTGTGAGTTCCTACTCACACCGTGGTTTTCTCCCTATTGAGTTTCCACAAGATAAATTTGAGTGTCTTTGTGTATCTTTTCATGTATGCTTAATCTTCTGTAGTAATTGTGTCCATTGGTGAATGGTTAATTAGTTCATATTTAAAGCTAAAGTTTCAATTAGTAAAAAATGGTAATGTACTGATTTACCCCCCCCCTCTCAGTATTGGTTGGATCTAACAATTGGTATCAGAGCACAGTTCCTCTGAAGTGAAGCTTAACAGCTTGAGGATAAATATCATGGAAGAGTACCAATATCAAAAGCAAATTGATGAAGCCAATGAGATCATTGCTCAGTTGAAAGAGAGACTGAGAAAATATCTTGCAAAAAGGAAGGAATTAGCTCAACAGCTAAATGAAAGTCGGGATATCATAGATCAACTCTCTGAACAGAGTGGATCTGAAGAATTTGAAGAAGCGGTCTTAGAACTCATGGAAAAGAACAAGAAGCTGACCGAAGAAGTCACACATCTCAAATGGGAACATGAAGGTCAGGCCCTGAGAATGACTAAGATACTGGAAGCCAGTAGAAGTGCTGATGAAAGAAAAAGGGAGGCAGAAGAAGAACTGTCAAAAGCTGAAAGAGCCAGGAGGCTTGCTAAAGATGCCCTAAGAGAAAATGATGCAATCATGACTGAGAAAGATGAAGAAATTCGAGTTCTTACTCAAGAGAATGAATACATACACAAACATCTAAATGACAATGCAGAAGAAAAGGAGAAGATGATGAAAGAGATGGAATAAATCAAAAGTGAGTTGAAAACTAAGAATGAGAGAAATGAGAAGTTGAGAAATTTCAATGAAATCTCTGAGAAGGTAGATAAACAGTTGAAGGCTTGGAGAAGAACGAAGGATACAACCGAGCTTGGTCACCCCGGTTCAGGTCCTATGGAAATTGGAGAAATCATCTAAATCCAAAAGAATGAAGGATGATAAAAGAAATCAATTAGAAGCAAGAGGTATGAAGTCTTTCAAATTCTCTTGTAATCATTATGGAAAATTGGGTCATAAGACCAATGACTATAGGAATAAACCGGTTAATCAAAAGAAGACTTTTACTTTTGATGGTTACTGTCACAATTGTCATAAGTATGGTCGCACTACTTATGAGTGTAGATCTCAATCAAGAAGCATGTCAAGTGCAAAAAGATTTAATGGACATTGCTTCACTTGAAATAAGTTTGGACACAGATTAAAAGAATGCAGGTTCAAGACAAAGGTATCAAGGCCACTGTTCAAACCGGTTAGTCCTAACAAAAGGAGTAATTAGTTGAATGTCACATGTTCCATGTGTGGTAATTTTGGTCATGTTGTCGAAACATGCAGAATGAGGATGGGTCAAAAAAATAATCTAGGACCACAAAGGACAACTGGTATGGCATGTTTTAACTGCCATAAGATCGGCCATCTAACCAGAGAATGCAAAAGCCAATCCTACAACCGATCTATAGACAAGAATCGTTTTAGCAAGAAAAAGGAGCAAAATGACCTGAAAGGAAAGAAAACAACTGAAGAAATAAGAGATGAAATGAAAAAGACATGGATCAAGAAGGATGAAGGAAAAGAAGGGCAAGGACATTCTAAAACCAAGTCATCATCCATCGGTGATGACAGTTCCACTTCCAACTAGGCATACCGATGCCTAGGGGGAGCGCATATGGTAAGATTACTCTTGAATCCCCTCAACAAATGTAAGTATGTGTTTAGCTACATAGTAGTGATGCACAAAATTTGGTTTGAAAGTTCTTAATTGAAGTTTGTCTTGTGATTTATTTATTTTGAGTATCGGTATTGACAATAAATAACCAGTGAAGTCAAATCGGTGTACTTTAAGTTGTGAGCTTCAAATCTAACCATTGGATCCTAGAACCTATAAAACTCAATGGATAAATAAGGAAATGATAGAGCAATTTCATTTACCTAATGACTTGTGAATTTTCTTGAGCTCCCAAGTGTTCCAAGGCGGTTTGAAAATTGCTAAGCTTTGTTTGTGCGAAAAAGAAATTCAAGAAGAGCAATAGTGGTGTTTGGCATTCCCTAAGAAAGGGTTTTCAATTGCATCTGAGAAAATCTTGATTGAAGGTCATCATGGCAACACAGTTATCGACTCCTATGCTAGTTGAAGCTATCAAGGAACCCCAACCTGAGTTCAAGCTGCACCCGATGAAAGTCGATGAAATCGACAAAATAGGTACTTCATCATTTGTGCCCTCTGATGTATTGTCAGTAGAAGTTATTCACTCCTACATTCATTGCAAGCTTGAAGAACTTGGAGATAAGTTCATTCAAAATGAGTTTAATGGGTTATGTGATAATGATCAATTGAAGCTGGAATTTCTCTCTCTGAAGACAAAGGATTTGGCAAATATGATTGATTTTCCTATTCAATTTCATGATGACTGGGTTAGATATGTACAGAGCAAGGTTCATGATCAATTTTTGTGGCTGGAGGCTAATGCACCGATCAAGATTTCAAAGGAGGTGATTCAAAGAGTGACTAGGTTCAGTGCTATCAATGAAGCATTAACCCTACAAACCATTTCATCAAATGAAGTCATCTGGTTAACCAAATCCTGATGTGACAGTCGAGCAATGACTATCACTCTTATTGAGGATGTTGAAGTAAGATTTGCCTCTATAGTGTTGGATTACATGGTATATCAATCAAGCCGAATGAACAATGTGTTGAGCGGTGCCATCCATGTTGGATATCGAATTATCAAAGAAGATGAAACATATGATATATGCGGGATGATTCAAAGTCAGTTCATGGTAAGCATGGAAATAATAAAGAAGGATAAGAAGCTCCCTACTGGAATGTATATTCTTCTATGTGCTAAAATATTTTCCCGGTAAGGGTAATGTAGTATGGTCACAGGAGAAACCTATCATGGTTTAGATAGGTGAAATGATTAGGGATCTGGGAGATAATTTTGGGGAGGCAATGTGGGGTTATTTCAAATAATTCCAAACTAGAATGCACAAGAGGGAAGGAATTCCAACCGGGATAGTGCAGAAATACAAGAACAACATTTGTTTTCTTGTAGATACAGATTGTTGTATTATCCAAGCAGTTGAACCCATAACTTTTTGGGTTCCCCCTATGGGATATGAAGTTTTAGTAGATCTGGTTAAAATTCATATCAATATGCTTCTATCTAAATTGATAAATTTGAAGGCAAAGAGGTTTGCAACATATGAGGAGGAAAGTTCTAAAATAAAACAAGAACCTCAGGCGCCTATCATTAAAAGAAAAGTAAAGAAAATGATAAATACCCTTGACAAGAAATATGGAGGTGAAGCATCCGGTTCCACTACCTCCACCAGTGCGAGTGAGCAAGCAAGGGTCACACCTGCCAAAGATGAAGAACTGATTGGTGAAAAGAAGAAAGTGACAAAAACGAAACCAAAGGGCACTGCAGCAACTAAACCGACAACATACACAAAGGAAAAGAATCCAGGTACTCTAGTATCTCCACCAAGAAAAGATAGACCAGTAGGAGTAACTTACACCAGAAAGAGGAAGAGTGATCCAAAACTTAAAGAGGAGAAGAAAGAAGGTGACATTGGGTCAGATGTGGAAGTAATAGAGGTTAGAAGAAGTCAAAGGAATAAAGATCCAACAATTGATGAGATGGTGCATGACATCAAATAATTTGGAGGTTTGTCTGGTGTTGGAAGGAGATATTCTCTTAGTAATGATGAAGACAAGAGGAAACTTAAGGAAGATTTGATCTGGAACTTGCACACCTTTTGTAGAACTCCCAGTAAATTGTATGGCATTATTCAATCAGATTTGCTAGATAAAATTGAAGGAAGATGGAAGTCTGCTCTAGCTATTGAAAAAGAGCTCGGAATAAAAGCTCTCATGGAACTACAGCATGAATTGGATTTTGATCAAGCTTCATTAGTGGCTAAAGCATGCATTTAGCATTTCAAGATAAGGAACAAAACTAGAAGAGTGGCAGTAGGTGAAATTAGAGAAGTGCACGCTGAAGGTTTTGCCCTATGGAAGGAAATTATAGACCAGCAAAAGAAGGTTGAACAAGAAATTGAACAAGAAACTAAACAAGACAAAGGGGAAGTTGTCCTTGATAAAGGGAAAGCTAAAGACTCTAGTGAAGGATTTGATATGCTCTATGTTGAGGACATAATAGGACATGTTGTGTCAAACGTCCCCAATCTGACAATAGGTATTGAATAACTGGTTCATACTTCACCGATAGAGGAAGTCGATAAAACTAAATTGTTAGGTCAAAATGAAGTGTTATTTGAAGACATTCCTTATGAGGATACACCTCACAAAAACATGTCTACACCAAATCCTAATCTCTCTCAAGAAGGAAAAGAGGAAGAGGAGAGAATAGAGAAAGAAAAAGAGGAAAAAAAAAGAAAACAAAAGAAGGAAAAGAGGAAGAAAAGAAGACAAAGGAAGAGAAGAGAACAAAGGTGGGAAATGAGGAAGAAAAGAAAACAGAGGAAGGAAAAGAGAAAGGGAATAAATCAGAGGAAGGAAAAGAGGAAGAGAAGAAAGCAGAGGAAGGAAAAGAGGAAGAGAAGATAAAAGATAACACAGTGGTGTTGGATACTCCTCCAGTAAAAAGAAAATTAGACTTAGACAGGGAAAATGTAAAGAAAAAGGTAAGAATCATCACAGGAAATAGCTCAGAAGCTGAACCATCAAAATGTTAAGAAGGAACAGAGGAAGAAGAAGAAGGTGATTCAATTATAGATATAAAGAAAATGACCCCTAAATAGTTGATGAAAGTATCAGAAAAACTGAGAATCCAAGCTGAAAAGTTAAAACTAAGAAAAAAGAAAAAGAAGGCAAAAATCCTCACCTTAGACAAAGCAATTCTCTTTGATCTCATCCTGGACATTGCAATTGATAATACTGTACCCATTATTGATCATTTGAATACTCTAGCCAAAGCAATTAGTTCGGAGACAACTGATCTAGAGAAGGTTGCAATAAGACAATATGAAACAAAGCGAGGAGATAACCTAATGGAATAGATATCAGATGAAAAATTTTCTCTATCAACCAAAACGGAAGAGGTAAAGACCACACTATAGCAAGTTGGTCAACTCCTAACGAAATCTTCAAACTTTCCCGAATTAATCAAAGATTTGGATGATAACATAAATCAGATTCAAAAGGAGATTTGGGATTGGGTAAGCTCATTTGATCCTCTTAGTAGTTCAACATCAACTTTCACTGGAAAAATCAAAATTCTCAATCATCAAATCAGAAAGTTGAAAGATGAAGAAGACAAAAGAAGTCTTAGCATGTTAGACCTCCAATGCTATTTAGAACCAATCATAGACTTCATGCAACTGAACATTAAAGAGGTAGACCACTTAATTCATGCACCTAATTGCAAGAGAGTTGACAATATGGAGGTCTTCATTGCAGTATTACATGGCCACTTTACTACCATGAAACAAATTCAATCTTCATGAGAATCTTCTTTAAAAGTTGCTCAAGAAAATTTTTAAGAAATTTTTTCTTTATTTTGACAAATCTTTTTTATAGTATTTGCCATTGATGGCAAAAGGGGGAATTTTGTCTTTTATGGAGTCTTGTCAGGAACAGGGGCCATGCGACCTGCACAGTAGTTTGTATAATTTGCCACCAATGCTAAAGGGGGAGTTTGTTGGCATTCTGATGCAATTTTGTATGACCAGTAAATGATATGGTTGTCATTGTTGGCAACATCACCTCCTTAGTCTTCCCCATCCTTAGGGAGTAAGCAAATCGGACAGTGAGTAAATAGGCAGACACTAAGTATATCGGCAAGTAGTAGACTAGAAAGCAGTAAGGTGATCGGGTAGTGGTGAGTAGATCGATAAGAAAGACATCCACCGGCTAAGAAAAGACTAAATCAGTACACAGGAAGAAATCAGCTAGACAAGGTTGTGATCGGTTCACCGAAAAAGTAGGTAACTGACAGAGTGGTAACGTTCACTTACAACCAATTAAATCAGAAGTCTTCTCTTAGTCAACCAACAGACATATCGACCTGTTCAATAGTATTGACAGAGATTCCTATATGATTTCAAAAGCGCATTTTAAGGCTTGACAATGGAATTTTTTAAATGAATGTTTTGGAGGGAAAAGTTGGTGAAAGACTTAAAGATCTATAAATTCACATATCTCATTTTTAGAGGGTTGTTGTCAAGGTGATTAAAAGTTAATATGAAAAAGAACACAAGGGGAGTTTTAGAGTGTACAGAGCTGAGTGATAGAAGACCGGTAGAGTGGGGTTTCACAGAGCAGTGACTCAGGTGACAGAGGACCGGTAGTGCAGGATTCAAGTATCAGCAAACCGACAGAAGGCAAAGTTGTGAAGGACACACACAACTGATGCAGATCAAGACTGATGCCTAATTGTGATCTGATCAGGCTAATATGTAGCTTCATCTATCTGATCATTTATCTATTATTTTGAAATGACTGCAATATAAATCCCTTAACTAGGTGGACTTTAACAGGTCCCATTGTATAAATCCCTCCAGAAGAGTACAAATTTTGTGAGTTCCTACTCACACAGTGGTTTTCTCCATATTAGGTTTCCACGAGATAAATATGTGTGTCTTTGTGTATCTTTCCATGTATGCTTAATCTTATGCAGTAATTGTGTACATTGGTGAATGGTTAATTAGTTCATATTTAAAGCTAAAGTTTCAATTAGTAAAAACCGGTAATGTACTGATTCACCTCTCCCCTCTCAGTACCAGTTGGATCTAACAATGTATCTATGCGTAATGAGTGAGCATGTGATCCAAGGTTGTCATTATTAACCTACATTGTCATCAATCATAAATATGTTAGTCAAAATGTGAAAAATAGATGAATTTTGAAAATTACAAAGAATTGAGGAAAATCATTTTGTGAACATATCCTAAGCATTTTTTGTGTCATATGACTAATTTTCGCCTAAACCCAGTTCACAATTTGCCATATTTTAAACTTTCAAATTTCGATGTCCCTCGCTTTAAATCAATTAAAATCCCACACCCGAGGTATCCTCATGAGAGATAAATGATGGTATATTCTCATTCTCCTACCTTGAAGGCGTGTTTCAAATTTTGGAGCCTAACTTCTTACCAATTGAAAGTCGTGGCCATATTTATTAAATTGAGGCATTAAAGTCTAATGGGAAATATTTGAATTATTCTTTTAAAAATAATTCAAATATTTTAAATTGTTTTCAATATATTTCCCATTTTTTATCTTTTTGAAGAGAAAGAGAAATCAAAAGTCCTTATGTAGGTTCAGATGGAATAAATCTTTTTCTCAAAGCCCTTAATTGCTCAAAAATTTCAAAATTTCAACCTTAATAGGTTAAAAATGCTCAAAAAGTGAGCAAGCCTAACCTTTTTCTTTGAAAAGTCAAAATTCTAACCTTAATAGGTTAAAAATGCTCAAAAAGTGAGCAATCCTAACCTATTACGCTCACTTGCTCACAAATGCTAACTTTGTAACCTCCCTTGCTCAAAAAGCTTAAGTTGAGAAAATAAAACCTCCAAGAAAAGACAATTGAGCAGGTGTCAGTTGATCTATCACCAGTGAATGTGCAAGTTTGAATCCTAACAGATGACCCCACATAATTTCATGTCTCGTAAGTAGCGGGTCGACCATCAGCATAAAGAGGTTGCACAATGGTAGCATATCCAAGCTAAATAAATATACAATGCCAAAATGAAAGAAGTTGATCTGCCATCAGAGGTCAAGATGAAAGGAGCAGATCGAAATCCAGTCAGTCATTTACCCTGATTCAGTTGATTGGGTTGAAAGGTTGAGCTCCTCGACCCCCACCAACACCTTCTCCTCCCCATGCAAAATGCGGAGGCGTAGACAAAGCACTAGAATTGTTTAACAAAATTCCTCATAGGGTTTGTTGATTTTAAGGTGGTGCTCGTTAACCACATGCAAACATCAGATATGTTGCCTTCGCAACCATAGACGATAAGCTCTTATCGTCACCCCCGAGCACACTACATGTCCTTCATTTTATTGAATTCATTGCTATTGATGCAATTGTGACCTTTCATATATATGAATCTGTATACGGTGAAAATGGATAACAACAATATTGAAAGGCTAAATGAATTCAACCACAAAACCCTAGCCTAACAACAACAAAGATCCACCATAACATATGAAGATTACCTAAGACAATGCAAATCAAATGAAATCACAAAGATTATACCATCACATATCCAATAAGGTTTGAATCTTCATTCTTCCTATCTCCATTGATCTTGTTTGATATATTTGCTCTCAAATTTTGTGTGCACAAGAGCTCAACAAAGAACAGAAATGTGGTTGCAAGTAGGATCGCATATGAAAGATCGAATGCTAGGATGCTTGATTAGAATGTATATGTCCAGGGGTTTGATAATGAAGGAAGCATCTCCTTATATAGAAGACACTATAAGAAATGGAGAGATAAGATTGAGAGGTGTAAAAGATAAATGGTCGGCTATGATTAGAGGGTAGGTAGAGAAAATAAGAAAATAATGAGGGCAGGTAGTGTAGGAATTAAGAGATGAATGACATGTGTCATAGGTAGAAAAGGTTAATGAATTAATTAAATAAATAAAAATTTATTTAATTAATAGAGGAAATGGGATCAATTAAATAAATAAGATATTTATTTAATTTAGAAAAAGGATAATTTAAATAAATAAAGGTATTTATTTAAATAAAAAATAGGGCTAGAAGAGGATAAATGAATTAATTAAATAAATAAAGATCTATTTAATTAATAGAAGAATTAGTCTAAAATAATTAAATAAATAAAGATATTTATTTAATTAGACTGGACAATTTTAGGTGTCTACATTTTGCCCCTCTTTGAGACAATGCAGCCTGTCGCGTTATTTCAAAGAAGATAATATGAACTGATACAAAGTTGCCCCAAGATGGGAATGATATGCCCCCTCGAGAGATTGGATGAAAATGTCTGAAAAGATCGCAAATGATCTCTCGATAAGGAAGAAAGGCTAGAATGGACTGACCAGATAGGTTAGAGTGATAGAGTCACAGGATAAAGAAGACTGACTCGAGAGACTAGGGCTAGGGCAGTGTATAAGATAGACCACAAGGGGTTGACATCCTCATTGTCATCCACACATCCAAGAGATCAGAGTGCAAAGAGACAATAGAGCAGCAATAGTCAGTAGCGATGGCATTGGTTCATAGATTCGATTGCATTCACCGATTTGAGAGGCCAGTAGATGTGGGAGAGTCGGTAGGTACCACAAAACCTCCGTGTACTTTGTCACAATAAATGTTGTCATTAATGCATGTTAGGTGGTGCATTTAATGCATTTTAGAATATGTCAAACAAGGTCAAAAAATGCTAAGGTGCATCTGTGTTGGTGCCAGGCGCATCTGGGTTGGCTAGGCGTGTCTGTGTTTGTGCCAAGCACGTCTATGAAGGAAAAGGCATCTATGTCAAATGTGAGCGCGTCTATGTTGTGCAGGCGCGTTTGTGCAATATGTAAGCACGTTTATGTCATGAAGGCACGTTTGTGTCTTCTAGGTCAAATCGGCAGTTCTGTGATGAACATACGTTGTCAATTGGATAAGCTGCTGAGAGGATATACTCAAGCAGGTCCTCTAGGGAAGACCAGAATAGCAGATAGGGCTAGGATTGACAATTTTGTGATAGAACATACGTTGCCAATTAGGAAACTACTCAAGAGGATACACTCAAGTAGAGGCCCTAGGATAGGATAGATCAAGGCACTTTGTGATGAACAGGGAGTACCAAGATAGAGTACTTTGTGATGAACAGGGAGTACTCAAACAAAAAAAAAGAAGCACTTTGTGATGAACAGTGAGTGCAAAATGTAAGCAACACTTTGTGATGAACAGGGAGTGCAAAAACACATAGTACTTTGTGATGAACGGGGAGTACCACTGGGATAAAAAGCAACACTTTGTGATGAACAGGGAGTGTCACTAGGATAGAGCGCCATATGATAGATATAAGCACTAGAATAAAGAGCAGTATTTTGTGATCAACAAGGAATGCCACTATGACTGACATGATTGATTTGCTTGACTGTAGGATTACCTACCTATGCTAGAGTCATGAGAGATATTCCCATCGACTCAGAGTTTACGACTGGAGCTAAAATTTGAGGATAGAGCAGCTATTGAGGTTATGGGCCTGAGACATATTATGTATGTGCCTGAGTTTCGGGCGAACATGGGGTTGCTGACTGTGTTGGCTGAGAGATGGCACTCAGAGACTTGTAGTTTTCATTTGTTGATGGGTGAGATGATAGTCACCTTGGAGGATGTATATAGGATACTGAGGATACCGATTGATGGGGAGTTGATACCCTATGGTCGAGACAGAGATAGGGATGCCCTGAGACGACTGTTCCAGGATCCGGGATTGGAGATGAGGGTTGGACACGTGGCTTGGGATACCATGACACAAACAGGATTAGCACTACCAGCAGTGTTGGCAGGAGTTAGCAGTGGGTTCCTACCTGTCCAGATAGGGCGACACGAAGGTTGGTTGTGGGTGGGGAGAGCACATTGGAGACACTAGTGACATAGCATACCAGATATGCCTGGGGACCATGCGTGCTAGAACATATTTATTATGAGCTTCATCAGTTTGTATACCATGGATCCGTAGGATTAGGCTGCAGAGTGATATTATTGTAAGTATGGTCTTATGAGCATATGTATGTTACCCGACCGATTCATTTCAGAGGCAGGGGCCATGGGCCCAGTTTTGTGCATTTATATGATATGATTACATCTCAGTCGTGGATCGGGAGATTGGAGTACTGGCATCGGGTCATCGATGAGATTGACACTGTGGTATAGAGACTGTACTGAGAGTGTGAGGAGTGGGAGGATGACGTCGTGGAGCTTCCATACACATTCAGGAGCAGATATCTGATTGGGCGGATGCCCTATGTGCTGGAGAGGCAGTTGGTGGATAGGGTGGGCAGGCAATTCGACAGGATTCAACGGATGCCACAGGGTTCTGGGATGTATGCTTAGACAGTGAGGGATCAGGCACACATTGGGCTATTATTGTCATATGATCAGGCAATGATATAGCTGGTAGAGATGATTCCCTTGCCTTGGGATATGTGGCCAGACATAGAAGATGCAGGGATGGATGCTGAGTATACTACTTATTGGGCTGAGCATCCATTTCCACGACTGACAAACCTAGGGGAGCAAATAGATGGAGACAATGGAGGTGATGAGGATGATGATGGAGATAGCAGAAGTAGAGGCCAACAGAGGAGGCGGGGTGTGATAGGAGAGAGGAGAGTGGCTCTGTGGAGAGGGTGGAGAGGAGAGACAGGCTCTCATGGTGAGAGGCAGGGGTGGATTGCCTTTACAGGTGCCAATAGCACAGGGTCCCAGATAGGTACAGGGATAGGGATGAGGATAGGGGAGGGGCAGCCACAGGAGTAGCCACAGGTACAGGGGGGAGAGGAGGAGGATGAGCTATTGGAGTTTAGGGAGATTTGCCAGGGATAGGCAGATGAGATCCACGATCTCGAGCGAGAGAGGGATAGGCTCCGGAGACAGTTGAGGGACACAGAGGGAGAGAGGGATCAGGCTATCCAGTGTTATACTAAGGTTGAGATAGCACTAAGGGTAGGGAGGCAGGTGGCAGAGGACATAGGAGCTGGATATGCTTATGTTCTACGAGTCAGGGAGGAGATAGGCTACTGGAGATACCTATACTATGTGGTCGTGCCACCAAAGCAGCGGGCTAGGAGCTTTCGTAGAGCATCATGAACAGTGATGACCACTGGAGGGAGGGACAGGAGACAGGCATCGAGCAGTGGGGTCATGGGTCCTCCACCACCACCAGACAAAGGGGACAGGAGAGATGATCCTAGGGCAGGTCCTTCTAGGGCTCAGACTCTGTCGAGGCCAGGCGGCTCCGAGGGAGGGAGTTCATCATAGCCTTAGAGGGCTCCCTATGTATCAGTTTTTGTACCATTTTGTATGATGACACCTTCGGGTGATTGTAGCCATATGATTTTTGACATCATTATATTATGACACTTATGATTATATATATATATGAGATTCATCTTTGCGGCAGCTATATGCATGTGTACCTATGTGATGAGATGTTTCATGATGTATGCTTATGATATGGATGCAAATATGTACATGATGAAATGCAATATTTTTGTTTTTTAATGTTTTTAATATGTTATGCATGATGCAAATGTGAATGTATGAAATTCAAATGGATATGATAATGCAAATTATGAGAATGTAAAATGTGCTAACAAGTTTTGTGTGCAGGATGTGATGCAATTTTTTATATCTATATGTATGTATGAAATGCTTATATGTGGTAATGCAGGTGCAACTACATGAAATGCAAATGTTTTTGGTGTGTCATTATACTCAGTCGTGTGATAGCGGGCTACACGGACTCAAGAAGGATGATGGAATTCAATCAAGAAAGGAGGATGGAAGATAGAAGATATGAAAGTGAATGAGCTTCTTGTGCATTATCATCATTGAGCTTTATTATGGCAAATAGGTTATGACAATCCAGATATATGTTCAACCTAGAAAGTCATTGTACCTGTTTGCATGGAGATAAGACAGTTGCAAACAAGGAATGCCCCAGTTCATACTAGACCCACAGTGTCCTCATATCCTTGGACAAGCCATAGCATTACTAAGAGACAATCCACAGATAGCAAAAGAAAAATAGGTGGCGATACCCCATCCTCGCCTTTCTAGTCAAAAACATCCTAGAGATAGAATCTCTAGTCAAAGACATCCCGAAAAAGCTAAAAGACATGTCACCAAAAGATAAAATCAAAAGACAACCAAGACTAGACACCAACATCCACTGTAGTCCCCAAGTTTAGTGTCTCTTGTCACTTGTATAAGTCTATTTGATTTTGGTCACAATGTTTACTTTCACAAAAAGTATAGATAGCACTGAACCATATGTTGTCTGAGTCTGTTGAAAGATTTGATTTGTTGAAGCTCATTCTTATTGTTGTACCTCATCTGAAACTAATTGAATCCATACAACTGATACTTTGTTACGGAGAAGATGAAACTTTATTTTGGATCGGCGATGCAAGTGTTTCTTTATTGTGGATTGTGCGTGGATAGACTGAAGAAAAGTGGAAGAAATTGTACTCCTCGAAACATGTGATGCTCTCAGTTCCACACCCATCACTAGACGTAGGATTTGCCTTAGCCATAGATAGGAGCTGATTTATTATGGATGGAAAGGGTGAAAAGGAGGGATTATTATGAATGGCTAACCAATATTTGGTAGATCAATAACAAGCCATGATGGGAATGGGTAAGTTTTTTATGAATGAATAGGTTGTGAGTGTGTGCAAAGTGATGGGATGAAATGGAATCCTGAAGGAAGGAGGAGCAACGTCTCTACACATGGTGTCGGTGACCCGTTTTTCACCATGGTACTTGCCCAGGGTGCCATCGAAGTGGTTTTCCCAACTGGATGGAAATATTTTTCTGTTTCTCAATTTTATTTTTTTTATTTTTTTTTTGTATTTTTGTATTTTTTTTGAATTTTTTGAATTTTTTGATTTTTTTGTATTTTTCAATTAGGATACTCTAACGAGCTACGTGTAAAACCTACGAAGGTGCATGCTATTAATAGGATCCTCCAAAGGTTCTTCCTCTGTGGTTGAGAGCTGATATGCACTAGATCCATATGTTGTAGTGATGATGTAAGGACCAAGCCAATTTGGTTCGAACTTGCCGTTCTTCTCTCTGTCTTGTTGATTTTTAGGATTTTCTCTGAGAACCAAATCACCTACCTCAAATGTGCAAAACTTAACTTTATGATTGTAGTTGCAACTCATTCGTTGTTGATAAGCCTTGAGATGATTAAAAGCAGTTTATCTTCGTTCATCCAATAGTTCAAGTTCTTGTAAGCGAGAGACTCTATAGTCTTCGTCACTGATAATTTTTTGCAAAGAGACTTGTAAAGAGGGTAACTCGACCTCAATAGGAAAGATATCTTCAACGACGTAGACAAGTGAAAAAGGGGTAGCTCCTGTAGGTGTGCGGACGATTGTGCGGTAAGCCCAAAGTGCGGGATTAACTTGGATATGCCAATTGCGGCCAGCGTCGTCGACTGTCTTTTTTAGGACTTTAAGGATTGTTTTATTAGATGCCTCAGCTTGACCGTTACCCTGGGGGTAATAAGGTGTGGAGAAATGATGGGTAATATGGAAGCGATCACAGAGCTCATGAACATCCTGATTTTTGAAGGGACACCCGTTGTCGGTGATGATGGAAATAGGAATGTCGTAATGAAAAATGATGTAGTTGAGAATGAATGTAGCAATTTGTTTTCCAGTGACTTGTGTGAGAGGCATGGCTTCGATCCATTTTAAGAAATACTATGTGGCGATGATGATGAATTTGTGGCCATTGGAAGGAGGGTGAATCTTGCCTACGAGATTGAGTCCCCATTGGCAAAAGGGTCAAGGAGTTGCAATTGGTTGAAGTTCTTGTGTTGGCGCATGAATGAGGTCTCCATGAAGTTGACACTGCTTACATTTCTTGACAAACTGATATGAGTCTTTTTTCATATTGGGCAAGTAATATCCAGTCCTGATGAGTTTCTTGGCTAAGGTAGGACCACTAGAATGTGGACCACATATCCCTTCATGAACTTCACGTAACGCAATCTAAGCTTCGTCTCTTTCTAAACATCTAAGAAGAGTGTCATCTAGACCTCGACGGTATAGGATATCGGCTAAAATGAAGTATTGAGAAGATTGGCGAATGAAAGTGCGACGTTTGTTATTGGATAAGTCAGGAGGAAGGGTATTGTCATGAAGGTATGTGAAAATGGAGCCATATAACGGGGAATCAGGACTGACGATACATATCATCTTCGTAGGAGTGATCTCATACAAGGGAACCAAAAGGTTATCTACCAAGAACTCATAGCGGGTTTCATTCTGTGGTAGATCGATTAGTGAAGCAATTGTAGCCATAGCATCTATGGCTCGATTCTGCTCTCTTGGTATCTGCTCAAAGTCTAACTTCACAAAATGTTGTTTCAGGTCATCCACCATTCTTTTGTAAGGCATTAATTTTTCATCCTTTGTTTGGTAGTCATCAGTTGCTAGATGAATTACAAGTTGAGAGTCACCAAAAACATGAAGTTCTTGGATCTTCCATTGAACTGCAATCCATAATCCAGTTGTTAATGCCTTGTATTTTGCTATGTTATTAGTGCAGGGAAATGATAATCGATATGATTTTGGTATGGAATCCCCTTGAGGAGTTATGAAGAGGATACTAGCTCCTGCCCAATGCCGTGTGTATGAGCCGTCAAAGTATAGTTGCCAAGGCTTTGTGTGCGACATTGTAAAGATGGATTCCTCTGGAAATTTTGAAGTTAGAGGAACGTCATCTATCATAGGAGCATCTGCTAACTGATCTGCGATAGCTTGTCCTTTTATTTCTTTTTTGTCCATATATTCAATCTCGAATTCACTCAAGAGCATCACCCATTTGGCTAGTCAACCAATAAGCGTTGCCTTATTGAGAAGATATTTCAATAGATCAATCCTTGTGACCAACTTAATTTTATGAGTTAGTATGTAATGTCATAATTTCTTCGAAGCAAAGACCGCAGCGAGACATGCATGCTCAATTGGTGTGTAGTTTAGCTCATATCCCACCAATGTGCGACTGATGTAGTAGACTGCCTTTTCTTTTCCCTCAGCAACCCATTGTGCTAAGAGTGCCCCCAGTGCTGTTGAAGTAGTTGATATGTATAGTAATAGAGGTTGATCTAGAACTGGTGGCATCAATACTGGTGGATTCAGAAGATAATCTTTAAGTGTCTAGAAAGCCTATTGACAGTTATCATCCCATTTGAATTTGATGTTTTTGTGTAGCAAGTGTTGAAAAGGATTACATTTATCTGCAAGTTATGCTATGAATCTTCATATGGACTGGAGTCTCCCTTGCAAAGATCAAAGTTGCATGATATTTCTTGGTGGTTGCATCTCTAGGATGGCCTTGACTTTTGTTGGATTGGCTTCGATTCCTCTTTTTGAGACAATGGATCCCAGGAGCTTCCTGGAGGTTACTCCAAAGACACATTTCTTGGGGTTTAATCTTACTTTGTATTTTTCCAACCAATCAAAAATGACTGAAAGTATGTCCAAATGTGTATTTTTGTCTATAGATTTGCCCAAGAGATTGTCAACATAATCTTCCACAGTAACGTGCATGAGATCATGAAAGATAATAGTCATGGCTCTTTGATATGTAGCACCTACATTTTTTAGCCCAAAGGGCATGACATTCCAGCAGAAAGTTCCCCAAGGACAAGTGAATGTTGTTTTGCGTTGATCCTCGGATGCAATTTTTATTTGATTATAACCAGAGAATCCATCCATCAAAGATAACATCGCATGACCTATTGTGAGATCTATAATCAAGACAATATTTGGTAATGGAAAGTCATCCTTAGGAAAAGCTTTGTTGATGTCTCTGAAATATGTACATATTTTGATGCTACGATCTGGTTTACTAATAGGCACTAAGTTGGAGATCCATTCAGGATAATCAATTGGGCGTATGAATATGACATCCAATAATTTTTCAAGCTTTGCTTTGACTAATAATGCCACTTGTGGATGCATCTTTCTTAATTTTTGTTTCACTGGTTTTGCCCCTGGTTTAACTATCAAATGATGCATTACCAAATCTGGATCCAATCCAGGCATATCAGCATATGACCATGCAAAATTGATTTGTCACTCTGTGAAGAAATTTATGAACTTTGATCTTTCTATCTTTGTCAGGGATTGAGCCAGGAATATGTTATGTGGAATTTCTTTTGTACCAATATTTGTTTTGATGGTCTCCTCTACAAACATAGATGATTTTTCTTCATATGATGTTAGGAGAATGTCAAGCCTTCCATCTTTGGGTACCTCGGAGAGGTTTTCGCCCTTAGATATGTCCTTTATTTTTACTTTTTGGGGGTCAAACAGCACCACCATGTGGTTTTCACCATAAGACCTTTGATTTGTTTTTATTTTTATGTTTTTGTGACTGGAAGGCCTAACACCCTCACCAAAATATGCCACGCTATTGAGTTCTATAGTGTATCCTGCCTTATGGTCCCCAGGGGGAAGATCATCTCATATGCCTAGATAGTCAATAAAGGCTTCATCATTTTGGAATCTGTCAAACTGTACAGGTCCTTCATGGTCCTAGTCAATAAGTTGGTGGTGAACAAGGGGAAGGCCTTTGATGTATTCGAAGTTAGTGGGGCTAATGGTGAAGATGCAGTTATATTCAGGTATGTCGAGGTAGTTATCGAGGTCATCGTTGGCACTCTTCTCATCTGTCTCAATCGTGAATGAATTCAAATTGTCATCACTAGTAGCACATTCCAGGACAGGTGTTCTCATTCTTCGTGATTTCGACCTAGAACCTAGAGGCAAGGACTGTGTGGGATCCTCAGGGGTTGCCTCTTGACCAACTTTGAATTTTCTATAAAATTCCTCTTCTTTTGTGGGTTCACCTGGTTCTCTGAATGTCTCAGTGAGTTCATAGTCACTGGAGGATTTGTCTGAATCCCATTCCCATTCATTGGAGTCTATGGAATAGCAATTCTCTTGTTGAATTTTGGCAACTTTGATTTGTAATGCTTCTCCTATCTTTTGAGTATTTACCTTGGAAGACATGAAACCAAGTCCTTTCGAACGTTCCTTTTTGAATGTTAATTCTAGTTGTAAAGGTTCAATGATGCCTTCCTTTCTTAAGCCAAGAGGACTTTTGCCATCATACCCAATTTTTTGTAGGATCTTGAATCCTTTGCCATATTTTTCACATGCTATGCTGATGTGATCTTGTGTATCATTTTCAGGGTCTTTGTAAAGCATTTTTTATAAGTCTTCTTCTTCCACTTCACCCCACTTTTGGAAGATAGTAGGATCCCATTTCAATGTAATGATGGATATCCATTTAGAAGGATGTGGTCGTCCATATTCTTTTGGTGAACTCATAACTTGTTGTAAGCACATGGTTTGATTCAAAGTGTATTCACCCATGCCCTTGTCCTGATATTTCCCTTTAAGCTCACCTTGTTTTGATGTCGAAGGTTTTAATGATTCAGGATCAATGTATACAGAAGAAGGGACAGCTTCCCTATTACTCAGAATGATCATCTCAGGTTTTGGTCTCAAGTTATTGCAGTATATGAATGGATTAGGATCATTAACTGTTATTTCAACTCCGTTGTGAGGAAACTTAATGCATTGGTGATATGTAGATGGGACTGCCCTCATTTCATGAATCCAAGGACGTCCCAGTAATATATTGTATGTGAGATCCAGTTCTAAGACTTGAAAAATCCTTTGTGACTGGCCCCACTCTGAGAGGCAAGGTGACTATGCCTTTGGATGAATGCTCTTCATCATCATATGCCTTGATGGTAATTTTGTTTGTAGAATTCACAGCTTTATCTGAATATCCAAATTGTTTAATAGTGCTCAATGTGCAAATGTTTAGACCTGCTCCTCCATCTATCAAAACTCATTTTATTCGATGTTTGTGTAGGAAGGCTTCAATGTGTGAAGGTGCATTATGTGGCTGGCTCACAGAGGCTTTGTCAGCTTCTATGAATGTAAGGGAGTGTGGAATGGAAAGGTATCCCACTATGGCTTGAAACTGGTCCACGTTCAGATTAGTAGGGATAGAAGTGTCTCTCAAGATTTTGTCAAGAATAGCTTTATGTGCGGGGGATATGCGTAAGAGCTCAAGGATGGAGATGAGCATGGGTGTCTTCCCTAACTATTCTACAAGGTCATACTCAGGCTTGGTTGATGAGGAAGCGGTGTTTTTAGCTGGAGCACCTTGCAAAGTGAATTTACCTCGATGAGTTGTAACATTACATTCAGAGGTAGGTTTGAAAGAAAATCCAATGCCTTTTAGGACAATCTTGGGTCTTTGGGTAGAATTCTCAAGCATTTTGTCCTTGATGATAATGGTAGAGACATAATTGTCCATCGAAATGTGATTGATAGTTGAATCATAGATATAGGATGCTCTAGTATAATTGATTTGGTCATCTGTGGCTTTAGCTTTTCCCTTGTCATGTTTTGGGAATGGTTCCTTAAACATCTCATGTTCTTGATTGGATGAGTGTCCTTCAATCTCAATGTCACCTCTATCAATGAGATCTTGTATGATGTTCTTCAGTCGATGACAATTTCTTGTTTTATGTCCCTTGCTTTTATGAAATTCACAATACTCATCATCATTTTACCAATTTGGTTTGACCTTTGGCTCATATGAAGGTAGATCTAGAATCATTATTATTTTGTTTGCCACTAGCTTCTTGAAAACTGATTCTAGTGGTTCTCCCAATATGGTGTACTTCCTTCGTGATTTTGAAGTTGTTTGAGTATTCACTTGATTGTTTGTAAAGCTTGATCCCGAAAAAATGATATTGGGTCACACTGTATTGGCATCCACAACACCATCATTGACTGTGTTCTTCTTTTTATTCCAAAATCTTTGCTTGTCTTTTCCTTTAAAGTCCTCTTTGTTTTCTTTGAATATTTTGATGACTCCTCGCTCAATTAGGACCTTTTTTGTTGCTAAGCATTTCTCAATGACGTCCTTGAAGGTGGACAAACAAGCTTTTCTTAGATCATAAACAATGTCTTTGTTAACATTTTGAGTGAACATCTCTACCTTTTGTTTTTGTGGAATTTCACAAGAACATCTGCTGGCTAGATTTCTCCATCTTTGTAAAAATGATGAAAAATATTCTCCATCCTTTTGTTTGGTGTTTCACAAAGTAGTGACTGATATGTCTGTCTCTATGTTGTATGAGAATGTCGTATAAATGCCTCTACTAAGTCACCCCATGACTTAATTCCAGGTGGAAGTTGGGAGAACCATTCCATAGCTTGATCACCTAAGCTTTGTGGGAATAATCTCATCAAATATGTCTCTTTTGTTGCTACCTCAATGCAAGATATGAAAAATTGTCTTATATATGCCTTAGGATTTCCTTTGCCTCTATACTTATCAAACTTAGGTGTCACAAAGTGTGTAGGAAATGGAGGCATTGGAATGCTTTTGTCAAATGGATAGGGACATATGTCTCTCATTGTGTAAGTTGGCTTTGGTGTATTTATGTCCTCCATTTTCTTTTGTAAGTCCTTAATTTGTTGTTCCAAATTGTTCTTAGGTGGAGATCGACTTCTTGGACCATACCCCATGCCTGAACCATGGGGTGGAGGAGCATGTTGCATATATGGATGGTATTGATCATACACATGTTCATATGGAGGAGGTCTATAATGATGCTACATATATGGACCACTTGGTATAGAGTCATGGTGAGGAATGGAATATTTGCTTTGTCCATGTATACCATACTCTACAGGAATGTCATGAGTTTCTTCTAGTGTGTTGCCCCCAAATTTGACATGGGGTTTCCTTGTGTCCAAATTTTGAACATGCCTTTGGATATCCAATCGCTTTGGTGGTTGGTCCTTAGCATTGGTATGTGCTTGAGTATATTTTTCTGCATAAGACTTCCATAATGGTCTGTGAAGGTGAGCATCATATGCTTGACCATGTGTATGTGGGACCTCTGGTTTTTGAAACAATGATGATGGTGATTCAAGCACCATATGTGGTCCTCTATTGCCTCCACTATTAGACCTCATTTGATCCATGTTGAGGTGAGGTTGTTGCAATGGTCGATTTTCCATTATTTGAGACATGTCAAAATCATGAGGGATCTTGGCTCCACTTTGTGCCATCACTTGTAAGAAATATTGTCTATCTCTCCTCATTATTTCCTCAACCAATCTATTGAAACGGGGATCCATAATGGAGTCTTCCACTTCTACTGAATGTATTGAAATGTTGTCCATATTGTCATTATGTGTATCATTGTTGTTTATATTGTCCATGTTCTCAACATTTGGAATGTTTCTATAAGCATCCATGTCAGGTAATGTGGTATGATCAGAATTGAAGAAGATATCATTGTCATACTCATAAGAACTCATGTTTGCAGACTCTTGAGTCTCTTTAGCTTCTCTCCTAGATTTATGGGAACGGGTTTCAACCATGAACTAGGTATTGACCAAGATGTTTGAGACTAGATGAAAATGGAAAGAGTATGGAAGACCAAGAGTTGGATGGAATGTAAATGAATCTGAGGTGTACTTGCATTATCCAAAGTGTAAGACCAAGTATGTATGTAGTAGAGTAGGTGTGGCTTCCAAAGAGAAGATAGTTTCTCTTGATGAGGTAAGTTCACCTTGACTCTAAGTAAGACCAAATGAGACCCAAAGGTGATAGACCTTGATGAGGGACCACTTAGCAAAATGTTGTTGTATGTAATGTGTTGACAAAGTATGATGAGGACAAGCAAGTGACCTTTTGACTCAAGTTTAGACAAATGTGAATGTAATGCAAGGTGTAAAGCAATGATGGACTTTGTGAGACCTAGAAATAGGCTGAATGCTATATGAAAATCTAGAGAAATAACTGAGGAAGCTCAAGAATTCTGAAACTGATTGCTCTTGTTTGTTGGACTGTAAAAGTTTTTCAATTTTGAATACAGACGTGCCTGTATACTTCACAGACGCGCTTAAATGACACAAACGTGGTTCTGTCAGACACAGACGCGTTTCTGAGATTTTGTAAATTCAATGTTGCTCAAAAGGACACAGACGCATTTCTGCCCTTCACAGACGCGATTATATGACACAGACATGGTTATGTCAGACACAAACGCGTTTTTGAAAACTGAGTGCAAATTTATTTTTTCAATCTGTGAAGTGACTTGTTGTGACCAAATCTGAATGTTTGATTGTTTTTCATGACAAGAGGACATAGTGTTGATGAGGACTCAATGTTTGCAAGTGTTTAGACTCAAAAATGACTCAAAGAAAAGTGTGTTGTTTGATGTAAAATTGTTTTGCATACACTTGAAGACACAAAAGACATAATGTTTTGATGTTTGGTCTTGAATGTTTGATTGTTCAAAAGAAGACAAGCACAATTCTTATGGCTGGCGAGGACAATAGTTGTTGATCCCACATGAGGCTACAATATTCAGAGTGGATACTTAGATGCTTGACCCCACTGGCTCCACCCTCGACACTCACTTCTCGGGGAAGCCAAGCATCAGTCCCCACGAAAACTCCCCATGGCAAACTTTGTATCTCTACTAAGAACCGTATGTGTGTGGGCCACTCCAGAGGTCCGACCTCCTACCCCAACAACTAGAAGGATTTTGGCTTCTAAAAAAAAAAGGTTCTAGTAAGGGCATCCGCTCGTGTGGCCATACATGCAGCACTTTCAGCTCTGTAAATACAGAAGGCTCCCAGCCGGTAGGGGTTACGCCTTACAACTGATCAAATGGGTTTATGGGGAGACATAGTGTCAGTGTGAACTAATCAGCACACGTTATCCATAGTTTTCACCATGAATACAGTTGTTTATAGTGGTTTGGAAGAGGTGGGTTTTCCTCGCTACCACTTGGGTCGTTCTCTCCTCACTAGCAGTCCTAATGACCACATGGGGAGACAGGCCCTCTAGAGATCAAACAAAAAGAGCCTATTGCTCAAGACACAAAAGACAATGGTCCAATTATAGTGCACCAATTGAAGTATTTTCTATTCTATGAAAACAAGGCACATAATAAAGATCAAAAACCCTTGCCAAGATCCTGCAACAAAGATTTGTTAGTAGTTTGGATTATTTCAAATGATCACCCCTTTCTGCAAGCACACAAGTTAGGTAAATTTTAGATCTAAAAGACTTTGTGAAATAGGAGCCTTCAACAAAATGATTTTGCTTTCAAGACAAGTTGCACCAATTTCGTTAGCTAGATCTGAAGATGTTGGCTCAATATAAACCAGATCTGAATTTCGAATGATGAAAAACCGAATCAAAGAAATCAAAATGCAAAAACTGAACACATACGCAATTATCAGTAACACAAATGCTCTACAAATACGAAAACGCGGCTAGATCTGACGCATATGTGATTCCTAAACATAGAAGTGGTTCTCGAACATAGACACGTCTAGAGGCCTCGCAGACGCGATTCCTGCAATCTGCAAAAAAAAAGAATAATGTCAAAGATGCAGACATGATTCCAGATGTCACAAACACGGCAGAAAATCAAAAACGCGATCCGAAGGTACACAGACGCGAAAATGTCAGAAATGTCAGATCTTCAACTTCAAAAACACAAATTCTACACAAAAGATGTTAAATGCAAAATGGACAAGTGTTCCACCGGGCATGCCAAAATGTATACGGTGAAAATGGATAACAACAAGATTGAAAGGCTAAATGAATTCAACCACAAAACCCTAGCCTAACAACAACAAAGATCCACCATAACATATGAAGATTACCTAAGACAATGCAAATTAAATGAAATCACAAAGATTATACCATCACATGTCCAATAGGGTTTGAATCTCCATTCTTCCTATCTCCATTGATCTTGTTTGATATATTTGCTCTCAGATTTTGTGTGCACAAGAGCTCAACAAAGAACGGAAATGTGGTTGCAAGTAGGATCGCATATGAAAGATTGAATGCTAGGATGCTTGATTAGAATGTATATGTCCAGGGGTTTGATAATGAAGGAAGCATCTCCTTATATAGAAGACACTATAAGAAATGGAGGGATAAGATTGAGAGGTGTAAAAGATAAAAGGTCAGCTATGATTAGAGGGTAGGTAGAGAAAATAAGAAAATAATGAGAGGGTAGGTAGTGTAGGAATTGAGAGATGAATGACATGTGTCATAGGTGGAAAAGGTTAATGAATTAATTAAATAAATAAAGATTTATTTAATTAATAGAGGAAATGGGATCAATTAAATAAATAAGATATTTATTGAATTTAGAAAAAGGATAATTTAAATAAATAAAGGTATTTATTTAAATAAGAAATAAGGCTAGAAGAGGATAAATGAATTAATTAAGTAAATAAAGATTTATTTAATTAATAGAAGAATTAGGCTAAAATAATTAAATAAATAAAGATATTTATTTAATTAGACTGGACAATTTTAGGTGTCTACAGAATCAATAACTCCTAATAGATCTCAAGTCATCCATATACTTTTGGCGCCAAGGATAGGATCAGACTTATATATTACAAGTTACATATGAGTCTCCCTTAGTTGCAAGTTACATTTAACTTAATCACAAGTTACACACAAGTGGTTCGCCCAAATAGGGCTTGCCCCAAATTAAATTCATACAACTGAGATATCCAAATGCCAAGGCCGACAGGACACTTGGCATTTTGTGCACTAGGTCAGCCCTAGAAGGGATCTGACCTAGCTACACAACAACACTCCCTCTTAGCTAGGGAGGATTCCTTTTGAATAACCAAGTCACATAGTGACTACCACCATGGCTACTCCCATGAATAATACATTCACCATAGCTACGCCCAGAGGGTGAACAAGAACATCATGGAATTTCTTCCATGATACCCACCATACCTACTCGTAGAGGGTGGAAAGAGATATTTCACCTCAACTTTCTCCCAGAGAAGGGAACATTACCACCATGCCTATTCCTAGAGGGTGGAACAAGGGATCTAACCTCAGACTTCTCCTAGAGAAGAATGCATCTCCACCATGCCTACTCGCAGAGGGTGGAACGAGGGATTTCACCTCAAACTTCTCCCAGAGAAGAATGCATTAACAAGGGATTGCACCTCAAAATTATCCCTCACAAAGAAGAACTCATTAACAAGGGATTGCACCTCAAACTTCTCCCTCACAGAGAAGAACTCATTAACAAGGGCTTTCACCTCAAATTTCTCCATCACAAAGAAAAATGCATTAACCAAATCTTCATGATGATGTGGCTCCCTCTGAAGCTGAAATGTTAGGCTCCCTCTGAAGCTGAAATGTCATGCTTCCTCTGAAGCTGAAATGTCAAGCTCCCTCTGAAGTAGATATCAACCTTATGGTCTCTTCGTCCAAGCTTACTTCTGACGAAATGTCAAACTCCCCCTGAATGTTGATTCTTCCTCTGCGAAGAAATGCAAGCAATCTTCCTTCCTTGAATGCAATCTTTGATTCATCCTGGAAGCATTTTAGAAAGAGAGATAATGATAGTCAGGGGAAATGTTAATACATGATTCACTGTTCAATGATGTAGCATGACTTAATAAAAAATTCGTGAACATTATTCAAACATAAAGAGTACTTATCTTTTATAATTTTTCTCAGCAATGGAATTTCCATTCACTTGGATTGATCACACCGAAGCACCTAGTGATGATCTAATGGTTGTGTGGCCTTTGGCCCTCTCCATCACTCATCATTTGTCCACAATATCTGCTCCATGCATAGCTTAAGCATCATCTGAGGAACTACCTTTAATACCATCCACAGCAAAGTGATGGACCAACCACATAAATGCGACAGAAATCCACCTATAGCAGGGTGTGCCAGAATGCTAAGCTACAATGCCCATCCAAGGACAAACGTCAGATGATCTTCAAGAGCAACATAAGTAAGAACTCAAATAACTAGACCTTCAGTTGCAATATCATCTGATTCGCAACCCCATCCAATTTTGCCTATGTAGGCTTCAGCAAAACAAATGCTTCATGTGACTCTTGAAGCTTCTAGGATGATGTGAGAGTTGTTGCAAGGTGTTACTGCACGAAGGCCTTCTCTACCATTCCTGATCGTTAGGTGCCTCCATTCGCTTTCGTCCCCATACACACACATTTCACATTTGTGTATGGCTTAATGTGATCATCACAAAACTCCCCACTATGTTGTTGCGCGATCTCAACCTTCCATTACACTAAGAAGTCGACAGCATGCGTACCGACTCGCATCACTTCGTTGAATCCTCAAAATGCTTGCTGCCACCTTGTCGATGTCTCTATCCACGAGCGTTGTGAAGTGAGCGATCTCTATCACTTTCATTTGCTAGTAAAAGTTATGATCGCCGAAGAGAATCCTCCACAACATGTTCTCCTCCCCGAATGAAGAAATCAAATATAAAAATGTTAAAACAGACAAAGATGTCCATAACGACTCCACTTACCGTCGGCATTTCGATACCGGGCTTGGCAACTTTCAACGCCAAGGCATCGTACTGAATCTGTCATTGAGTACTAACGACAAGTCTATGGTGATCATCAGCACCTGAACTGTCATTAATCGCCGCAGAGCATATGCGATGCTCACATCTGAGTTGAGAGGCTCAGTAATCGAATTTTTCCTGCACTTAGATTTCTCAGTCTACAAATTACTTTGATTGAACTCCCTCAAAAGCACAAGATCTACCTTCAAGCGGTTAGACTTTATAGAAGGAACCAACTCTAATACCATGTTGATTTTATGGTGGTGCTTGTTAACCACAGGCAAACATTAGATTTGTTGTCTTCCCAACCATAGACAATAAGCTCTTATCGTCACCCCTGAGCACACTACATGCCCTTCATGTTATTTAATTCATTGTTATTGATGCAATCATGACCTTGCATATATATGAATCAATACCTCCTAATAGATCTCAAGTCGGCCATATACTTTTGGCATCAAGGATAGGGTCAGACCTATATATTACAAGTTACATATGAGTCTCCCTTAGTTGCAAGTTACATTTAACTTAATCACAAGTTACACACAAGTGGTTCGCCCAAATAGGGCTTGCCCCAAATTAGACTCATACAATTGAGATATCCAAATGCCAAGGCCAACAGGCCACTTGGCATTTTGTGCACTAGGTTGGCCCTAGAAGGGATCTGACCTAGCTACACAACAACAGGGTTGTCATCTCGTAGCATTTCGTGAATGCAAGATATACAACAGATAGATTTGTCAAAAAGCTTTTAGAATTTTTCAAGCAAATGCAATCGGCTGATGTAAAGCCAAAATCCACAACCTTTGCTAGCACCCCCCTGCCCATGCGTATGGAGATAAGAATTCTCGGACAGGTTACAAACATCTATCAAAGCATATTAATGTTTATCCAATGTTGCAATTGCAATTGCCACAAGTTGACATAATGCAGGATGTGCATGCACGCGAGTTGTTTCATGGAATGATTAAGCAAAATGTGGGGCCATGGACAACACGAGCGAACTATCTGAACAAACACGCCCCAAAGAGATGTCATGCACAAAATGAATTTGGTGAAAAAAAATTATAAACTATCAAGCAAATAGAATTGGCAAGCCCGAAGCCAAATCCCCAGATGTAGTTATTGCATAGTGTACATTGAATGACTCTGTTGAAAGGTTTTAGAAAATTCAACCAAATGCAATAGTCCAGAATTCAAATGTGTTATGAAAAGTTCGATATGCAAATGAATTGCTTGTCATAATGCTTCATATAAATGTATCTCATGGAATGTGATGTCTACTGGATAGGCGCGAAATGTATTCAATGAAAATACTTTAGAAACTGTCAGTATAATGCAATTGGTACATGTAATGACTAAATCCACAACCTTTGCCCATGACCTCCATTAGTGACTTGCATAGCTTGCGGTTGATTTATTTAACAAAATGCCTCAAAGTGGTGTTATCTTAAGGAATGTAGAGAAGTGATTGTAGAAATTGAAGAAACTGGATAATGCAAACAAGTGCTCAAGATGTTTGAATTAATGAAGCTCTTTGGAACACATTCCAACATTGTAAACTTTTGCTAAATGTGGAATCCTAAACACGTACTTGACATGTTTCAAAAATGGCTCGAAGATACATCATCCTATCTAATAGGATGATTGTGGTATATATATACAAAATGGAGTTGTTGAAAAGCCTTTAAAAGGGTTTCAAACAAATGTAATCATCGCACATAAGAAGTTGATCTGCAATCCTTGGCAAGATCTGTGCCAGAATGGGAGCTTCAAATTAGGCAGTGGAAATTTAATGAAGCACAAAGGACAGAGAATTTTTGTTGGATATTGTATAGCAACGGTGCTCGTATATATACTTGCATATGAAATGTGGAATCACAGATATGGTGCATGAATCCTTCAAGTGTCTTCAAGAGACATCATCACATCAAATGTGGTGGTCATGAAATATATGTGAATGTGTTTATTGAAAAAGCTTCAGGTACTCTTAAGAGAATTCATTCGTTATTCTAATCGACATGCATGCCAAATGTGGAATCATAAGACATCGAAGCTGGATTGTTTGACAGAATGCTTGAAAGAAATGTAATTTCATGTTGTGCCATCAAAAAACAATTTCAAAAGCTATCATAGATGAAACAAATGGAGTGAACAAGGAGCTTGACAAATTGAACATAACATTCCTTAGTTAGGGATTTTCAATTACCTTTTGGTAAAAGTGACTTGTGTCACATAATTGCAACAAAATTAGAAAATAAGCTTTATTTGTACAAAAAGTTGAGAAAAGTCAAACTAAAATGAACCTTATTTTTATTTTCTCAAAATTGCAAAGGTAGTTATTAGGTGGTTAGAAAGTAGTTAGCACTTATTTATCAAGGAAAAACTTATAAATACTAGGTCATTTGTAATGTAAAGGAACTCTTACAGAAGGGGAGATGCTGGAGAACTTTTGTTTTTAATATTTTGTATTCAAATATTTTGAACTTGTATACTTTCAAAAAGGATAATCAAGAATGCATTTAATTTGTATGTCTTAAATGTACTTCTTAGTTATTGTTATCAATTTCTCATATGTTAAATTGATAATACATTTGTGTACTTGTGCAATCTATTGATCTTCAGTTCAAATGATATATGTATATGATGAAATATAGTCACACCCTAGTATCATGGTTTGAATGTGATAAGGTAACCTATTTCCTCATAAGTTGAGATTCGTTATCCTTCTTTTGTCTTTGCATATCAAATATAATTTGTGCTTGAACCTTCTTTATATCTGCCAACATTTGTGAAATCCTATTCAGTGTTCGTATGTTTGCCATTGGGGTTTCTGTTATTCACCTTGTTTTAGTTTAGTTTTCTCTCCTTTTTGTACTTTCAGGTTAAAAGTACACAAAAATCCCAAAATACCCCCATCGTGCGAGGGAGTTGCCCCTCTCAAACGTAGAGGAAGATTGTAGTTTGATTGCAATCTCTCCAACTGTTGGAACGATTATCACTGCTCTTTGGGCGAACAGGGTCAATTTTGAAGGAGCATTCACAGTGACAAATTTGTTTGCCAACACAATCAAACTACAATCTTCCTCTGTGTTTGAGAGGGGCAGCTCCCTCGTATGATGGGGATATTTTGGGATTTTTGTGTACTTTTAACCTGAAAGTACATAAAGGAGAAAACATAAAACTAAAAGGAAATAAAAGATAGAAACCCCAACAATAAACATACGAACATCAACTGAGAGTTCTCAACATTTGCAACAAATTACAAGGGGAGTTTATAACATAATATGCTTAGCCATGAGATGACAGTAAAGAAGAATGGAAAATCTCAACATACGCAGAGATAAGATACTTCAACACAGTCGAACTAACATACCAAAGGTTGTTTGTGTATCATCACATCAATTGTACAAATCGCATATGCATAAAAAGAATACCAATTTGACATACGAGAAATCAGCAATGATAACACATGAATACATTTAGAACACACAAACTAAGATGTATTCTTCATTATCCTTTTGGAAATATACAAGTCCAAAATCCTTTCTATACATAGTGCAAATCAAAATGTCATTACAAGTTTCTCCTATAATTTCAGCAGAGTTTCCCCTCTGTTAAAAGTCTCCCCATAAATGAAAAAGCCTTGTATTTATAGGCTAACAATCCATAACTACTTAGAATAACCACTTAGGTTAGCTAGTTAGGATAACTACCCAAGTTAACCACTCCTAGTAACTACCTTTTCGGAGACAAGTTAGGGTTAACCTAACTTTTAGAGAAATTAAGCCTACAAGATAACATTAATTACAATGGGTGACATAAGTTATTTTTACGAAGTATAACTAACAAATGTTAATTTTGAAGAAAGACCAAATCATTGATCTTGTTGAGGTAGTTTTCCATCTTCATTAGCTTCTTCTCTAACACTTTCTAAAGGCGTTCTTGACACTGAAAAGAACCTATCTTGGTCTCTTAGTTTGTACCAACAACAACTCTCCATCATCAAGCCATTTGAGAACACAAATTTACATCTTTCTGACTCCAAGGACATGTGCTCCAATTGTATCTACATCTATCAAGCATCCTTTTATTCCATGAACATAACATTTCTTTTCATAATGGGAAGACTTGTATGATGGCATGATTGATTTATTTTGCATTCATCCATTGTGTATTCCATCAATCATATTTTGAAGAATATTTGTATCTTGGCACAAAGTACTCTTTGAACCTATCTTTTCAATGGCAAAACCAGATCTTCTAACCAAGAGTGAGATTAACACATTTCATGCCAACATAGGTATCATATCCCAATGGCAGTTGGTTAAAAAGTGGTGTGCATTTTCAACCCATGCTTCTTCCTTCTTCGCGGATTCACTTGCATTATATCTTAATGATCGACTATAGATGTAATTCAATAAGGATTACTCATGTGATTGAAGTATGTGCAACCATCTTCCACTAAATAGGACACAAACAAAATGGTTCGAGACTCCTTCATTGATTCAAAGATCTTGATGGCTCCATGACAAAATCCATTTCGCACCGGCATTCTACAATCATTTCAACCATTTTTCATAAACGTTATAGTTAGAGCATTCCGTGAGTCGACATCTCTTTGAGGCATTTTGACAAACATTATAGAATTCCCTTTCGCACCTGCAGATTGCATTTGCTTGAAACTTTTTAAAGCCTTCACAACAAATCAATTTTCTTTCATATACTATAATCATTGAATTTCATGAGATGTCCTCTCCTTGAGGCAATCTGGTAAATAGTTCACAGGTTTTGTCTATGCTTCTTCATGTCACGTGCCTTTGTTTCAAAGTTCCATCTTATGATAAGATTGCAAACATTGCATTCATCTTGGGAACCTCTCTTTCGAAGCAATTTGTTACATATTTTGCATTTTGTCTAAGCCTCCACTGCAGCTACATCATCTTGTTGATACTTCCACAATTGAATACACATTTCAGGGTATTTGCAACTGTGCAATTTGTGCAAACACTTTAGGAATCCATTTATGGAGTGCAGGAAACAAAACTGATTGAATGATTCCCAATTTATTATGTCGCCTCCATTTGTCAAGCCGGTTTTTTTAAACACTACAGATTAGGGTGTCTTCAAGAAAGTCGACATGGGTATGAAGCTCAACCATGGACACCTGCAATTCATGTGATTGAAGTGTGTACAACTCTCATAACCTAAATAAATCTTACAGTATTAGAATGTATCTTAGAGTGCTTCATTAAATCAAAGATTTTGAGAGATTCCTTGCGCAATCCATTTTGTGTGCATTCTGCAATCCTTGCTTGTCGTGATGAGGTGACATCTCTTTAAGGGATTTGTTCAAACCGGTAGCTTTGTTTGTGATTCCATGTTTTGTATAAATCACGCAATGTCTATTGCAACGGTAACATCTTACAAAAATCCTCTAGCCTTTATGCTTTGATGGATGTCGGTATTTGAATCAATGTGTTCAAGATTTCTTGAGGCTTTTTCAACATAACCATTTGGCATTAACTTGTAATCATTGCAAACCATGTGATAGTATCTCATCAAGGCATTTTATCAATTGGTTTCCACATCTTCTTTGCTTACAGATAACATATCAATGACCACGACACTTGCATTTGCTTGAAAATTTATAACAATCTGTCAACTAGTCTTCTATGCAGCAATCATTGCTTTCTATTTCTTGAAACAAATAATCCTTAAGGCACTTCACACAGTTTGCATGCAAGTGTACCAGAGCATTCCTTGCTATAAATTTTGTGTTTGTTTCTCCATTTTACAAGCTTGTTTACCAGCACAGCAGCAACCCATCCGAAAAAAGCCCTGTATTACTTCTGCTCAATGGATGAACATAACTTAGAATTTTCTTTCACATACTTGAATAAAGGTTAGAAAGTTAGGATTTTTGAGCAACTGAGCATATTAGGTTAGGATTGCTCACTTTTTGAAGATTTTTAACCTTCCAAGGTTAGGATTTTGACTTTTCAAAGCAATAGGTTAGGATTGCTCACTTTTTGAGCATTTTTAACCTTCCAAGGTTAGAAATATGAAATTTTTGAGCAACAAAGGGCATTAAGCAAAGGATCACTTGCAACTATTCCATCAAGACCTACATAAAGACTTTTGATTGATCTTCCTCTTCAAAAAGAGCAAAATGGGAAATATATTGAAAACAATTTAAGAATTATTTTCAAAAGAATAATTCAAATATTTCCCATTAGACTTTAATGCCTTGGTTTAGGAAAAATGACCACAACTTTCAATTGGTAAGGAGTTAGGCTCTGAAATTCGAAACACACCTTCAAGGTAGGAAAATGAGCATATACCATAATTTAGTCCTCATGAGGAAACCTAGGGTGGGGGATTTTAATTGTTTTAGAGTGAGGGACATCAAAATTTGAAAATTTAAAATATAGCAAACTGTGAACTGGGTTTAGGCAAAAATTGGTCATATGGCACAAAATGATGCTCATGACATGTTCACAAAGCGATTTCCCTTGTAATTTTCAAAACTCATCCATTTTTTCACATTTTGACCGGCATATTTATGATTGATCACAAATGTGAATTAAAATTGACAACGTTAGATCACATGCTCACTCATTTTGCAGAGACACATATTTGAGCCTTCATACAACATTAGGACCAAATCAAAGTTCAAATTTTGGGTATTTCAAATGTGGGGCAACATCTTTACACCTTGTCCTCTCAATTCTCTCTCACTCTTTCTTTCAATCCTGGCCCTTCATTTCGAATCAATCTTGGCCCTTCATTTTGGCCTCCACCAATCTATAAATTGGAGTCTCCTCTCCTCACAAATCATCCACGTTTCATCTAATCTTATGTTGTCTATTTGAGATCCAAAATCATCCATTATGCCATCATAATGCCAAAATCTTGTTTCATATAAGCCAATCCATCTATCCCTATCATCTAATCAAAATCATCTTGTTGTATTGTGGAAAGCAATCCACAATCCTATCAAAGAGCCAATCCAATCAAGTGGAGAAGGGGTGCATTCTTCACTTCACCTAAGGCTCATCTAAGGGAGGAGAAGAAGGTATAGAGTGTCATTTTCATATTTATGATTTTATGTGTGTTTTTATGATTAATACATGCATGTGAGCACCCTAACCATTTTCTCATCTCCAAAAACTAATATATATATTTGAGTTATTTTCAAAGGGATTCCTATGTAAAGAGTGATCTATACAACATGTTTACACCTATCAATTTCACTACCTTTTTTGGTGAAATAGAATCTACCATGTATGTTTGTTATACTCTTACTTTTTCTTTCTTTACCTGTGGTAGAGCATTTTTAGGTGCTTCGTGTTCCTCCTTGTCTCCTTCATCTATCTCCTCTTCTATTATAATGGGGGTATATTTTCTGTTATCCTTTTACTCCTTATTGGCTATGATAAATCTCATTTATTTATTTTTACACACATATATAGGAGTGTCTATATGGCCTCCCTTATCGGTGATTCTTTTCCTTTTTCTCCTATTTTTGACAACTTATGATGGTGTAGTTGATCATTGTCTTTGTATTTTCTATAATTGTTTCTCCAACTCCTCTGTATCCAATGCTCCATGGGTTCTCGAATCACAAATCTCAAAACTTGGAGACTTGGAGTGTTGCCTCTAAGGCCAGGGTATTTGGGTTGGGGATGTAGAATTTTTCACTTGTGCTGGTGCAAGTGCCTCTTTGGAAATTCTCCATTTTCAATGCAAATTTTCCTCATTTTTCTTCAAGTTTGGTGATTTTCTTTTATTTTTTCTCCATAAACTCTTTGTACGACCCAAATCTCCCTACCTAAGGGTATCTTGGTAGGGCCAAAAGTGCTTGTGCATTGGCATTAACTAGGTTATCATCTACTTCATAAGACAAAGGTGGTACCCAATTGGTTATGGTTGTACAACTTCCATCAACATGTGATCTTTTTCTACTAGAAATATGATTTCATCTGCATACTTTCTCACTAGACTATAAGATATTATTCCTCTATCATGCATTTAACTTTGAAAACCTTTGAAGAACACCCAATAAATTTGTATATAGGATGTAGCATCCTTGAAATAGGTGATATGCACCTTGATTTGTACCACTATAGGGATGTCTTGGGTCCATGTTTTTTTAAGGAATCTTGGTAGTCTCTTCATGAAATAAAAATCAAGGCACGTGATTAGGGACCCATGCCTAAACTAGTAGCAATTGTTGCATTTTATGCATTGAATATTCTCTAGCAATTGGTCTCATAAAACTTCACATAGATCAATTTATTTTCCTTGCATGTTGTCAAGATATTTGTTTGCATCGTATATCTTATAAGTGATGTCAAGAGTGGTATACTATATTACAAGGCTTATAATTTTATTGACATACAAATTTCTACCATTTGTAGTAGCTCCCGTTAATTATATTACTTTGTTGTCTACGTTATCTTTTATGGGAGATTCCCTTGTATAACCTTCTCAGCACATGGATGGCCTCCTTTGTTATTCTATAAGGTTGGTTGAGATAATTGTAGTCGTCATGGATGTGGTTGGAGATTAATCTCACCCTTGCATCTTCTATTGTGAAATGTGGGAACTCGTTATATCTTAATCCTTCTTCTAATCTATCTCTTCTATTGCATAGTCCAATCTTACATAATCTTCTATCTTACATTCTCTACTTATCTTACATACATATCCTTCATATATTTATCAAAGATCTCTCACACTCACTCATATATGATCCATTTTACATCATATTCTACTCTTTATATTTTGATCCTACTTTTATATAAGAACAATTATATAAAAGGGTGTGCCTCATGTACTTAGTGTGTATTTTGGATGTGTTGGTAATCCAAGTATTCCATATTTCCTTTGTGGTGTATTCATCTTGTAAATTTGGTTGTGTTCTATCAAAAAAATATCAAGAAGAAATTGGCTCTACAAGTATAGCATCACCAACATAAGTTTTATTGGAGGTGACTCTTTGGACACCTTATCACACATAACAAACAACTAAAGGAAGTCACATGATTTACAATTCTCCTATGAGGTTGCTCCAACCTATAAGAATCTACAATGAAAATCGTTTTGTATATATTAGGTTGAGAAAATTGTCGATTCACTAACACTTTGAACATTTTATAATGTCTTTCTTCACTTTGTTCTACATATTTAATGGCAAATATTTACATTTTCTAACAAGATGATAGCTCAATAATTTTTTAAATGTTTCAAGTAGCTTGTGTTGTTAGGTATTTGTCTTAATCTAATATCAAATTTAAATGTTTTTAATGCAGTTAGTTCTATTAAGCTATCATGTCATATTATAATATAAAATGTTATCTTATCCTATGTCATTTATGTGCATCTCATTCAAGATTACGATGAAATATGATGTTTGTCAAAACTAGTTGTAAGAAGCTTGTTAAATTACAAAGGCATAACTAAAAACTACTCAATTAATTTAATCCCAAATGACATTCTATTCTCTGAGTCTAATTTTATTTTCATCATGTGTCAAAGTTTCTTCTAATTTAGCTATTCATAAGAGTTCATGAAAAGAAGATATGTAAAAATATTACATTTAAAAAAATTATTTTTTAATCAATTTTTTTTATTTCTGCTATCAACACTCTTAAACATCATTTCCTACTACCTGTAGATTCATATCTACTTATTTTGTGGTTCATTTTCAAAACTCTTATTTTGTTGATCATAAAAAAATGGACACATTTGTTCCCTATTTTTAAGGATAATGAACAAAGAGTTTGTCTAAAGATTAGGAGTCATTGTTGTGGAACATAGAACTATCGTCTCACTCAAGAACAAAAGGACTTGATACCAAGTATTATATGAATAAAGTATATTGTACTTGATACCAAGTATTATATGAATAAGGTATGTAACAAGATTTTGGTTGGAATTATAGAATGAAGTCCTGAAAAGTTCATATTTTTATATTGGATTAAAAAAATGGTCTTTGAAAGAGTCCAAACATTTGAACAATATCACAACCAAACAATAAGAGAAAGAGTCCCATGAGAATAGAACAATAGAGAAAATTAAAGAGCCAATAGACAAGATGAAGGAACCATACAGATTTAGCACCAAATTAGTAGAGATGCACAAAACTAGAGGAGAACTCCCTTAGTCGGAGTCTACTAATTTTTTAAGACCTAAACTAGGTTGCCACTCCTTGACTATAATATCAACTTGCTCCTTAAAAGAACTCTCTAGGGTCTGTCATCCAAATCTATGATGCCTAGTTGGTGAACTCCAGACTTGGCCCTAGTTCTATTGGCAAGACCTTCACCAATATCCTTCCTTTTTCACTTTTGCAATTAGATTAAAGTGAATTCTCAATAATGTTGTTACTTAATATGACTAAACACCTACTTTTAAACGTATTCTATATAAATAGAATAATGTATCTTCTAATACATTCTTTGATTTATTATACTTTTCTATAATGTAGGATAATATATTCATGTTTTACTCAAAAATTATAATTATTTTGTTCTATAAATCCTATTCCTTTAAAACTAAAAATCTAGATTTCTAAATTTATTAAAGCGCTATGAATAAAAAATCAAATTTGACTAAACTCGGTTTGCCAACTGCTTAAATGCTTGAAATTGGCATCACAACCTTGAACTGTTGTCAAAAATATTATGACAGGATCTCTCGACCCAAATAAAAAGTGCAAGTACATAAACTGTACATATGGGAGCCTTGCATAATGCCAACAGTGTCCAATAATAGTTTTTCAAAATCTGGCTCATGAAATTTTAATGCAATTTTTGTGGTACTGTAGGAAGCAATCAAGGATTACAGAGAATATCAGAAATAACAGCTGCGGCAAAAACCAACAAGAACGGTCCAAGATTGCTGGTCCATAGTCCACAAACTATACAGAACACAGCATTAAGAAGCAATTTGATGTTGTGAGACAGATGATGTATTTTCTTGTAGGTATTTTATGGTTTTACACAAGCAGATTCATTGACCTCTACCATGTCTCTTGACTTCAATTGCAACTCTTTATTTTTTGGCTTTCTATACAGAATATGAAAAGATAAACACTTTTAAGGCCTCCTTTGATACTCGAGTGTAAAATTTTAAGTAGCCAAACTTTCCTGAGTAAGAATTTAGCTGTAAGAGTAAATAGTCTCAAATCCCACTATGATGTAATGGAGTCAAAATATTAATATACTTTCCAGAATATTGAAAAACAATTTCAAAATGATACTTCTCCACAAGGTTCATTTATTCAGTCCAAGAAGTGATTTCTGAACCCTAAGATAAATCATTTATGTGCAAGTGTGTGGACAAATCAAGCTTGCCATTCACCTTGAAAGTGATCACCATAAAGTTTAAAAGAGTTGAATTCAACCATACACATGCCATTTCATTACCAATGATTTATGTCAAAAAGGATTTTTGAATCATATAAATCAGAAAAACAGAAGAGGATTTAATCTAGTTTCCATTAAAAAGTTGCAAATACTTCGCAGTTATACAAACGGTGGATAAATCTGCAACCTTTCATTCCACCTTATATGCAAGAAAACATTCAAGCATAACTTGCACATTCAGATAAGAAAGATGGAAAAAAAATATAATTATGCAATAAAGAAATGGTAGCACTGTTAAATTCCAAAGAAATCAAAATTGCAAACTGTATGTACATTGAAAACACACGTGAGTGCAAATTAGACATACTAGTGGTCTTTCTGCTGCAAATCTGGGAAGGCTTTCAAGTAAAGTCCTTTGAACAAAAAGTAGCAAAACTTCTGGTTTAGAAAAAATGTGTTTGACATGTATTTATATACAACTTAGATGGCCAACTTCCATGATACGTATTTCTTGCCAACTTCGGAAATAAATATGGCCTAATTATTTCTAATTAATTGGAGCTATCAATTGAGATCTACATTTATGTCAAGTATAGTTGGCAATAATCTGCAGCATTCGTAGCACCACAAAAGCACCCCTTCATTGGCATGCCTTGTAGCATGACTTCCTAATTATGTGAATATCCACACACCTAGATTTTTAGGTTAAAGCGTATAGGAGATGGAAATTAACTAGAGAAGCCTTAAAAACATTACATACCTTAATGGTATCCTGTACCGAGAATCAGATAACTTCTGGCGATAACTTTACAGTATCCCACAATTTGCTGGGACTGAATTCTGGAGCTTGAAAGCCCACACAAAAAGGTGCCATCTCAATTATTTATACACAATTTAAGTCAACAAAATATATTAATGTTCTTGACCATTTATTGTTATAAGTCTTGGTTGGCAATAACATTATTGTGGTCGACTTAAATGTGTCAATATAATTTCTCTCAAGCTTTGGAGACCTATTCTATATTTACTTAGAATAAGCCAAAGAAAATGTATACCAAGCAAAACTTTTCTTCCCATATGACACAAACATAAATTAAAGTACACTGCAGCACAAAATAAAGCCAATTTTGAAGTGTTGGAAAACACAAAAAGAAGCCTCAGAGTGAGAGCTCTACCTAATCACTCCCGCAAAAAAGTTTTTCTTCAATGTTAAAATTATTAACTTGAAATATATCTCGGCCAAACGAAATTCCAAACCATATTTTTCTTTGTTAATGCAGGAAAACTACTGCTAAATGATATTTCGTTTCCAATTAAGAGAACACAAACTGCAAGTGCGGAGAATACGTTACCTATGTCAGCGGAACTGCCTTCATGCAAATACATAAAGATTTGGTGAAAATTGTTGCAGTTCAGTCCCATAGATTTTTTAGTCAGTTGCTCGGGATAGGATGTGTACGGTGCAAAAAGAATCCAAATGGCATTAGACCTAGATCTGAACCATAAAAGGCTTTGATAATATGAGATGCCCGAAGAGTAACACATGAGATCTCAAAGGTGTATAAAATGATCCAAACAACAGAAGGAACACATTATTGACATCATCACTCTTTGTGCCTTTTTGCTCTCTTGGGGACTCTATCATCTGGATGATATCCCAAGTACTTATAGCTATTAGGTATGCTTTATGGTTATGATGCTATGGATGTGCCTCAGGTTTTTGGACTTACGATTTGCCTCTGAAAATGAATACATTACTTTTCTTTAGCCATATAAAACTTACAAAATGCAAACAACTTATGAATCTGAGATCTGAATATGCATCTCTCAGTGCTCACACATTCATCAAGAATTCATCAGAACAAGTTTTCACACCAAAATCTCAATATGATCTTAAAATTGACTCAATTCTATATTTTTCATGCGAAGAATAAATTCCATAAATCTTTTGCTCGTTGATATAAGTACTAAATAACTCATCCAGGTATTGCTCAGCCGTTACATTTATAGGTACAATCCAAAACTGCTCTTCTGAGGTTTGATTTTTGAAAATGCATTCTTCAGGCATAAAAAACTCACTAGGCTCAAATTCCATCTTCCCAACAACCCACTTGAAAGTGCACTCGGCAGACATAAGACCTCACTGTGTTAATAACTTGATAATCTGTTTTTCCAACATTCCAGCACTTTCACTTTTGTATAAATGCACACATAGAAGTGATCTTGCAAAAAGTTGTAGTAGTGAATTGGAACCACAGGGAAAAAGAGCAGATTTCAGAACAAGATTTATGTGCCTCTCAATCGAACAAAATTACACTTTTCTTTAAACCTGTTTGTTAACTGCTTTCTCCATTTGGAGGTGCAGCAACAAACCTAAGAATAAAAAATAGCATGCCAAACATCAGGCATAAAAATCATTAATTTCAATGCTAGAATTTCTGATAAAACAACAAGTACGCTTCACTTCCAAGAACATCTAACAAAGATGACTTGCTCACATGCGCATCACTGATGTAATACCATCTACTTTGGCCTGTACAATCATCATTGGCAATATCTTGTTGCTTTTCTTCTTGAGGACCTCTCACATAAGCAACATAGTGACCACCTTTCATACTGCCCAAATGTTCCACAACTCCAGTCAAGCTATATATGGAGCTTTCTCTTTCTGTACACCTGCAAGAACAGAGTTCGACATAATTAAGGCAATCTCTAGGATACATTATACTCACAAAAACCAAAAACCAAACCAACCAATCAATCAAATGTATGAAAGTTAGCTTTATAGAACGTCTCAGTTGTTTTCAAAAACTTTTTAAATTTCCTTAAAAGGGAAAAAACCAAATTAATGCATATTAAATAACTCAACATAGATTTTCTGAGCTGGTAAGGGTCAGGAGTAGTAAAATGTACACCACATGAATATTATCTTGTTCAAGATAAAAGCCAGGCCACTGGATAAAAGCATTGGATTGGCACTTTCCTAGACAATTCTCAGTACGTGGATAGGCATCAATCATTCTTATGCAAGACTTATCAAATTGATATAGCAGTAGGTAAGTCTCGTGTCATGATGTTTTTAATTTTATGTTTAAACTAGTGATCTTATCCTCAATTTTGATGACACAAAAATGCCATAAAGACAATATCTTGCCATCAGATTGATGTTGTGTACAGATTACCCCTCTACGATATTGCTACTCAGTCTCTTACATTGACACAAACATGCTACGCCCAACGATGCTCTTTCACAATACTTCCTAGGGGCTGCTCTTTTTATCATTACAAATCGCTTGGATATAGTGAACTTGTGAGGTAGCTGTATGAAACAAGCAATATGGAGAACCTTCTTCAGGATTCTTTCCCTTGACAGCATAGCATTAATTTGCGAGAATGCCTGTGTTTCCCAAGTTATGGGAGGCTACAAGTATGGTATCAGAGATCAAAATAGAAGCCTGTGTTCTTCAGGATTCTTCCCCTCAGACAGTTAAGATCCCTTAACAGCATAGGATTAATTTAAGAATGTCTGTGTTATCCAAAGTTATGGGAGGCTACAGGTATAGTATTAGAGACCAAAATTTAGCTGAACAATAGAACGTCACAGTCCCCAACCCATAGGACCCCACCCTAAGCACATTAAAGTTTAAAGAAGTAGAATAGAAGTGAAAAAAAATATCATCTTTAATTATTGAAATAGGGAAATTTTGAGGTACAATCAAGTTAACCATATTCACATAAATATTTTAAATAAATATATTTGTCTCTGTATATTTTAAATAGATATAATATCTATATTAATTTATTCTCATATGAATACTATTATATTTTTAATTATCTTTTACATATTTAAACTATCTATGAACAGGTCTTGGTCGGCTCATTTATTTTCTTACTGCCAGTGCTGCAGTTATGTTGATCCTTCATTAACTTTTCTTTTTTAACTTTTTTGACATTCAGTAGACAAGGGTCCCAATGGCTCCCTCTCTATTGTTTAAAAAAAACACTTTAAGAGCTATTTTATTTTTAATTTTCTATATAAATATTAAATTTTAATATTTATTTATATTATTAATTATAGACAGGTAAATAAGGAGAAAAAGGAAAGAACTATTTTATTTACTATGAAGAACTATTTTATTTTTTATATTTTTATAGTTTTTTTAAAAGTAAAATAAAAATCAGTTATTTACAGCATCTAGCTATTTCAATGACTAAAATAATATTTACTTTAACTTCTACTATTTTATTTTTATATTAATATTAAATTTGAATATCAATTTTAATTTTATATTACAACATTAATGGAGACATAATAGATATTTGGAATAAAAAGACAGTTACTTTCTTTTTACCTAAAAACTATTTTATTTATTACATGTAATTTGACTTTTGTTTTATATGTATTACTTTATTTTTTATTAAAGAGCTCTTTAAATTTTCTATAATTTAAAATAAAAAATTATCTACTTTAACTTTTGCTTAAAGAATTATTTTATTTTTATATAATTACTAAATTTCAATATTTATTTAAACTATGATATATACAAGAACACATAGATTTTTATTTTTATTTTTAGTTTAAAATGATTCTATTTTATTATATTAAGTTACATGTTATTGAAGTAGATAGTAATTTCAAAAGTTTGAATAATATTTTGATTTGATTTATTTCAAAAATTACATGTTATTGTTAATATATAGTTAGTTATTCTATAATGGTATATAACTAATGTTTATTATCAATAATTTTTATATTTTAAAAAATAGAGAGTTGTTCTTTTATTTACTTAGAGATACTTTAAAGTTATTTTATGTTATCATTCTAATATGATATATTCTTAATTATATATTATATATATCTAAGTATAATAAGAATAAATACTTGTGGCATGCTTATCCTAACATAAATATTAGTTAATACACTAATCCCTCATAAATGTTAATTAATACACTAATCCCTCTTAATTAGGATTAAGGGTATATATCCTGCATGGTTAACCTGTAAATAAAATATTGAATTCATACATTTTTGTTTGATTTGGGCCAACATATGTGTTTCCAAATTTGGATCTCACTTTTTGGGGGTTTTAAGGTATGTATTAGAAGTAAAAACTTTCATTAAATTAGTTCTATAGGCTGCAATTTTTGGATTGTTTTAAAAAATATATATTTGGAAAGTTTATCAAAAACTAGGTAGGGTTAGTTTTTTTAAATTTATTGTTAGACATAAAATATATCTCTTAATTTAGTGGTCAAAATTTGGTCAAAACAAAACATCAAATTCTCTCTCACACCAAATACTTTCTTACCCTAATAAATCTGAAAGTAAAAACATAATTAAAGCCATGTCATATGTAGGATTAGAGAACCTTTCTCCACATAAAAATATAAGGACCCATTTTACCTTTTCTCCCACAGGGACATGAAACAACATACATTTCATAAAAGATAAAAGGCTTGACCGATTTGTAAAACTTTAAATAAGGGTTTAGCGAAGTTTACCAAAGAATTTCTATCATTAAAGTCCCAAAGAAACCACCAAGGTGGGTATAACCCCTCTAAATCAAATTAAGGGATAGGAGAACCTTTTCGTGCTCAACAAGTATACATATCAAGAATAAGCATTCATAAATTTGATGATAGAAATGTAATTTCATGGATAATCCTTGTAGAACAACAATTTAAAATTCATAATATACCGTAATTAGGACCTTACCAAAGGTACCAATGGAAGACGAGTGATAGACAAGGACAAATGATTCGTTGTCAAGAATTTAGTAAAGAATTAGCAACCTTCAATGAACAACCATGTATTGGAAGTGATTTTACACAACTAAAAAATTTAAAACTGTTGAGACATGGACCAGCTAGGACTTGAACCTAGGACCTTCCATATGTTGTTGGAGTGCTCTACCACTGAGCTACTGGCCCCTCTTGGACCTGTCCATTGTTGGTCCAGGCGTGGCTTATTTCCAACACCAACACCCCTCCTTAAGCCACACCTCTCGTGTGCTTGGGGCTCCTAGCCTGGACCTGGTTCTAATACCATGTTGAGACATGGACCAGCTAGGACTTGAACCTAGGACCTTCCATATGCTGCTGGAGTGCTCTACCACTGAGCTACTGGCCCCTCTTGGACCAGTCCATCGTCAGTCCGGGTGTGGCTTATTTCCAACACCAACAAAAACAATTAAGATTTTAGCTGAATATAATGTTGAGCATTTGAGATTCGCACTTCAGGCTCCTAAGGTAACACCTTGCCAAAGGCTACAATTATACATCAATAGACTTAAGAACCAAATTCAACATGATGTCCATTTGTTGGAACCTTGTACAATTAGAAAAGCTATGCAACAAGCATTGCATATTGAGAAACAAAACACCATAAAAGGTGAAACCATAAGAGTAATTGACAAAAATGTGACTAATCCTACTAGCAAAAAATTGGAAAACTTCTTGAACCCAAGAGAAATTAGTAAGCTCTCCCCTCAACAAGAGATAGAGAAAAGAGAAAAGAGAAAAAGGCCTAAGTTGGAATTGTGATAATGAATGGTCAAAGAGTCATAAGTGTGTTCTAATATTGGAAAAAAAAGAATTTGAAGAAAAAAGAACCAGATGTAAAATTTAAGAATGAGGATTCCAAAGAAAAAGAAAACAATAATATCTTCATGCATGCATTAAATGAAACAAATGCACTACAAACACTCAAAGTAATCGGTAATATAAAAAGAAAAATGTTAAGAGTGTTAGTTGATATTGGTAGTACACATAACTTTATTGACAGAAGATTAGCTAATGAACTCAATTGTTTTGTTTATCGAGTTTCCAATACTCAAATCATGATAGCTAAAGGGAAACAACTACCTTGTGGTGGAAAATGTTACCATATAAAACTCTAAATGGGAAATTATAAACTAGATTCTGAAATGTTTGCTATCCCTATTAAGCAAGGGATGTAGTTTTGGGTGTGCAATGGCTTAAACAACTAGAAACAATATCTTTCAATTTTCAAGACTTATACATGACGTTTAGGACACATGGAAAAAAGTATATACTTTTGGGAATAAAATCACCACCAAGTGAAATCATTAGCTCCCATAGGATGGAGAAATTACGCAAGAAAGGTTCTTATGATATAGGAGCACAATTACATTTTATAGAAGCACATGATAAATTACGCAAGAAAGGTTCTTATGATATAGGGGCACAATGACATTTTATAGAAGCACATAATATGATAATTCAAAATCAGCCAAAAATTCAAGAGATTATTCAACACCATCAACAAATATTTCAAGAATCCAAGGTTGTATCTCTAATTGACATTGAATTAATACCAAAAGGCATTGTTAATCCCAATTAAAGTTCATATTTATCCGGATCCCTATTCTTATGCTTAACAAAAAGGATGATCCATGGAGAATGTGTTCACTTTACAAGAAGCTAAACAAGATCACTCATAAAGACAAGTTTCATATTCTCATTGTAATAAATTGGAAAAGAAAATCTATGCAAAACAATCCAAATGTGTCTTTAGGGTGAAAAAATAAAGAATACTTTGAACATCTGGCATCACTTAAAGGTGCTAATATGGACCCTAAGAGGAGAACATTTTTGGGTCTAACAAATACTATAGAAGATTTGTTCATACCTAACATCCTATAAGAAAACATTTCTTTTGGGAAGGTATAAAAGTTAATGTCCAAAAATTTGTGATGGAACTTTTGATATGCCAACAAAATAAAAGGGAAACAATAAAGACTCCAAGCCTCTTACAAATACTGGGCATTCCAATACAAAATTGGGTAGAAATATTAATGGACTTCATTATGGGGGTTCCAAAGTTAAATAATCTTGACATAACCTTTCTTGTTGTGGTTAGACTCATTAAGAAAGCATAATTATTGTGGACTCTCATCCATTTCCTACTAATATTATAGAAAAACTTCATGGAATTTCCAAAATCAAATGGGAAAATAAAGCCATCTCAAAATTCTTAATCAAGTGGAAGAATTTTCCAATTGAAGATGCAACATGGAATGATGAACAATTCTTAAAAAACATTTTAGAGTTGCTAAGCATTGAGGGCAATGCTTTTCTGAAGGGGAAAGGAATGTTATGATCCTAATATGATAAATTCCTAAGTATAATAAGGATAAGCATTTGTGGCATGCTTAACCCTAACATAAATATTAGTTGACACATTAATCCCTCTTAATTGGGATGAAAGGGTATGTCCCTACATGGTTAAGCCTATAAACAAGGAAGATAACTCTCCCCCATATCACCATATCATAAAATATTGAATTCATACATTATTATATAATTATTGGAGGTCACCCCTTCGAAGTGATCTACTATATTTCTAATTTTTACAAATATTTCTAAGAAATGTCACTACATTTTATTTAGTAAATATTTGAAAAAATTAGTGTAATTACTTAAATTTGTTTTAATTTGCAGTTATTTTAAAATTTTAAAGTCTTTATATTAAAAAAAATGTTGGCTCTAAATAGTTTTGTGAACATTATCATACTATGTCATTCCCCCTCGTCGTATTGTTGTAGGTTACACCTCTGGCCGTAATTAAGAACCCAATAACACCAACATGTTCTCTATGAGCTCCACCCCAACGTTTAACCTAGCATTTTGTCAAATGGGATGTGTTCTGGTGGTAAATCATCGAAGCTTTCATAATGAGAACTCACAATCAAATCCCCAAGAGAAAAGTTACATGCTTAAAATGTATAAATGTTGAATATTGAATTGGGTAAATTACAACATATAATTCTAGGTGTGGCTAAGCCCAATGGGCAAGGCTAAGCGTAGAGTTCTAGAATGAATTTCACAAAAAAAAAAATCTCTTGGTCATGCAATCCAACCCAATGTACATCTTGCATGGGGATATTAACCAATACCAAAAACAAAAGTAAGCACATTGAAATAAAGCAACATTTAAACAAAATTAGTTAATCATTATGCACCATGTTACTAATTAAAATGAAATCAAACGATAGGAGGTAGTTCATTAATTATAACATCAATGGTTTCTTCAAACTTTGTTTGATTCTGCTACAAAAGCTTGAACTTTTTGCAATCCTATTTTAGATTTGGGCAACTATTCTCTTATTTTAATGAAGTAGATGTCTAGCTGAAACCCTTTTGAGGAAGATGTGTTGCAAAAACCTTTTGAGGAATGTGTAGCAAAGCCCCCTTTATGTAATATAAATGTTCCACAGGGATGCATACCTGTTGTGATGTATTCACACATCGCCCCATTGCAAATGGGGACCCCTACTTTTTTTGCTTTCTGGGGTTTTCTTTCTAGGTGTTTAGGGTTTGTCTGTTAGCCTTTGCATTTTGAGTGTCGCCAAGGGATCAATAGGATGGTAGGCTTTGCTTAAGCCAGGGGAGTCAGCAGGTGCTCTAGGTTAGGGTTTCTTTGAGAGTCTTCCTTAGGGCCTGGTTTTGCTCTTGTTGCTAATTGTGTCTTGCTTTGTGAGTGGGTATCATTCTTGAAGGTCCGAGCTAGGTCAAGTTGGTGAGTGATGAAGTCTGGAATGTCATCCTGATCTTCAAATGCCCTGAAATTTGGCTAAGTGTGGAATGCCCTGATCCTGAAATTTGGCTAAGTCTGGAATATCCTGATCCTGAAATTTGACTAAGTCTAGAAAACTGAAGAATCCTCCAAAAACTAGATTTTGCAATATAACTCCTGGAGGTCCGAAACCACTCTCAAACATCCTGGAAGTATATATGGAATATAACTTAAAGTATAATTCTTCTTTCTTATACTTAAATGTTATATTCCATAAAATGATCCTAACGGAGAGTCCAAAATGTCAAATTTCGCTCCTGGCCCTTCCAAAGGGTCCAGAGCGAAATTCTCCATAAGACATTCTACTTTGACCAAAACCTAGAACTAATGCATTCCTAGGCTTGAATGAAGGCAAAAGCACTTGTTTGAATGAAGAAATGAGAAAAAATGAAGTCAGGATCATGGCCTAAGGTGAATTTCGCTCCTGACCCTTCCAAAGGGTCTAGAGCGAAATTCTTATTTCCTCTATTTTTCTCCTTAGCTTGACCAAGTTTGTAGACTTTTGAGGCATAATTGAGAAGGTTTGATGCAACTTTGCCTTGGAGAGGAGATTTTAGACTTTGGGATGATGGATTCTAGCCTGGGAGAGGAATTTCGCTCCTAACCCTTCCAAAGGGTCCAGAGCGAAAATCCTTATAACCCCCATTTTCCTTCCTTGTTTTGGATGGGCGTTGGTTTATTAGGCATTGAGTGTGAGTCTTGATGTGTTCTTGCCTTGAGAAGTGTTTTGAAAAGTGAGGATCTTGTCCAAGATTAGGAATTTTGCTCCTAACCCTTCCAAAGGGTCCAGAGCGAAAATCCTTATGCACCTCAATTTATCACTTGTCAAGACCAATTTCATAGTTCCTTAGGCATGTTTGGGGGATTTATGACATGTTCTAACCTTAGGAGGTGAGTAAAGGTGGATGAGATGAAGATTTTAGCCAAGAATAGAGATTTTTGCTCCTGACCCTTTCAAAGGGTCCAGAGCGAAATTCACTATAATCCTCATTTGCTACCTTGAATGGGCTTAAAACCTGGTTCCTCAAGTGGAAAACAATCTATATTTGCCTCCAATAGAAGATTAAGTTTGAAAAATGAGCAATTAAAGCCTAAATCAAGATTTTCGCTCCTGACCCTTCCAAAGGGTCCAGAGCGAAAATCAACCTAAGACTCATCCTTATTTGACCAAATTTTGATTTGCAAGGCATTTTGAAGGGAAGAGTACACATGTTTGGACATTGGAAATGTTTGAAAGCCTTGAAAAAATGAAGGATTCTAGCCAAGAAGGTGAATTTTGCTCCTAACCCTTTCAAAGGGTCCAGAGCGAAATTCCTTGCAAGCCTATTCTTTTTACCTTGTTTTGGCTTAAGACCTTATCCCTTGGGTGAAGGATGATGTTTAGTTACCTCTTGAGGTGATTTTGGGTTGGAAAAAGGAAGAATCAAGCCCAAATCATGATTTTTGCTCCTGACCCTTCCAAAGGGTCCAGAGCGAAAATCCTCCTAGACCTCATTTCCTTCCCTATTTGACCAAATTGTGATGTCCAAAGCATGTTGAAAGTGGAAATGGACATGATCTTGCCTTTGCGAGTGTACCTTGCAAAGAAGTTTCAAGTTGAAAGAATGATGATTTTGGGTCAAGAATGAGATTTTCGCTCCTGACCCTTCCAAAGGGTCCAGAGTGAATTTTCTCAAAACCTCTCTTTGCTATCATTTTTTTGCTAGATCAAGTGTGGGCTAAGGTAAAATCAAGGAGAAGTTGCCCCTGAGAGTGACTTTAAGTTGCTAGAAACCATGAAAGATGAAGGAATTGAGCCTAAAAATGATTTTCGCTCCTGACCCTTCCAAAGGGTCCAAAGCGAAAATCCTAAAAACCATCTTTTCTTCCAAAATTTGAGCAAAGTCAAACCTGGACAAGGGTGAGAGAAGTCATTTGGATTGCCTAGAGTGAATTTTGGTCGCCAAGAATGCAAATTTTGAAGCCAAATGAGAATTTCGCTCCTGACCCTTCCAAAGGGTCCAGAGCGAAATTCTTAAGATCACCCTTTTTCCTTGCAAATCAAGTCAAGATTTTGGTTTTTATGACCTGGAGAGGAGTGAGGCAAGGTGTTCTAAGTCTTGGAGGTGATTTGAAGTTGAAAGGATGGTGAAATAGCCCTAAAACAAGATTTTTGCTCCTGACCCTTCCAAAGGGTCCAGAGCGAAAATCCTAAAATCTACCTATTCCTTTCAAATTTATGCTAAGCTATGCCTAGACCAAGGTAAAAGATGCCCTTGTGATTGCCCTTAAGTCGATGGTTGTCTCCAAAAGTGATGATTTTAGGCCAGAAGAGGAAATTCGCTCCTGACCCTTCCAAAGGGTCCAAGGCGAAAATCCTTCAATCACCTGTTTTGCCTTGCAAAATCAAGATAAACTTGGGTTGGACGAGAGAAGAAAAGTGTTTCCTTGCCTTGTGAGGTGGATTGAAGTTGAAATGATGAAAAAAATGAGCTACAAACAAGAAATTCGCTCCTAACCCTTCTGAAGGGTCCAGAGCGAAAAACACTAAAACCATCCTTTTCTCCAAATTTTGTGCTAAGTCAGGCCTGGACTAGGGTGAGAAAAGCTATTTGGAATGCCTTGGAAAGATGTTTGACCTTCAAAAATGTGAATTTTGAGCTAAAGTTGGAATTTCACTCCTGACCCTTCCAAAGGGTCCAGGGTGAAATTCTTATAGGGTCTATTCCTGGAGAAAATCTTGGGCAAGTTTCATGTTAATATCTTTTTGTTGATGATTTAAGTTGAAAATGCTATGTTGAAATGAATTTATCATGTGTCCTTAATCATCTTTTGGTTTGTTTTGGCAGATGAAAGAAGACCAAGCTAGGACAAGGACGACTTTCTCCAGCCCAGCATCAACAAGGACGACCTTCTCCAGCCCAACCTCATCAAGGACGACCTCTTCCAGTCCAAAATTTGAAGGAAAGACAAGGTGGCATCCCAATCATCACTCCTCCAATCGGGTTGGTCTGCTTCAGCATGTCCAGATTCAATGTACCTGACTCATTGGAGATGGCACAAACTTCGATGTACCTACGCCGATTATCCATTGGTCGAATATTCCAGAGAAGACGTGTCCAAATAATGCAATTATTTCATTGGCCAGAATTGAGTTGTTGTAACAAACCCTAATTAGGGTTTTCATTGTAAAATCTAGGCCATTGATCTCAAGTTGATCTGAGCCATTGAATTGTATTGAGGGCACTATATAAGCCCTGGATCCTCATTTGTAAAAGCTAATAGACAATAAGGAGAAAATAGTTGATAGTCTCTAAATAGGTAGTAGAATAGAAATTAGAGTAGACTAGGAAGAGAAGACAAGACATTGTTGCCTCAATTGTAAAGACTTCTTTTTCATTGAAGATATGGTGAAATATGTCGTTTTGTTGCAATATGCATGGTCTCTTGTTGAATCTTCATTTTAGATGATAGATAATTAAATTGAATGAAAGAAGTTGTTGAATGCACCTGTGTGGAATCTGTCTAATCCATACCACTAGCCTCTTATTGATGGTAAGTGCGCCCTACATGGTCAACTGGCATAAAATGAGCTTAATCTCAAGTCGTTACACGTCTATTGTTCATGCATTAACTTGAATGATGATCAGTATCTGATGGTGTCCGATTTGAATATATTTGAAGCATTCCCCAGAAGATCGCATTGAGTTGGTGTTGAATTGTTCATCTTGATGGTGCGACCCAACCCAGTAGGACTCCACCTAGTCGTTCATCCATCTTCTCGCATTCTAAGTAGTAGAGTAGACTTCCTGAACCCTGCATCTTTTACCATTTGTTTGTCTTCCAGTTAGTAATAGGACCTGTGATTCCAGCAAATCAGACGTTTAGGTCGTCAAGTGTAAGTCCCCTTGTGATTCCACCAAAATCACATCATACCACAAAGAGGTTATCCACAAGTAGAGAACCTACATACAAGAACCTTGGAGTTACTCCGACTGATCCTTCAGCGAGATCTTCAACAGTCGAAAACTTTGTTCAAGAGAGGATAGATACCTCGGTATTTTATTCTATGTTTGGTCGTGTACAAAATACACATCAACAAAACCCACCCCCACCCCAAAAAAAAAGAAAAAAAAAACCCACATTTCGGAGACTTGAGGACAACATTTCCCCATCGGACCACCACATTTGCCACCCCAAAGATGTTGGGACCTTGGGATGCCAAGATGTGCCCAAGACATTCGAGGGACTCCCAAGAGTCTCCCAACCATCTCAGGGACACCCAAGATTCTCCCACCATCAAATGGCCAAAATGGCATTTTAAAAATAAAAAACTCTATTTTTTCAATCCCTATGCCCAAGGCCTAATGACCTATGGGCCCACAAACCCTATAAAACACTCAAATCCTCATCTCAACTCACAAAAACAAATCAACAAAAAGATGATAGTGTGAGTGTGAGAGTGAGATTTGCAAGTGCAAGGTGAAAGAGTGAGAGTAAGAAGAGTTTGGGGATGGTTAGAGGCCTCACTTCACTCCATTTTGTTATTTTGAACATTTGTAATCATCATTGTACTCATTGTAATCATCATTATGTAATCTTGAATATAATATAAATTTCAAATCGACATTTTTATTGTTCAATATTAAAATGTTAATCTTTACTTCAAAGTTTAGTAGTTTCTAAGTTTTACTAGTTTGCCAAAGTTTCATTTGTAATTCTTATAGATCCTTTTATGACTATTTTTTCAAGTACTATATGTATTTCAATGCAATCCCTCCACTGTCATTCCCCCACCGCCCCCCCGTCATCCCAAAACTTAGGACCTTGGTCCCCTATCCCCAAAATCCATCCCCCCATCAAGAAACTCCATAGAACTATGTAATATGTGTTGCAAAACCCCCCTTTGAGTAGGAGTCTAGGAAATAACAACAAAGTTCTCCCCATAACATGATTTCAAAGAGCCCATGAAATTAGATGTGAAAGAACTATTCTTCTACAAGGAGTGAATGAACACACATTCACACAAGACTTGCATCATTTTTGTAACTCTACTACAAACAAAGAGTATTGTAAGAATAGATAATAGGAGACAAAGAAGACTCCCAAAGCCTTAAACTCAAGTTTTGAGAAGGAAATATCAAATATGAAATAATTAGAGGACTACCATCTCAAACATGCCGAGAATAATGGTATAAAAATGCTAGTTGCTGAAGAGTAAACAATATAAGAGTTCAAAGTACTTATTAAGGCTTATATTATACATGCAACTTGAAATAATTTGAATCAAGAGAATGGTTACTCAAAATGCAAAGATGCACTTCTCCAATTAAGTAGCACTTAACAATGAAAGAATCACATTAGCTTTGAGTGTCAAAAACTCAAAATCTAACCAAAGACACGATACTAAGAGGTCATGTTGACGTGTTTTTTTATGATGGTGTCTAACACAAAATAAAGTTGCCCAATGGTCACTTTACTCTCTCTTCATCAAAGTTCAATTGTATGCTAAGATTGCAATAGGTTCAAACAATTGAATCCAAGGTTCTGATTATGCAATGGATGTGACTCAGTTGGCTTGATGTGATATGTTGGTAATCCAAGGGGACTTACATTTGGATCATTCTTTAACTTCTTTGTTGTGGCTGAAAATTCATCATCGGATATAGCAATTTTGTGATGCTTCTACTTCAAATGAACTGAAATTTAAAGGAGAAAGAGTTAGAAGGATCTAGATCTACTCCTAAGGGAAGTGATATCAATAGATAATACTCTAATGGACAAATTCCAAATAAACCAAGTTCTGCTTTGCCAAGATTAACTACAACTCCACAAGAACTAGTGCAATCTTCCAAGGATGTTGAAGGATTTTCACATCAAGAAAGTGCATTTGAATACCCAAAATAGTGCAATCCAAACGACTATCCACAATCGAACTTAGCACAAATTTAGTGGCTCAGGCTAACTTTACACTGCAACTTATAATCAACAAGATGCAAAAAGTATGAACCATGGAAATTCATCAAACACCATTACATTCTCCATTTAAATCAAAGCACTACTCTACTTCTACTCTAAGTGAGGAAGGTGAAACCATGCAAGTTTCAAAAAATAACTTAAGTGAACACCATCAAAGAACAATGCATCACTATTATTATCTCAAAACTTATCGCAACAATTTCATACAAATCTCCATGCTTACAAATGAAGGGGTCACCCCCTTATATAGGCTTTCAACCTTGTTTACATGCAAACCCTAATTAGGGTTTGACCCAAAAGATTCCACACACATGATGCAACAAGGTGGGAATAAACACTAAATGCCCATCATGCTCACTTACAATAAATTCCTAGTTGCTAAAAATGGCACCCATAAAGCATTAATTAACCATTACATTCAAAAAGTGTCCACTATGCAATAAATGCACCCTCATGCAAAAGATCACCCACTGTGCAATAAATGCACCCTTATGCAAAAGATCACCCATTGTGCAATACATGCACCATCACCTCCAAATTCACCCAATGTGCAATGAATGCACCATCACTTTCAGGAATATGGTAGCCGCCATGCATTAAGTATACCACTACTCAGTCAAGATGTCCACTAGCAATAAATGCGCCATCATGCTGCCATGTACTCAATAGATTCTCGCCATGCAAATGGACCCTGTCGTCATAGGAACTTCTATAATTTTCTGAGTTGTGCTTCATTAATGCTGAATATTCTCTTTGCATGTCGCCAACTCATCCTTTACAAGAATCTTTCCATTCCGAGCCCACAAAAGACATTTTGGAAGATTTTCTTGCCTTCGAAGAATTTCAACAATCTTTTCCACCTCTAAAGGATTCATGTACCTTCGGAATTCAAGGAAAGAGAAAAGCATTGTAGAGAGATTTTGTCTTGAAGGAAAATTTTGTGCACACTTCGTCCTGAAGGTTTTCCTGACCACTGACCATTTTTTCCTTGACGTTGGGCGCTAATTCCATGCCTTGGAGGAATTTCACTTTTTGTTGCTTTTCTTGAATGACCCCATTCCAGCGCTCTTCCTTTGATTTGGGCATTGAAACCATATGATGAAGGAAAATTGGTTGAGGAAAATTCCTCCTGACCCTCAATTTGGCACCCAACTACCTAACCTAGGCATTGAATCCATATAGTGCAGGAAAATGTGATGTGGAGGAAAAGCCCTCCACCACCTAGTTCTAGCGCTCCCCTTGATACTTGGGTGCTAAAAGGACATGGAGAACAAAATTTGATCATGGAGGAAAATTCCTCCATGACCCAAATCTAGCACCCAATCCTAGACACGAGCGCCAAAACTACCTAGTCATGGAATTTTGGGGGTGGAGAAAACATCCTCCATGACCCCAATCTGGCACTCACCTACTTTTGAAAGCCATTCAATGCCAAGGTAAGGATTCTCTTGGATTTTGCCAGACTTAGCCAGTTTTGCCCTTTTCCAAACTTGGGATGCCATCTTGGATTGAAGTGGATTTCTCCGCCAAACTTAGAAGATTTTTCAATGCCTTTCCACTTCTAGAATGAATTCAGACTTAGTCATTTTTCCTTCAATTGCCTTCTTTTACACACTTTCCAGATACAAACAAATATTCAAGAATACTCAGTCTTCAATGTCGAGACCCCTACCTTGGCGAAGAACCTGCCAAAAATAGACTTACCAAAAATAGTAAGTACTTCAAAACGTCAAAATTACGGCAAATCAAGGCAAGATGACACTAAAAATAAAAACTTACTAAAATAGAAACTGCTAAAAATAGTAAGTTTGTTTTTTGGCAAAATAAAGACACTTCAGGAAGCAGTGAAATCCCTTAAAAATTAGGAACTTTCTAATGGTTGCTCAAAATTCACTCAAATTTCACTGGTAGGTTCCTTGAAGGGCCCCGATTCCAATGCAATGCTCAATTTTTCCAAAACCCTAAGGAAAAGTTCTCAAATTTAAGTCTGAAGGGCAAAACCCTAAAATAGGCAAAACAGGTTCCAGACTTAGCCAAATTTACTCAAACGACTTGCAGACTTGATTAAATTAACCCCAAAACACTTGCAAACCGAGGAGATCGAAAGGACTACTGTGAAAAGACCCAAAGAACCAAAACCAAATGACCAAGAGGACCTAAAAAGCAGGGGATCCACATTGGTGATGTGTGATTACATCACAATAGGTCAACCATCAATAATTCCTACCCAAAAACTATAATAATTTCATCAAAAAACATTGAAAATATTAGCATTCCTTGCAGAAGCTTGAAAATGGCACATAATTTTGTGCCAATTAGCATATTTGAGGAGATCATACAAATGAGGTCCAAAGTTGTCAACTTCATGTTTACCAGAAACAATTAATAACTACCACTTCTACAATGGTAACATTTTCTTATGACCATTAATTCAATTGGCTTAGGTTCCTCCAAATATCAGCCACTTTTATGATAATAATAAATAGTATTTTCTTTAATGGTATTTCTGTAGCATCTTAGGTGTGGAAAATTCAATAATTTTAACATTCTTGTTCATGCAGATCGTTCACTGTATTAATAACTGAAAGAAAGCAAGTTGTTTTGCCCCAGAGGGGTGTGTGCATTCAGTGCATAACAATACAGAGATATAGGAAATGTAGCAATACACAAAGATGCAAGTAAGAAAAACTCATATGTCTATATTCATTGATTCCAAAATACCAATACATTTAAAACATAATTTTCTGAAGCAATATCCATGTTTTGAAATAGAGACCCAAGTACATACATATAGGTGTCGGTACAAGTTGCCCAGTGCCAACTATTAGGTAACCACTGACCCTTAACACACTTAACATTCTAATTACGATATGACATAATCACCCGACAACATCATCCCTCCCAAAAAAGGTCATCTCCTGACGACTTACAAACAAAATGGGGAATGACACCAAGACAAAACAAGAAAAATCAAAGCTGAGGGGGTACAGAGGGCGTCCCTGATGAAGAAGGGGCCGACAGTGCTGCTACTGCCAATTGCTCCCTCAGCTGATGGACCTACTGTGTCCTATGCCTCAGATCTCGCTCAACCACCAACTGCCTCTCCCTGGATTTCTTCACCATAAAAACCGCTTCCATGAGCTCCTTCTGCTTTCCGTCTAACTCCTCTAGGATAGATGTGAGACGGATCTCAAGGGTTGTCCGCTCTGCCAACTCTTGTGCTCTCCCCACCATCTCCTGGGCCAAGTCTGCCTTGGCACGAGCCAACTCCTCCTCCAACTAGTCGCTCAGGCCCTCTATTTTGCCAATTCCATCTCCATCGTGTGCAGGAAAGTGACTATCTCCTCCCGAGCTATGATGGCCGCCACCCGCTCTGTCTCTTCTGCAGATGCATTATGCTGGGTATGCCTAAGCTGGTAGTACTCGTCCTCGAATGCTTGCTCTACCCTCTAGAGCAGCAAGTGTAATCCACTAGCCCCAGCTGTCTCCTCGCACCTCCATTCCTCCAACATCTCCAGAGTCTCCACAACAAGCCAACCCCTAGCCTCAAAACATCTCCCAAACTCCTCAGCACACCCTCATGTGGCAAAGGCGAGGAGACCCTCAACCGCTAGCTGCCCAAGAGCCTGCTCTTGAATAGACGCTGCCAATCTCCGTGCACTGGCCTCTACCTCTGCTGCCATTCTCTGCGTACTGGCTCCCATCTCTGTCAGAAACATCTCCATGATCTCTGGCTAGCTCTCTACAGTGGCCATCATCTACTGCTGCATCTCTCTCGTCTCCTCCCCAAACCCAACGGTGTCCTGCAGGAAGTCCATGGCCAACTCCTTCCACCCCTCCTCCTGATGAGAACTACCCTTATCTAGGTCCACAATCTCGAGAAAAGGATGTGGCTTGGGTGAGGCAAGCGAGGGTCCCACTGGCGACATAGGAGGCATCTCATAGCGATTCGGCCACTCAATCATCATCTGTGTCTATTACGGTCATCGTACCCTTCGTTGTCGTCACCTCAGAGTGTACTTGTCTACTTTCTTCCCCTCATCTGGTATGCCAAAGACCCTGGCGAAAATCCTTGAGTGCAAATGATATTGTCACATTGCTCTGCTGATAAGAGAATGTTGATACCCTTGTTGTGCTGCCGTATGTGGCCACCATCATTCGCATACACGGCTCAAAATACCTGACCACAAAGATGGACATTTGAATTGCCCAATGAACCCATGCTTTCCTGAGAGATTGCTTAATCAAATTATTATCTGGGGTCTCCAACCACCAGGTTCTGCATACACTTCCACCTAATGCTTCAAATGTAATGGTGTCGGATGTAATTTTTACCGACATTGTCTTCTTTTTGCCTTTTCCTGTGTCTGTTGTGCTTGCAACATTTACTCCAGACTACAATATTCTCTTGCCCTTGTCCATGGTTGTCGTGCTTGCTTCCACCAATTTTTCTTGACTTAGTCGATTGCTCCTTGGAGTGTTCTGTCACAACCACTTCCTCCAATCCAGCTTCCCTAATTTTCGTTTCCCTAAATCCATCAATTAATGTTTTAATTTGCAGCTCTCCACTTAAATAATCCTTCAAATCCCTAATACCTTCGTACGTGTGCACGCCTTCTTTCGTTCGTAGGACTTGCCGTAGATATTTTATGGCATTTTGGAATCCTTCGTTATGTATGTACGGCAACTCAAGACATACGCTCTAGTCACCGCACCGCTCTTTTCCGTTGCTCCAACACTACACCAAAACAATGGTCGTCGGTTATACTAAAACAGCAAGACCAAAACAATGGTTGTCATGTTGTTGGTTCACTAATCGGCAATGCAAAAAGACCATGGAATTTAGTAAACCATCTTTTCATAACGGAAGTTTGTAAAGTATAACGGGAGTTTGAACTTGGCGATTTATATATCGTTTCACTTTCCCGACTCCCACCTTGTCGTCTGACTCTTGACACCCATGCCTTTCACAAATTCGACCTTCAAATTCGTTGGGTCCACATCCGTACGGAAAATATGTGGCCTGACTCCTTGCGATGTCGTCACTGACACCCGACGCCTCTATTGCCTGACTCCCTGTGATGCCGCCACTGACACTTGACTCCTATGATGTCATCACCGACACCCGACACATTCTATCATCTGTACGAACTTTGCAATCTGTAGACTTTGCCATTTGTCTTTTGATCTCCCCCAACTTTTAAATGGTACGGCTGAACCAGCCATACGATGAGTTCTTTTTTTTTCTTTTTTCTTTTTAATTTACAATTACCTTTACCTTGCTTGACTGGGTCCCGCCTTCGGGCCAACAGGGTCGTTTCGCTGCTACCTGCAGTGGTAGACTTTTAATTTCGACCCATTTACCATCTCCTTTATTGGTTGGTCGTCCAATGTGGACAACTTAATGGCTCCATTCTCAGCTACTTCGCGAATTTTATATGGGCCCAACCATCTGACTTTGAATTTTCCAAGTTTGATCTCATTCCGCCCGTTGTACTTCAGCACCCATTGTCTTAGACAGAATTCCATACATCGGATGTGCTTATCATGCCAAAATTTCCGTCGTTGTCGAGCGGCTTCATCATCCTTCGTTCGTCCAACTTGCCCAACGCGTACAATCGTTCCCGCAGGCTTTCCATGTCTCCTAGCCAGTTCTCAATTGCTATCCTTAGACTCGGGACCATAAACTCTGCCGGCACAATGGCCTCTTGGTCGTACATTAACTGGAAGGGTGTCTGACCCGTCATCACTTTGTAGGTGGTCCGGTATGCCCACAGTACCGATGGCAACTTCTCTTCCCAATCTTCCCGTTCAACTCCACAAGACTTATAGATCACAGACACCAGTATTTTATTAGTGGCTTTGGCCTGCCCGTTGGCCCTTGGGTAGTACGGACTTGACAAGGAATGAAAGATTTTGAATTCCAACGTGAGCAGTTTGACCACATGGTTCACAAAGTGCCCACACCTCGATCACTAGTCAGTTGGATCGAAATGTCGTACCTTGTGATGCTTAGTTCGTAGATAAACTTAGTCGTACTCGAAGCTGAATATCTGGCAGTGCTGGTGCCTCAGCCCACTTGCTGAGGTACTCTGTCGCCACAACAATGTAACGACACCTCCGTGTTTCGTTGGCCTTCAAGGGTCCAATGAAATCCAGGCCCCAGCGTTCGAACAACTCCTGGGCATGGGATGGGTTGAGGGGCATAAAGTCCCTCTTCAATGGTTTTCCTGCCCTCTGGCAAGTGTCACAGTCCACTACCCATTCGCGTGCATCATTGTAAAGGGTCAAGCACCATAGACCTGCCAGCAATACTTTACATGCGGTGGTGTTTGGACTTTGGACCCATGTGGCCTCTTGCGGGCCCTTCGTGTGCTTCCCATAGCACTCCTAGAATCTATTCTTCCATCACACACCTTCTAAGGACTTGGTCGAGTCCCATTTTGTACAGCAACCCATTAATCAATTGGAATGTCCTACTTCTCAAGACCAATTTTCATCTCTCCTGGTAACATATCAGCTGGGAATCGAGAAGTGGGCAAATATTCCCCGATGTTTGCATACCACGAAGGTAGTGCGACAATTTGGAACAGATGTGCATCGGGAAAGTCATCATTGACTCCCTCTGGTGACTCCCGACTTAATCTGAGAGAATTGATCCACAATCACATGGCTCCTACCTAACTGTACAATTATTGTGAATGTGAACTCTTGAAGGAGTAGTAGCCACCTGCTTATTCTGGCTAGAATAATGGGTTTATTTACCAGGTACATCAATGCCTAGTGATCCACATAAAAAGTGAATGGTGTTGCCAACAAGTAGTGCCGAAATTATTGTACGGCATAGACCATTCCAAGGGCTTCCCTCTCGGTGGTACTATAATTCTTCTTGGCTTTCAACAGCAAGCGACTGGCAAAATATATGGGGTGGTCCAACCCATGTCCTCCTTCCTGTACTAGTGTAGCCCCAATGGCGTAGTTTGAGGCATCCACATGTACGTGGAATTCTCAATCCCAATTTGGATAGGCCAGAATGGGTGCAGCCACCAGTCTCCTCTTGAGTTCATCAAATGCTTCCCCCTGTGTCGGTCCCCACACGTACGGTTTGCCCTTCCGTGTCAACTTGTCCAATCAGAATGAAAGTTGAGCAAAGTTCTTAATGAACTTCCGCTAATATCCTATATGTCCCAAGAAGGACATTACTCCTGTCACGTCAATGGGCGGCTCCATCTCCACAATTACCCGTACCTTATCCGGATCAGTTTTTAATCCAACCTTGCAAACAATGTGGCCCAGCAGCTTCCCTTGTGGCACCATAAATTTGCATTTCTTTGGAATCAAGGCCAACTTGGCCCTCCGGCATCTCTCCATGCATTCCCGCAGTGCCAACAAGTGAGTGTCTTCACTACTAAAAATAGCCCAATCATCCAAGAAGGCCTTAAAGTTTCCCACAGACATTTTGTCGAAGATGTGGAGAACTATCCTTTGAAATGTTGTCGGAGCATTGCACAAAGCAAACGGCATTCGATTGTACGCATATACTCCATCCTCCACCACAAAGGTGGTCTTTAACTTGTCCTCCTCAACTATCAAAATTTGATTGTATCTCGAGAAGCCGTCCAGAAACGAGTACATTTCATGGCTAGCAACCTCCTCCAAGATGCTCTCTGTGAAAGGTATAGGGAACGGATCCTTGATGGTGATGGCGTTGAGGCACCTAAAATCCACGCAGATGCAGATTTGGTTGGCCTCCTTCAGCGAGATCACGATCAGCGAAACCCACTCACTTGTCTCCACCCGAAATATGATGTCGGCCTCCAGCATCTATTCGATTTCTTCATTCACCTTAGCCGCATAGTTTTTATTCATGCGGTACGGCCTCTTCCGTATCGGCTGGGCTCCATGGACCAACGGTATCCGATGGACACACATTTCGGGCGGGACTCCTTCCAAATCTTTGTAGGTCCAAGCGAACACGTCCTTGTATTCCATAAAAATTTTGAAGGCTGCCGCCTTCAACACGGGATTCCAATCGTCTCCCACCAAGATATTTCGAGGGGTTGCAGCATCCCCTAGGTTCGTCTCCTTCAAGGTGGGGTCTTCGTACCGCATCAGTTTGTCCTTTGCAAACTCGTACGCCAAAATGTCATTCACTCTAGCGTCTCCCTCCTTATACTCCCTGTGTTCTGGCGAGAACTCATCTTTCTCGCCTGGCTCCTCTTCAATTTGCAGCATATGGCACGCAAGATGAAAGACTTCGTAGTCCTCCATCTGCCAGTGGAATAGCCCATTCAACGAGCCTACCTCATCCTCAGAGCAGTCTTCTAATTCCAGGACACCTTCGTCGTTCGGCTTCCTTTTGTTCTCATCCACCCCGGAATCCCCATCGGAGTCCGAATCTGAAGAAGAGGCCATTTCTTCACTCACCATTTGTGTCCAAAGATCGATGATAAATTTCCGACCCCCACTCTCCATGGACGGCATGTTCCGCTTCCAGTTGTGATTTACTTTAGCTTTAATCAGCTAGCCTCTTCCAAGGATTGCGTCATAGCCCTTTTTCTTCAAGGGGATCACCACAAAGTCAAGAACGAAGGGCTGAGTGCCGATCGTCACCTATTGAGCCATGAGTGTCCCGATGGGTTTGATATCGTGTTGGTCAGCACCCACCAGGTTGAAGGTCAGCGGCCATAGTGTTGGCTTGCCCAATTTCTGCCAAGTCTTCTCGGGAAGTACATTCACCCCGGACCCTCCATCTATGATGGTGTCGGTGAGGATCGTACCCAATATCCCCATTTCCACCACTATCGGGTGTCTCCCGTTGTTCACCGCCAACAACATGGCATCAACCGAGGGGCTAACTGGCACCTCTGTGTGAAGTGTTGTTGTACAGATCGGCACTTCTATGGCATTAGTGATGGCTTCTCTTAATCTGGGCATGGTGTTGAGGAGGTCCTGGAATTTGATGGGTACCTCGATCTGCAACACTTGTCGAAGGATGTTCTGTTCGGATTCAGCAGATGTACTTGTCGGGGTTTCTCGGGGCTCCTTCCTCATTTCCCGCTCTATATTGGCTTTGGCTGCCCATACTCATTCCTTCTCTGTACGGGGGTCAAGATAAGTAGCCTTCTTCGTTTGTGCTCTAGTGATGGCGAGCGTCTCCCTTTCATTGGACTTTTCCATTGTTAACAAATTTATTCCAGACTTTGGGCAACTCTCGTCGTCGTGATCTCCTAGCCCACACCACCGGCACGTATGCTAAGGGGTGTCTCCCTTGGGACAATCGCATGCATAGTGTCCCCATTCATTACAGGCTCGACACTGGATCATCGGGCGGCCTTTTGCATCATACTGCACTCGACGGTTGCTATTGTTGTTATTTTTTCCTCCTCGTCTATTGCTTTTGTACATGCCGGAAGATGCTTTGATATTGGCCGATTGTTGTGGGTTAGCAGTTGTCGCGGCTGTGGAAGGTTGCTCCTGAGTCAAAAGCACTTGGGCGCTTCTTGTTTTCATATTGTACGGGCACTCCTTGGTGGAGTGTCCCAATACTTGACAAATGTCATAGAAAGCTTTCTTTGGACACGTACCCTTAATGTGACCTTCCTCCTTGCAATCTACGCACCACAAGTCCCCTTCGGTCTTACTGTTGCTCAACTTCATTGCTTTGAATTCTCTCATCATTCTATGCATGTCCTTCTATAGAGTGTGAACTTTCTTGTTTGATTCCTCGTCACTAATGCTCTTAGAGGAACCATCATCACCCCATGATTTATCCTTCTTCTTCTTCGAGGTCTTGCCGAGGTCCATAGCTTGATTGTATGCATCCTTGTACGAGGTGGGAGGGACAATCTTCATCTTCTTCCTGAGGGAGGATCTTAGTCCTTCCATGAACCACCGCTTTTTCAATTTGGCAGCGGGTTGATTATCCATCTTTCCAAGCAACTCTTTGAATCGTCAGCTATATGCTCGTACTGTCTCGTTCTTCCCTTGCTTTGTGCACAAGATTTCAACGACGATTTCATTGTCGTCTCGAAGGAGTCAAAACTCTGTCTCGAAAGCTTTCTTTAACTCATCCCAAGCGTTTACCTTCATCTTGTCTGTATCGGAGTACCAGTCGATGGCTACCCTGCGTAGGGTGGCGGGAAACTGCACCACCCATTCATCTTTGTTGGTCACTCCATTGGCCGACCAGATAGTCTCACATGTACGACAATGCCGTATAGGATCATTCTTCCCGTTTCCAATGAATTTAGGCAACTTTTGCTTGTTCGCCATTATGCTCCTTGGCTTTGGCCCACTCTGCACTCCAAAAACTGGCCCTCCAGGAATTTGGTACATTGGATCCCACCAGGTTACTCTGACTACCAAGGTTTGATGAGCCTGAACCAAACAGATTGCTTCTACTACCGTACCCTTGTGTCCTCCTGACACCTTCGATCGCACCGGTATCTCCCACTTCTCTATTCTCGGTCTCGGTCTCCTTTTCTCTCCTAGTCTTGTCACCTCTAAATGGCATGTACGGCTCTACCGTACTCCCGCCGCCAATCTCCTCCAACGTGAGGGAAAGGTCCCCTAACCGCTTCCTCGTGGTTTCTATCAATAGAGAAACTTGGCCCTCGCCAATGTAGCCATCATTGTCATTCCCTCCACTTCCTTCCTCAGCAATTTTCTTCAGCCGTCTCCTTCGTTCAGCTTGTTGCTCCAACCTTAGTGCCCTCGCTGCTACCTCGTGCCCATCTTCCTCTTGTCCCTTCGGTACACGAATTTTGTCTTTGTTCAGCATCACGGGCATCAATTCCTACGTTTCGTCAAGTGAAAGGTTCATCAGCGGCCTTCGTCACGTTCGTCCTCCTCCCGTCGACTCCTCTCTTCGAATTGTTGTAAAATTTGTTGTCGACGGTTCTCATGGTAGGTTTCCTCTCGGCAAGTTTGTAGGGCAAGAAATGCTTGTGCCAACAGGCTAGGCAGGTTATTCATCAACCGATTCACCGCCGGACTTATGCCAAGGGCACTCCACACGACGCTCTCAAGGACGTCCTCCTTTGTGGCTTCCCTTCGTACATAAGTTTCAATTGATGCTTGTAAGATGCAGGTGAAGTCCCTTGTCAGTGCCCTCTCCCCTTCGAACAATTCCTCGAGATTGCTACTTGTCCCCTCGCTCAATGGTTGTCCCATTATCGTCGTGCCATGTAGTATGCTCCCGTCATTCCCAAGTTTAACTTGGCAACAGCGCCAAATGTTTTGCCCCCGAGGGGTGTGTGCATTCAGTGCATAACAATACAGAGATATAGGAAATGTAGCAATACACAAAGATGCAAGCAAAAAGAACTCATATGTCTGTATTCATTAATTCCAAAATACCAGTACATTTAAAACATAGTTTCCTGAAGCAATATCCATGTCCTGAAATAGAGACCCAAGTACATATATATAGGTGTCACTACAGGTTGCTCGGTGCCAATTGTCGGCAACCGTCAAGTAACCACAAACCCTTAACACACTTAACATTCTAATTACGATATGACATAATCACCCAACAACACAAGTTAGAGTTCATTGTCAGGGCCCACAGTTATACTGAAACTCAAGTTGCCCTCCATTTCAAACAGAGCACTTCTAAATCAAAATACATTGTACAATACTTGTTTGATTCTCAACCCTCTTGAAGGTGAAAACTTGCAATTAACACAATCTTGAAAACTACCAGCGCCTAATTAAAATAATTACTATAGGATAACATTGATATTGAGTACAATATGTTTCATCATGATTCCTTAAAATCCTGTGTTCATATGCATTAATTGTTAAGACAATGTAGCTATTTTTATTTCATCAAAACCAAAACCAAAACCATTATGAGATTCCATGTGTTTTTATGCTATCATAAAGTTGCCCATAAACATAGTGGCATGGGAAGCAAAAGAAAATCTGACAAGAGTTAAAGACCACTCAAAGGAACATCTTGCAGGAAAAAACAAAATATAGGAGAACAACAAATCCAATAGCATATAATCACAAAATTGAAAATAGATATCTATCAAGGTAAAAGAATATGAATAGAGAAAAAGAAAATGAAGTTCTTGTAGCTTTAAAGGGTTTGATGGCATACTTGGGATCCAGATAAGGGCTTAAATCAAGCTTGTCTTGGAATGTAACATGACCACTCAATTTGCTTAAACGGCCCCGCAAATCTTGCGTAAATCTCTTTAAGTGCACGATCAAGACATTTGGAGCCTTGCTGATGAGATATTGTTTAGTAGCATCCCGCTTCACTCGCTTAGGTTCAAGATTTGTCCCCATAGCATCAATATTCTCCATCTTTTGCTTTCTTCCACATGATCTAAAGCCTTTTTGTTGATGAACATCAACTTTTGCAAAATCCTCCTTGAGATCTCCTGATTCTTTAAAGATTCTTTCAGCCATTCGCAAGGAACTTCTAGTAGCAACCCTTTTAGGTCGGAAATTTATTTCATTTTCTGCATCAGCCTTAGCAAAGGTTAAAACAGACACATTATTAAAAACCATCAGAACTTGCAAACACCTTGAAGCAGAAACTTCATCTAAAATAAGATTTGCAAAAACTACCTTGCACTATGTCACAGCTGCCAAAATCTACTGTGCCCATTTGTTGTTTTTGTGGACTGGATAACTGTCCACTACCTTGATCATTCAAACTTGAGAGTTTTTTAGTTCCATCAAACTCCTTATCTTCCTTGGCACATGATTGAGAAGGATTTTTATCATTTTCAATGTGTGTCCCTCTTTTGTGGATTGTCTTGTCCTGTCCACCTTCAAAGTCCAAGGCTGCAGAGAACTTCATGTTAATTGCATCCTCCAACCTTGCTGTTTTGTCATTTGAACTTTCATTTCCAAACCGTGCAGAGCATCCATCACACTCCCATGCATTGTCTCCTGAAAGAAGTTCTGGTCTTGTGAATGAAGTAAAACACCCATCAATAGACATTGGAACAATTGCATTTGAAAACACTTCTGTGCTTATCATGTTACTTCTCTCCGTAGCAGCATTAGTTTCTGCCTCACATATATCTTGTCTTCCATTTTCCTGACATATATTGTTCTCAACTTCACATTTTTCTTCTTGTTGTTTTTCACTAGATGGTGTATCTTGATCGACCAGTTCAATCCCATCACACTCCATAGGAACATGCTCGGAGTCCATAGCCAGTACAGACTTCACATCGAAGTGCTTGTGACAGTCTTTGCTGGTGTTCGATCGAGTGAACAATTCACTATCATTTGTAGTTCCAACCCCTACTCCTTCTCCTGCATTAAGACCATTATAAAAATCTTTGTCAGCAACTAGGAAAGGCTTATCCTCTTCTTCAAACTCGCCATTCTTTTCATTGTTATAGATTGCAGATCTATCCTGGCAATCAGAATGTGATTGCATGACCATTGCATTCTCTGACGGGGAAAATATTGTATTCTCATCTACATTATGTCCATTCTGGCAAATGGATATATTGTTAGAAGTTTGTTTTACAGATATCGTTTCAGAGTTATCAAGTAGAATTCCATTGCAATTACAATCAATGCTTTTTACATCACTCTCCTCAATTCGCTCCATGGTTTCTGATAGATCAAAAGTACTCTGACATGGACCTTCAGCAGATTGTTTAAGAGGAAGCAAGCAATTAAGCTGTTCAGGATCTCCTCTTGTTGTAGGTCCATTTGGAGTATCAGGAATTATATTTTCAACAGAAGCAGCAGATGAAAACTTCCCAGAGCAAACTATCATTTCTTTTGCTTCTGATTTTGTCATTGGGGAAACCTGACTTTTCTTTCCTTGTTTTTTCCTCTCCTTACTAGCATCCTTTTGCAACTGTTTCTTTGGTGAACACTTCTCTAATGTTGATGCTGAAGCAAACTTATTCTGCCCTCGGATTGAAGACCTCTTAGGCATTTCATTTCTTGGAATAGGTAAAGACAGATCAAGAAATGGCTCATGCATGACAGAAGAAAAGCCACATACACAGCATCGAACAGTGCTGGAAAGCTGACCACCAAAGATACTATCTACCAATGTCAATGTATCCGAATGGCTATTCCTCTCATTTGTATGCATATGCGTCCGGAACTGTCTGCTAGATAACTGCTCATTATCACTTTCACCTGGAGATTTATTCAGCTGTTTGCGTTGAAGCTTACTTTCATTTGATTCCTCTGTCTTTAGGCTGTCCAACAAGTACTTCAACAATTCATGGCTATCTTGTTGTTGGAATCCCCTGAAACGAGGAGCCTTAGCACAAATAGCATTGAAAAGAGAACCTGGGCTGATGACTCCCTTACCACTAGTAGGAGGCATCCTGCTTCTCCTGCCCTTCTTAGTGTTTGCATTCAACAAGCAGGAATCCAATTCTTTTGCTTTATCACCTTGTTGCCTTTCCAAACTGGTTTCCATGTAAAGATTTCTCAAAGAGAGAGATACCTGTCCTAGAAATTCTACATTTGGTTGGGTGAAATGATCTCGGAGCTCATCCAAAGCAAGCATATTTTGCAAAACAGAATTGAAGAAGCACGTATTGCCAAGATTCATCAAACCTTTGATCACACGGCCACATAAAACTAACCCATCTGCTTTGTCCTCTATAAGAACAGTTCCACTCTTCTCCTGCCTTATTTCCTTGTTCATAACACTACAAATACCATTGACAGTGCTTGATTCTTTAACAAGTTTTTCCTGAACTGCCTTCCAGGCTTGTAATATTGACAGGCTCCAATCGCCCTCACAATCAATAACCTTATCTTTTCCGTTACTAGCCTTGGAAAAGTCATATTGCAAAGTAGACTTGCAAAGAAAACACCTGAACAATATCCTATCACCACACTGCATTGCGCATGGATGATTTAAACCAAGGAAATGTTGCCAAGCATGTCCCCTGTCTATTGCCTCTTCACTGGATAATTTTAGTCCATTTTCTTTGTTTCCACCCTTCTCAAATGAGTCCGGAATGCTACCACAGCCTATAAAGCCACATGAAAGACAAACCCAGGTGCTTCTTGGCCAATCATCTTCAGGCTGCCACATGTCATTTGACCTGGACCTGCCCTTTTTTGTTGAGCTCTTACTCTTTCCTTTCTTAACTTTTTTATTTTTAGAATCACTTTCATTTGATTTTGCACACCCCTTGCACTTCAGAACTTGAGAATTTTCAATCCGTCTTACAAAAATCCTACAGTTCACCCCTTTACCCAAATGTTTGCAAGGTGCCCGTTCAGAATCCATAGATTTTCCTTGTTTTTCAGTAGCAGTACCATCTGCATCTATCATGGGTGTATCCTCACTTACAGGTGCACATGAAGACAAATCAGACTCCAAAGGAGCAGCTGGCAGTCTTCTGCCATTCTGCTTTGCATTGGCACCCTTATTTCCCTTCTTATTTTTCTTTGCCATAAATTCTCTATTGTCAAGAATCAAAGGTCGATATCAGTTCTCATATCTTCATTCCCAAGCAACATAAAATCTTTGCTTTACAATCCAGATCAGAAAGAAGACCAGTTCTCCAATCCAGCACTTGCACTGATTGTTGTGAAACCCTATACAAACATCAACAGTGCAGTTAAAGACAAATTTGAAAGGAAGGAGACCATTATTCTGCTCAAATAAATTCATTTTAAGGATCTACTTTTCTGTCCTTAAGGGCAAAGCATTACTTGTGATTTTCCTTTCTATTCTCTTTTAGAAAATTCCTGTATCAAGCAATGGCATATCTAAGAACTAATCTATTATGTAAGGTATGGCATTGCATATCTTGAACCATCTATGGCCTGCCCATCTCTTACTAGGTCCTTTTACCTCCAAAGTCTAGATCCATGTATTGGATCCTTTTAGCATTCAAGATCAGTAATGAGCTATTGTAAATTGCAATACTCTTGAGTTCAGACCAACTCTGGTCATCCATAGACTAATATAATTTAACTGTTTCTGAACGTTCTCAATAGTTAAAGCAAAACATACATATTCAAAATCCTAAAACTCGTGATTCAAATTGGATTTGAGGATTTTCATTATCCTTTTTTGATGCAGAAGAATGAAGAAATAAGCCTTTTATTAATTGTTGAAATTTTATTAACTAGATTTTCTACTAAAGTTAGGAATTAGAAAGATTGGAAAAAACCACTCATGCTTAGAACTGATTCTGAGATAAGGAAAGTCCAGTTGGATTTTGATACAAAGGATTTTCTTATCTACATCAATGAAACTGTAATTATGGTGTACTAATAGAGGCATGATTTTGATGAAAGGATGAAAACTAAGAATGTATATGATTGTGGAATGGTAATTGGGAAAAATCTAAAAATTGTTTGATATTAAGGTTCATTCGATGATTTTGTTCTGTATTTAGAATGGCTATTGGTGTGACCTTTTTTTAATGTCTGTGTCAACTACTATCAGCACGGGCTTGGATATTCCTAGGCAAATACATGGATTTAGTCAGAACAAGATGAGGCTTGAGAAGATAGTTTATTTTCCAACTTGCTATTCAGGGTTCAGTTTTACTAGTTCACTGCATGTTTTTCCCAGGTTTGGTATATGGCTGTGTTCAGCTGTGTAATAAATACAAAATATACAAAATTAAATACAATGTCAATTGTCAAATGTTAAAACTTAAAGATAAATCAGAAAGGTTTATATTAGAGCAACTGAAAATAGAAAGTCCAGGACTGATTCTGAGATAAGGAAAGTCCAGTTGGATTTTGATACGAAGGATTTTCTTATCTACATCAATGAAACTGTAATTATGGTGTACTAATAGAGACATGATTCTGATGAAAGGATGAAAACTGAGAATGTATATGATTGTGGAATGGTAATTGGGAAAAATCTAAAATTGTTTAATATTAAGGTTCATTGGATGATTTTGTTGTGTGTTTAGAATGGCTATTGGTGTGACCTTTTTTGAATGTCTGCGTCAACTGCTATCAGCACAGGCTTGGATATTCCTAGGCAAATACATGGATTTAGTCAGAACAAGATGTTGCTTGACAAGATGGGATAATTTCCAACTTACTATTCAGGGTTCAGTTTTACTAGTTCACTGATTTTTTTTTCCCAGGTTTGTATGGCTGTGTTCAGCTGTGTAATAAATACAAGATATACAAAACTAAATACAATGTCAATTGTCAAATGTTAAAACTTAACGATAAATCAGAAAGGTTTATATTAGAGCAACTGAAAATAGAAAATCAGTACAAATCGTCATATTGCTATTCAGTGAGAATATCGACATCATCAGCTAGTTCATTTGAACCACATGCAGCACAAGTACCACCACCACTAGCTGCTTTTGTCTTAAGTGTTTTGTGTGTTGTTAGTGACTTAGAAGTCAGTTTTGGGAGTTAGTTAGGGTTTTGTTTTCTTTTTCTTTTTCTTGTTTTAGGCTTTATTTCATTAAAATTTTGACTTTTGTATGTTTTGTTGGACGGATTCCCCTCAGTTGGCCCAGGGTTGTTCCCCAGATAGAATCCAGGCCGGACACAGACTGAGATCCATGCCTGTTCCGAACTGATCCAGGTTCAGTCAGCATTCTGGCCAAATCCAATAACAGAGGATATTATCATATTTACAATCTAGGAAAATAACATATTGAAAAATCATACTAGATTTGGTTTGAATAAAACATTGGATATACTACAGAATGTTTTTGTCAGTGAAGACTGAATTGACATGTAAGGTGGTGAAATTAGACCTGGAATTGAAGAAGAAAATGCATACAGTGGATGTAATAAATAACAGACCATGGGAAAGGGAATAGAGGTTTATACATAATAATACGTTAAATATAAAGCTCTCAATCCCAGGACTACTGAAGCAGTGAAAGGTGCAAAAATGATCAAGGACGTGGAAGGTACGAAGAAGGTACAAAAGATATCATGTCAGCAATTTGCAACTTGAAAGTAAGATAAGAATTATACTGGAAAGTTAGATAAAGCTTCATATGGAGAGAACCTCCTGCTGCAAAGAAGAGTTATATGCAAGAGAACAAGAGACATATCTGTGCATTAAAAGATCTCACATTGTAGATTAAACAGGGATGTTCAATGTTTTCTGAATATGAGGGTTTGATGCAGGAGCATATGGAAATCAGCAGCCGATTAGCACTCGCAATTTTTATTGATATGACTTTTTGCACCACGATTACAATTAATTTGAAACACAAAATGATTAAAAGAAAAGTTTCTACATATGTGCACATAGTTAGAACCGATGTTACAATATAAGGTAAGCACATTTAGAAATTTATGCAAAGGAGATTCAAATATGAAATTCAATGAAACCTATTATGATTAATTTGAAACACAAAATGATCAAAGAAAAGTTTAAACATATGCGCACATAGTTAGAGCCAATGTTATAATAATGTAAGCACGTTTAGAATTTCAAATAAGATAAGCACATTTAGAACTTCCATTAACTACACTTAACAACACGATTATGATTGATTTGAAACACAAAATAATTTAAAGAATAGTTTCTACACGTACACATACTTAGAAACGATGTTACAATAAGGCAAGCACATTTAGAATTTCATGCGAAGGAGTTTCAATAATAGAACTCAATGAAACCTATGCGTGATGTATTTTTGAAGTAAGAAGGATACTAAGCAAATTGATAAGAAGGGAAACCTATAACGTCTATAATTGTAGTTGTCAGTGGGAAAAATATATAAAAATTGTCATTCAAGTTCACTAGATAATTTATTGTGTCCATATTTTCTGTTAATATGTACTATTTTTGAGAATCCATTCGCTGATGGGTCCCAGAGCAGGGTCGGAAAGTAATGGGAAGTTACATCGACTCAGAGTGGCAAAAGAACAATAAATTGCTTATAGAGAAGGGAGATTTAATAATACAAGAAAACGATGCTATGGAGAATCAAGTAAATTTGCTTTGGAGAACACTGGATAATCTACAGATTATGTTTGCATATGCAGGGATAATTGAAATTGAAGGAGGAGAAGCTAGACCTGAAAAGAGAAAAAATTCTATAGCAGATCTGGAAAAGAACAAAATGAAGAAAAGGCAATAGACAGTAATAAAAAAGAATATGATGAAAAAGATTATCCCAAAACTGCAACTGTGGCGGAAAGTGTGAAAATGATCAAGGATGCATAAAATTCTGAGAGAGACGGGAAACAGAGGCATGCCAACATTTTTGCAACCTGCATCGAAAGCAAGAATACAATTTCAGAGGGAGTACAAAAACCTGACCGTGGATAGATTTTTCTGCTGGAAAGAATCTATTGAATTCAAGAAAACGTTGAATAAGTTTCTACATCAAAATATTTTGTATTGTGTAATAGATTGCATATAAGGGAAGTCTAGTGTGGAATTCATGGAAAAAAAACTTCTAATCTAGGACTTAAAGAAACTGTAATGACTATGTAAAAAGAAACTGTAATGACTATGTAAAATACATGTGATGATTTATGAGTCAATCTTCATCAATTTATATTTTATGAATATTGAACTCATCTTCCACAGTTATTAATGGTTCACTCAATACTCACAATACTCATTGCATCTACGTGATACTCACAGGAGTGAAACATCAGAACTTTTGGAATGTTAATTGTAAAGAAAAATGGTCACAGGAGTGAAACATCAGAACTTTTGGAATGTTAATTGTAAAGAAAAATGGCCACTGATCAGGGATGTCAATGCTTCAAAACATTTATGCACAGTTTTTATCCAAAAACCTTGTTGCAACAAAATGATAGATTGTAGATACCCAAAATCTCTAATATGATTAAGCAGTTAAAAATTAAATAATTCAAATAAATGTTATTTCTGCTATTGAATGATTTTGTTGAGTCGTTTCTTTTTTGCATCAAATTCTTTCAGACTCAATATCATTTTATGAAGGACGTTCCCAATCAACTATTCGAAAAATTGAGAGGCTCTAATGAATTTCAACCTCTTTTCCCAATGATTTAATCATTTTTGCTAAGCAACTTCAAATCCTACACGGCTCGGAATTTGGGCAGGGTTTTTGTATACTCTTTCCTCTGCTTTTTCTCCCGAGATTTGAAATTCGGAATTCCTTTTTAATCAATAAACATATGCATATTTCAAATGACACTGTGATCTAAATCATTTTGCAAATAAATAAATCGTGGGTTTAGGCCAATATAAATTACCTTCAATCTCCGGATTCTTACTTGAAGCAGCACCGCTGCTTCAGATGGTTTCACATTAAAAAACAAATGGCCAATTTCAGATTTTATTGGATATATTCAGGTTATCTTGGTACAAAAAATGAACTGTAAAAATCTGCTCATTGTAGTTTGCTCTAACGGCTTTCCCGGTCTGTGTCTACACCATTACAGATAGATATGAAGATGAAAATTTCCCACACCTGCATTGTTATTATTTTCTCAAAATATGTGGTATGGTGAGAAAATTTGAACGCCTAAGGTGATTTGGCCCCTAAAAATTTAGACATCTTCAATTTTCGTGAGTCTCCTAGGGTTTCATTTTTGTAAGGGACATTGTCACTACCCCATAAATAATCTAGGTTAATTAAATCATTAATATAACTAGATATAATAAGTTTGATCAAGTGTAATGGTGAAATCTATATATTTATGTTAATGTTTTTATTTAATTGTTTGGTTTGTCTTAGAATAATGTTTTGATTACATATTGATAAATGGTATAAAATTTTGTGAAGTTGAGTTCATCTTTCAATTCTTTACATATCTCTACTTCTACTCATTCTTTTGTCTATGCATTACTATGCACCTAACATTTATTGCATCCTTTATGTTTGAATATGCATTTCCTACTTAGATATTATTGCTCTCTAACGTTGGATCAATCTCACATGTGTGGATCTAACCCCTAAAATTCCAAATTAGCTAAATCCACCTATTTCACTAGTTATGAAACGACTAAATGTACACTTAATTCAAAGAAATCCAATTATATTCATTTATCATCCATAAGCACTATTAATTATCATTCAAATTCAATGAACATTTATTAGGAGAACATTTCAAATGGTGCATTAAAAGGAATCAAAAATTGCATAATCATTATAAGGCACTTGCATCCCTAAAGATTGTTATCCTCCATTATTTCCACAATCATAAAGTCAATCCTTATTAAGAGGGTCAACCTAGGAGAACATGACCATTGTGGTCCAATCATCTCCCCTAGGTGTTTCTAAACACCACTAGTCCTTTACATTTGATGAAGTATGGGCAATCAAGTAAATTAAATAGAAGTGCACAAATAGTAAGATTAGATCTAAGCCTTCAAAAATAATCTAGACACATGGACTTGACCATAATATAGTGATAAGTTAGCGCAAAAGTTTAGATAGAGAGTACATTCAAAATACCTACTTTTTACATCAAAGTCTATGCCACATCAAATGTAATACTTCACATCAATTATAGAGTTAAGTAAATTGCTCTTTTGCAAAAAAATAAATAAATAAATAAAATATTAAATAACAGCTAAGGGGTTGTACCTGTATTCCAAAAAAAAAGTTTTTACATTCAATTGGTAGAGCTAGCATTATGCTCCCCAAAATGCCCAACCATAGTTTATCAAATCCTCCTATTTGTGACACTACTAAGAACCAATATAGTGAATTAACCTTTGAATTGGCCACTAGGCCCGAAATGAAGAATTACAGTGAACCCCAACCCATACACCTAGACTATCATCTATACAATCCCAAGCGTAACTATCAAACATACATTATAATCTCAAGGACCCAAATATCAAAACACCTACTTCACTTGTTTGTGAGCTTCATTTCAACCATTTTGGTGTTCATTGAGCACTTAAGACCACAATCCTCATGGGCAACATCTTTGACCTCCTTCAGCAGAGCCATCCCCGAAACCTTGCATTCTTCTTTAATTTCCACCCCAAAAGGCTCGTCCTCCTCATCGTCGTTGATCAAACCCTCAAACGGTAGATAGTTTTGGAGCCAACCTTCTCTAGCACCAGTAACCAAGTCAAGCATCTTCTTGAGGAATAACATTTCTTTCCATCACCTCTTGTCTCTTAAGAAGAAGCAAATGAACAATTGAATTAATAAGAGGGAAATTTATAATTTCTTTGCCACGACAAAATATAACATAATAATCATTTGGTAGAGGGATCATTTTGTTTTCAACCACATTCTCGATAGTATCCTCCGGTTCACCAGGTAGCATTTTTTCACTAACTCCTTCCACAAGGATCTCACCATATCCTTTGTTCCCCCAAATCATGCAATGTATCCACAAACATAGTGGAAATGTCAGTATTCACTATATGCCTATGTTCTGACTTCGTAAATTCTTCCCCAAGGATCCCCTACACTACATGAATCACCATTTTGTGGTTTGATTTGAAGACACACTTTAGTTTCTTCTCTGTGATCTCTCCAAGGAACAAAATTTGTCTCTTTCGGCTTACTAACCTTAATAGCATATCCATATCTGGATTTCAACAACCACCACTCCTACTTTGAAACAGTTGACTTAAACCCCATCATTTGAATGCCTAAATAGCCATCCTCAATCTATCACATGTTCTTGGAGTCCATTTTTCAAGAGTGTGTTGCCTCATAATCATACTTTGTACCTCCCATCTTTTGAAATCACCTGAAATCTCTAAGAGGTAAAATATCAAAGCATCTACCACTCAATTCTACATAATCACCAACCCATATCATTGCTCATCCTATGTGTTGTCTATTGTAACAACCAACACGTAATCTCCCCCATGTGTTGTATCAATGCATCCAACATCAAATCTAACCTGAATAATCTCATAGAGGATTCATGCATTAACAAATTTAATGCAAGGGTACCACTCATTGTCCGAACAAGCCCTTGGAGCATGCTCACACAAACCAAAAAACAAAGTGGTAATTAATAATAATTACTCCAATGTCCCATCACTGCCACCTCAAAAGATGAAATCATCCACGCTGTGAAATTCTGGCATGGCATCCACATATTACCGAATGCCTTCTTTGCTAGCTCAGCTGCCACCCGATTGCCTTCCTAATACATCTGTGAGATTTTAAACTCATCAAACTTCTCTATCATCTCATGAATAGGTATTAGCCATCTCCTCAGTTTCCAATTAGAGATTGCATTCTATCAAATTACATTCATTGTTATTAGTGAATCTCCCTCCAAATCCAAATGGATAGCCTTAACTTCTATTATGTATTTTAGTCCTAATAAAGTTGAGCAAAACTTTGCAATATTGTTTGTAGTTTCTCCCAGATTTCCTTCTTTCTCATAAAGAATTGTGCCCAAATGGTCCCTCACCACACATCCTACACCACTCAAGCCAAGGTTGCCTCTCGAGGAACCATCAAAATTGGTCTTCACCCATCCCTCCTTTGCTTCCTTCTAGACCACATGCTCCCTAGCATTCTGAGGATGATCAACCTTCCTTTGCCCATTAACAGGGATATTGCTCTTTCGTAATTACTTTCTTACAATAGCATTTTATTATAAAGTACAACTCCCACAACTAACAAATAATTAATCTAGGTTAATTTGTTCCTATGTGTATGCATCTTATTAGATTAGCCTAGAATAATTTGAGGAAAAGTTTTTTTTCTTTCACGTTTTTGGCATACCCATGGAATCCAACAATGGCCTAGGATTTTTTTTTAGGATATGCACCTTCACTATTTAGATATTTTAGATCAAAATTTTCTAATTGCTATTTTTTTGTAATATTACTATGGTTTGTGTCTTTCATTGTTATTTCATTGATATATATTTTGGGTTTAAATTTCACTATTTAAATCATTTTTGTGCACTCTACACCATTGTCTATCCCATTAGGGTTTCCCTTTTAGCCCCGATATACCACTAATTTTTTTTATTTATAAGTGAATTTTTTAGCTTTATCTTCATATATCTTATTTATACCACAAGCTACTTGTGATCCTAATGCATTAAGGGGTTCTCATTCAAACCCTTGCATGGATGCCTCGCTAATGGGATAGATTTATTTTGATGCAAGCATTGAGAACAACCTTGACAATAATCAATATTATGATCATGATGGTCATATGACCAACCTAAAAATTATAAGTGAGCTTGTTATTTTGATTAATCATAGAAATCCAACACAACTAGCTAATATAATTCGTGAGGTTCTCATAAAAAAAATATGTGGATTAGAGATATTACACGTTGTTAGTGCTAACGTCACTTCATAGACTATGATTAGTGCATCTACATTCTCCTCCCCTCCATAATTGATTCATCTTTTACAATTACTTATTCTACCATCTCAACCCTACTTATAGTAGTGTTCCACCACATAGTCTATATCCTTTCTCCACCCTACCTCTTTCTTGTGGATTTCCTCATAAGTATACCTACATCTTATATAATGCATTATATCTTTATGACTATTCCATCTACCACTATCCATATCTACCACTCCATCTCATGCTATGTTTCTCCCTCGTTAAATCTCTCCATCTATGCCCTTATATGTAATCCCCAACCAAATATTTAGAGCAAATTTAGATTTGGAAATATATCCACAAAGTATTATGTTGAATTTCACCAAAATCACCAAAACTAGTCAACTAGTCTTGCACGGACAGGACAACAAATCAATTAATTTTTCAAAGAACATAATTAAATTCATTTTTCTAATATGAACAATAGATTTTGATCCAATTAAGATTGGAGGGCCTAGAGTGGACAATCCAACCTTGAAACCAAAGTATACACAAAACACAACGCGAAATTGAATGTGAACAAAAGTATGAGTTTTATTGTCCAATGCAGAAAACTCGCATGCCCGTAGCCCTTCACATGATCAACACATTTGGCCCATTAGCCCTACATGCTAGTGCACAAGCTACAATGGGCTTTATTACAGAGAAAATGCTAAAACAAAAGTCTTTCGAGTCTACCTTCCCTTAACCACCACTCTTTAACTACTCCCTAGCTACTCATGATGCTTTCCCATAAATCATGAGGTGTTTAAATATCAGGTCCAGACACTAGAAGTGATTCACATTGGCCTCATAGGTCCAATTGTTGGTGTGATGTGTGCACTAACTCTAAGTGCTTAAAGAGGGTCCAAAACTGGATGCGAATAAGTGCGACCCATCCAAATATTGTCCAGTCCTATATCTACTGCATGATATCCCCCATAGACTCTACAAGGTTCAAGAAGGTCATGCACGCCTCTATCTTTAGGTTTAGTATGTGGCTTTTCAAGACACTCTTGCATCATACCCTTGGGGTTATTTGAATAGTGTGCCCTGCATGTTGCCAAGTATGCTCCAAACCAATCCAATTCATTCTCAAAGACCCATGTTGTATTTTCTACTAGCTCGCTCTTCCACTTGGCTTGATATTCCTTGTACTCCTTGTTTCGAGTGTTTCATCTAGTTTAGTTGTCCAAGATATGTTTAATCTATTCAAGTTCTAATTGTGGTAGTTAAATCTGGAATGATGCCTCTATGTCATCGTTTATGGCCTATGCCCCATGAAATTGGTAGAGATAGATAGAACAACATTAAAGATCGACGAAATGTCAACACCTTCTAGTAGCTCCACTTCATAAGCATTTCTAGAATCAAACTTCTATATGATCCTGCAAGTTCCAAACTTCTTCATCTTCAACTTGTTATATGCACCTACAAAAAACCTCTCCTTTCGAAGATACACCATGACTTCATCTTCGAACTCAAACTCCTTATGTCTTCTCTTGGTATTTTCTCATTCCTTATACCGGTTGTTCATGGTTTCCAAATGTTGCTTGACTTCCTTAAGTGGACAAAAAGTTCCCTGAGCTTCTATTTACTACCTTAATCTATTTGTCCTTTTGTGGGTGAAATGTTGAGTTGAACTTCATGTCTACATGCATCTTCTTCCATAGTGTCCTCCAAAATTACTTGGTGAACTTGGTATAGGTCTGAAACAATGCTCTTTCGTACCTTGTGCAATCTCAGTACCTCTTAGAAGAATAAGTTAGCAATATGAACCATATCATGAGTTTTTCTTGAAGGGATGAAGTGCGTCATCTTGGAGAATCATTCCACCATGACAAATATGGAGTCATGTCCTCTTTGATTCCTTGGCAATCTCATCACAAAATCCATATTTATGTCTGTATGTGGGAAAAGCAGGTCGATAGAACTCAATATGTGAAAAATGGAGCTCTATGGAGCCTTACTCACACACCCACAAGACTTCTTGGTGCAAGCTATGGAGTAATGAAGTATCACTCAGCTTCCCAAGGTTGGTCCCATGGTTCTCTATCTTACACGGTCCCTCAAACCAATGTTTTTGCTCTCAAATCACTGAGCAAAATGGTTTAGGGATGGCAAATGCAAAATTGAGGGATGCTTTTTGTTGATTTAATATGAGATGCATCCTAAGCTATGCATGATGCTACAAATGCAATAAACTAACTATGAGATGACAAGGTTAGTAGCAATACTATCCTAGCATACTATATTAGTTAATGATTTAAGCTAATGATAAAGAAAGTACTCTAAACATGCATATTTAGATTAATTTCTATCTAAAAGTGAGGCTAAAATGATGAGCATATATGAAATGAAAGTTTGAATGTATTTGAGCATAAGTATGATACTACAAACTTGGATGATGAAAATGGAGGAATGAGAGCTCTATTTTATAGAAAATTATAGGGCAATGGATGGCCAGGATTGAAAGAGTTAATCAAGGGTTGAGTTTGAAAGTTGGGAATCCATGTTTGCAATTTGCACCAATGAAATGATGACAAATGTCAACATAGGGTTGGGTTGAGAAAAGGGGTTGGAGGCATTAAATGCCTGAGAAGACCTCATGGTTATCTAGAGGGTAAGGGTCAAGCTTAAGTTAGGATTACCCATTGGATTAAGAGTTAATCCAAGGATAAACTCTTGTGCAAATGATTAAGGGATAACCATAGTCAAAGCAATGAATGCTTGATGAGACCCTTGGGTTACATGGAGGTTGAGTTAAAAGAAATTCTTTAATCATGCAAGGGGGTTGAGTTAACCATTAATGGTTTGGGAGAATTTGGAAAATTAAGTGGTTGAGGACTTGAAGCCTTTAATGGTTATCAAAGACTTTAAGGTTTTGAGAAGTGACCTCCCCTTGCTTAGGGATGTGACAAAGTTTAGAAGATGGGTTAGGTTAATTCAGAAGTGATTAGAAGGGTCTAGAAGAAATTAGGAAGGGGTTTAGGAAGCAAGTGGGAGATGTAGGAGAATGCAAGTGGATGGAGGGATAATAGGATTTAATTGAATAAAATGACTTTAATTCAATTTGGTTGCAATTGGGGAAATTAAATAAATTAGATTTATTTAATTTAGGATAAACTATTTAATTAAATTTGAATTTAATTAAAAGTGGATAGAAGGGATTTAATTGAATAAAATGATTTATTCATTAAATGGGTATAGTGAATTTAATTGAGTAATTTACTTAATTTAAACAGAAGAATGTGGGTAATTCAATTAAATTAGATTTAATTAAATAGAGAAATGAACATAAAATATTCGTTTAGGAATATGGTCATTTTTATACGTCTACAATGTCTTCTCGTGGTCTTTTCGGAACTAGAAGAGGTTGATACAATCTAGTCTTCTGACAAGTTTTGCACTCTTGAATATAGTTCCAGACAAGTTTTGCACTCTAAAACATACTTCCAGACATCCCTGTAGATTTGAGGCCAAAAGAAACACTCACTCACCAAGGCTGTAGTTTTGTCAACACCAAAATATCACACTAACCCTCATAAATGTTTCTCTTTGATCAAGTTCTCCCTCATCAAGCTCTTGGGAATACATAATTGATTATCCTTGAACAACATGCCATTTTGAATGAATTAATCTAGCCACTTAATCAATCACCACCAAATCTCTACTCACCTTTCAGGCCCTCGCAAAGTTAGGATCAACTTCATATAGGTGCTTTAGCTCATCAAATCCCATCACCTTTACCCTCATCTACATCATCAGGTTCCTTCCTATGCCCAACGAATCTGTAGCGTTGTAAATTGCACTCACAATTTCATCCTCACCTAGACCTCACTTTGGCATTCTAACATTTGATGTCTGATTATAGTGCTTATTTTGCTCACACCACATTCTAAACTCACATTTTCATCACCTTTTCATCTCCCCCCTCATTCTGAAGTCCTAATTTTTAAGACCAAGGCGACCCATCCCTAGTCCTCCTAATCAGGCCCTAAATTGGGGCCTCACAATGGTCATCTCAAATGAGTGGGAAATTCGATCCCTTGTTAGCCTATTGTGAAAATTTAATTTGTTTTTGGATAGTCAAGTATAAAAGGAGGTTTGCCCCTCTCATTTGAAACCTAACATTTTCAAGAGGCAAATTTATAGTCCTAATTCAATTTAAGTTAGCAAGAAATCAATCATTCATCAAGCATTGGAGTAGAAGTGAAGTAAAGTTAAAGTACTGGAGATTGCATCCATGATCAATATTTTATGAAGACATCCTACATGAAACCCTAAAACCTTTATGTGAAGGTCTAACAAAACTTCATCAAGGTAGACATTATTGTTTCAAGAATTTTAGCCTTTCCCTCAAAAGGAAAGTATCTTATTATAGTCTTTCATTACATTTATCAATTTAATTTCATAGTTAATTCCAAAATTGAGGTTTGACCTAAGGAAAACCCTTATTCCCAACATCACTCCCTCTCTTTTTGTGTGTAGGAAATAGGTGCATGAGTTGTGTTAAAGAATTTTGGCAGCGTCAATAGTGACAAATAGGTTCAACTTTCGATGGCAGAAAATTTGGAGGACTAGGGAGGATCTATGCTACTAGGTCTTGAAAAATTTGGTCGAACTTCTAGGAACAAGTTTTGAATATCTTTTGTCTGAATCTCAGTTTGTGGCTCTGTGGGATATTTGTAGCAGTCTATTTTAGACAATTTACTTCAATTATTCATACCTTTACCTTGATTTTACAATTACATTCCAAATTCAACTAAGAAAGAGGATAACCAATTCCAACCGATGAATCCAAACACAACCCCTTCGTCATTTGGACTGAGCCTAGATCTATTGGGTTCAATCCTCTTTCAATGTATGTTGTGTTAATTGGGTTATTTAGTGTATTTACTCGGTGATACCATAATTCCTAATTTTCACAACATTACAACATTCATCACCCTATTGGACTTCCCATTCTGGTGCATGTATAGATCTGCACGAACTTTACACATCTCATGTGTCTTTGGTTCAACTTAACTTGGTTATTTAGGTACCAAAGTGCTTGAAAGTCAGTATACTGACAGTCCTGCAAAATGACTTAGCAAAAAATTGATGTTCTTATGAAAAATTTGGTCATTTTGAATTAATTATGCTCTCTATTATTTCCCTCAAGCTTAGGGTTTAGAGTTTATGCCTTCGTGATTAAGTCTTATTGTTAAACCCCTTAAACCTATTATAATTTTGTGTTACCTTTATTGACTTAATCTGAGGGTCACCTTGTCGTGGAGGGGGCCATGTCTTTTCCTAAGTCATTAATTCGTTGGGTCGGTCCCATGTTATTTTCCTAAGTCTAGCGCATTTTATTTTATCAGCCCCGCAGTCGAGTCCCCCCTTATTTCCTAATGTTATGTTTATCCTTATCGTCCTAGGTGGGTCCCCTTTTAATTGCTTTATTTTTTCCTAAGTCCGAGCCTTATATTATTTCTGCTAGTGTTTTTCTGCTAAAGATCGAGCTATGAAGGATTCTTCTATTTTCACATGCGTTAAATGGATGGTGATGTTTTAACCACAATCAAAAATGGTGCTCAATGGTTAAGCAGCTAGAGTTGGCGGTCACCGTGGCAGGAAGGTAACGTTCGAGCAAATCTGACGATCCTCGGGACCCCGTGATCGAAGATGTGAGGAGCATAATCATTGCAGCATCACGAGATGATGCCACATGTCTAATGCGGGCCGAAGTAAGCCGATGGTGGGACCGATTGTGTGGTGAGATGGCGGTGAGACTGTGGTGAATTGGATGTGTTACAACATACCTTTGATGGGCCCGCTTGCCACATATGATAGTTAATGTCAGATTCACTAGTATGGTTCATGCGATCTACCAACATGGAAATGAACAACGATTGAGATTCAAATTATTTCAAATACAAATGGAGTCATTTTTTACACTCGCGCAAGTAGTAATGGCAGATAGAACGGTGACTCTTTGTTTCAGAAAGCAATTAAAAGCATTTTTAAAGTCATTTTGAGTCATCAAAGCATTCATAGGAGATAGAAGAGAAATTTCAGAGCCAAGGGAGATTTGAACGAGTTCTTGCAGTGCGAAATTAGGATTTTCTGGTGCGTTTAAAGCAGTAAGTTTGTTTGAGCTTTTCTCATCTGTTTTAAAGAAATTAAAGTTGTGAATTGCATGCAAATCATAGGGAAAGAGTTATAAATTGTTCTAGGGCTAGAGATTAGACAAAAATAAGTGAGAATTTGCTTGAATTGTTGTTGCAATTAAGTTTTCGTGCTAGCCCTAGTCTTTTCCTTCTGGATTCAAAGAATTATAGTAGAAACCCTAGTTTAAGAGATGGCACCTCAAAGAAATCATTTGGGACAAACAGAATACTTGAAAATAAATATTTATGATGATTTCTTGGACCAATTGAAGCCATAAATAAATGAAAAGTATCAACGTCATATGTTTGCACATGGAAGACCCTAGGTGAGGGTTTAGTCAACAAAGCTTGCAATATATCAGATGCAAGGGTGCCTATGTCAGGGCTAAGCAAGTTGAGGTTGTGGTTTGGCTAGAGGAATCTACCAGCCCCACTTTCATAGGCATGACAATATGATTTGGGGAAATTAGTTGTGCATAATATATTTATGGATGTGGATTTGTTGAGAGCAGTGGCAGATAGATATGACCCAATCTTGAGGGTCATAAGAGGCAATGAGGAAGAAATCTTGCTATCTATCACAAGAGAGGAATTTCAGAAGGTATTTGATTTATATGAGCCCTTTGCTATCCTAGAACCTATGGATTTGGAGGAACTGAAGAAAGAATACGAAAAGACAAGGTATTTAATCAGAGCAAGATTGCTCCCATCCCATGTGGCTAAGGCAGCAGATACACAATATTATATTGGCCCAAGTATTGAAGAACCTTTTCCAATTGATGCCTTTGCACATTATTTGAGGGCTACATTTTTCACACTATGTCAAATCTTAGGTTTCCACCCAAGCACAATAATCCCAAAAGCATATATGCACATGGGGATTCAAATTCAACATCCCCATTTTGCAGTAATTTATGACTTTGCTCCATACCTTGCAGACAAAATACATGAGGGGCTACTACAGATTAAAAAAGGTGACATTGATACCTCATTCTACTGATATTCCATGCTTATGTATATGATTTTGTACAAGAATGTAGATTTCTTTGCAGAAGAAATAGAATTGAGAAGGGTGGTGGATGGAGAAAGCATGCATGTACAAGTTTGGAGCATGTATATGTCATGGGATAGAAAGGATGCGAGCTATGTGAGATTTGACAATTGCTTTGCATCCAGGCTTAGGGCTCGACTGACAATAAATCTACCAAGGATTCCAATGGAGTTGCATGACTTTTTGAGGCCAATGGAAAGAAGTCCAGATTTGAAGCTTGAACATAATTGGGGGGGTATTATTTCCTATTATGTGAGCACAGTTATAAGAGTATATGGTTTTCATGGACAAACACATATATTGCCTAACAATGTTCCACTTAGATTAGGATTTTCAAAAGTTATGTGGCAATTAGGTTGCATACATGAAGATGAGCTAACAAAGAAAGGTAAAGGCATGTTTTTTCTTGATTACACTATAGTCCCATGTTTTGTAATTCTTAAAGGAGGGTGGGTTTAGTTTGAAAAGGTTCTTTCTCCTTATTGTTTGAGAGTCAGCATAAAGAGGCATAGTGACCCAAACGGTTTTTATCAAATGTTTAGAAAAATAATAAAAGGAACCTAGATGCCTCATTATTTTGATTTTTCAGAAGATCTAATTAGAAATGAGTTTGATTTGAATAAACAAGAGATTAGAAAAGAAAGATGGTTGTCTTACAAGAAGTTTCTTGATAAAGTCCATAGGTTGGATCCAAAGTATGATCCATTGATAGAGTTCAGACCATTTTATAAAAAAATGGATCATTTGATTGAAAATTTTGATGAAGTCATGTATGACTTGATGGATGAGGTGGAGCAATTAGAGATAGCATGCGGCGAAGAAATGAGAAAAGAGCCTCCAAAATTAACAACTCAACAAAGGCTACTGTCAAAGACTCCACAACAAAGGCCCCAAATACAAAGATCAACATCACCATTAGAAGGGGAGCCAAAGGAGGAGAGACCTGCCACATGCTTTCAATAGGGAAGATTATTAATAGAAGATTAAGAGATGAAGGTGATGGTGAAAAAGAAGAAGAGATAAAGAGGAAGGGGAAGGGGGTAATGGAACAAGAAAAACCCTTTGAACCTTAGTGTGCGCCCCTTAAGGGGGTAGTGATTATGGATGTTGAATCTCCACTTGAAAGGATCCTTTCACCTCCTCCTTCACCTCCTCTGTCTAAAAGGCAAAAAATTGACAAGACTGAAGAACAACCTGTACTAGAACCAAAGGAGGAGAATGTGATAATTCTTACTGATGAAGAGTTGTAGGTTGGAATCCCATCTCCACCAAGGTCATTAGATTAGGACCTTTCTCCACTATATATACAAGGAAGATCTTTCAGAGATGCAAGAAAAGAGGAATGTGATAAATTTATTGAAGATGAGGCTTTTGTACAAAGCCAAGATTTTTTGAAGTTAGTATGGAAGATGAAAATTGATGAATACAAAGGAGATGTGAAGAAAGGAAAGCTCAAAAGCCAGATAAAACTTATCAGGAGAATCAGGATGAAGTAAAGGGTGAGAAGATGGAAGAATTCAGAAGAATCATTGTTGAAGAAGGCAAAAGAATCATCAGCCAAGTAGGGGTCATAATTCTGCCTAAGTGGGATATTGTTGATGCAGTGACCTTTGATGCCATCAGGAAATCAGAACAATAACCTTTCAATTCTGAAGAAGAAGCTAGGTTGGCATTAAAAGGGTATGAATTTATGCAAGATTATGCCACACTAGCCATTTAGTCATTGGAACAAGGACCTAGAAGGCTTGATATTGGTGATATCAACCCTAATTTGAGGGGAAGCCTAATAATTAAGAGAGTTGTAGATACATCAAATGTAGAAGCTTCAAAGTTAACAGTAGATGTGGCCAAATGGACCCATGAGACATCTAAGAGGGAAAAGGAAGATAAAGAAGAATACTAAAGAAAATATGAACAAGTATTTGCAGAATATAACAAGGTGCAACAAAGATTTATTGACTTGTAGTCTAAGATTCAACTTTTGGAACATAAACAATTGGAAGCATCCCCTGCTGCCCCTATAACTACTTCAGCACCTTCAACATCAGAGTCTCCTCCTATTACCCTTGTCGATGCAGCAATTCAGTGTTCTTCATCGGAACCATTTGTTGAAGACCCAACCAGGTCAACTGATCCAATAAGAGCTCAACTATTGGAGAAGATCATAAAATTGGAGAATAAACTGAAGGAATCAAAGGATCAATCTGCCTTTGAGCAAAGATAGATAGTTAACTCTATACTAACTCATTTAAATGAAAAAGTTGACAGCAGGTTAAATAGTATTCATTCTTTATATTCTTCCATGTTTAATAGTCAAGGTTTTGATCAGGATAAAGAGGTGGTAATACCTCTGTATAGCAAGTGTTACCAATGACAAATGAGCTTAGACTAATGTCAATAGCTTCTAAATATCATGTTGAGAGGACACTTACACTTCTACCAACTAATTTGTTGGTGAATTCAATGCAAGAAGCTCAAATCCAACCAGAAAGCATAGAGAGAAAAATAAGAGAGTTTATGAGGAGTTTCAATGAGTTAACCAATACACTCCTGCAAGGGATTTCGAATGAGAATGGAATTGTCAAGCCTTTGTAGCTATGGAAGGAAGAGGCAAATAGAATCATCAACACTTAGGTGGAACTAATTTGTGAGGATTTGGATACTGATTTACTAGAGAACAACATGGATAAAATTGTATGCACAGGGACATTCTTTGAGTCCTTTGAAAGAGAAGCAAATCAATTTGTTGTAAAGTGTGCTCCATACAGGGCAAAATATAATGAGCTTATGAGTTTTAGATGGCCATATGATGAAGAATACAATAAATGGAGCAAGACATATTTGAATGAGAAATAAGTATTGCAAATAGTTAACTAGCCAGCTTATTGACGTGACAGTTTGGTAAACGGTTTTGTCTTCTTGTAACGGTTACCTTTTTTAACACAAGGAACAACAAGGTGAGCCCATATCAAGATTTTTTTCAACATTAACAAGGAAGACAAAGTGCATGAAGTGTTGTGGTAAAACAATTAAAGATATTTGGTCTTGGTTGTGACATTCCTCAAAAGGAATATTTTATAATAAGAATCATGTATGTCCAATTATTTTGATGACAAGTGTCTCTTCTGGCCCAAAACTTGTTTTCTCCCTTGTTTGTTATAAAAGGGAATTCAAGGCCAAGAGATGGGGTTTCGATTCCAACTCTGTACTTAGTTTTCTAAATCAGAGTCAAAGGTTCCATTAGCAAGTTTTAGGTGCAAATGAGCAAAGTGTAAAGTCTTTTTGCAGAGCAAAAATAGATTGAGTCTTATTTCACATTTTATGCAAGTTTTGAAGGACTAAATTGTATATGGTCTTATGAAAGAGATGGAATTTGAGTTAATAAAATATAATCCAAACCTATTTCTCTCCATTGTATGATTCTACTATCTTTTGAATGAAATATAATCAAGGGTTTCTTTCATTCATTGCATTGTTGTGATGTATGTGATTTGTGTTTATGCTTTGATTAGGGGATCAATTAAATGCTTAAACATAATTGCAGAGTGGTAGGGCTTGTGTAGGAATTTTGATAAGTAGTTCGGGTTTGGGTCATAGTAGAGATATATATTGTAATGCAATATGTTCTCAGTCCAACATGCTATCAGATAAATTCTATTATAATTCATCTTACATTTCATGAATTTGACTCCCCAATGGAATAAGGTGTTGGTTATTATTGTTGTGTAGCTAGGTTGGATCCCTTCTAGTTCCGACCTAGTGCACAAAATGCCAAGTGTCATGTCGGCCTTCGCATTTAGATATCTCAGTTGTATGAGTCTAATTTGGGGCAAGCCCTATCTGGGCAAACAACTTATGTGTAACTTGTGATTAAGTTAAATGTAAATTGCAACTAAGGGAGACTCATATGTAACTTATAATATATAGGTCTATCCCTATCCTTGGTGCCAAAAAGGTCTATTAGGAGGTATTGATTCATATATATGCAAGGTCATGATTGCATCAATAGATATGAATTCAATAACATGAAGGTCATGTAGTGTGCTCGGGGGTGACGATAAGAACTTATCATCTATGGTTGGGAAGGCAACAAATCTAATATTTGCTTGTGGTTAATGAGCACTACCATAAAATCAACAGTTCTAGCTTGTCTTAGTCTTTACAGTCAATTTTGTGCTCTGTTTCATCTATATTTGTTATAAATTGTTGATTATCACAATATATTTCACTCCATGTCTGTTATTATATATTTTCTATATCTCATGCTCCAATAGGTTGAGGATCACTGAAGAATTCACCATTCTTGAGCATTCTCCCTCTCTCTTGAGCCAGTATATGATATTATCTACTTTGTTTTAGTGCAATGTATGGTGTAGAGATCATAAATTCACTAAGGGATCTCCCTCCCATGTTTTGCAGAGCCCAAAGTGTAGAAGGATTTGTTGAATCCTTGTTAGTTGGTCCAATTTCTAAAGGATATTGATAGTTAGAGTTGGCTTCTCCATAGATATTTGAAGAATCAACTTGGTTTCTGCCTTTTGCAGTATAAACCCTTTGGGGAACCAACATATACAATGTAAATTTCATTGACAACAAATAGTGTCACGACTTCTTCAATGCTTAAATTATGGCATAGAACTATTGACCATACATTGAATGTCTTCTTCAGGCATCATTCAACTTATCATAATCCACCTGAAACACCTTGTTGAAATTCGATAAGGCTAGTCTTGACTGCTCCATCACTTTTTGCTTTAGTAATTTAAATTTCCTTTGTGCTTTGGATGTCCACTTAAACTCTTTCTGGTCTCTACCATTGGTGTGCAAATAGTACTGAAATTCCTATTGATCTTCCAATAAAAAAAACTTGAAAAACCATAAAAATATCTTACCTCCCCAATGTCCATTGGTGTAGGCCACTTCGCAATTGCTCTCACCTTCTCTAGATCCATCTTTGACCCCTCCATAGAGATCAAAAATCCCAAATAAATTAGTTTGGTTCTCATGAAAATACACTTCTTGATGTTGATCAACAACTTCTCTTCAGAGATTACTGGAGAAATGGGAACTGGATTGATTTTAGCTAGTAGTGTCCGGGGCTCAAGTTCCTTCAGATAGCTCTCTCTGCTAAAATCCCTAGAGACAACAAAGATAACAGATTGATATGGAGGGAAACCCTGGATGGGAAATATTCTGTTTCCTCAACTGTGGCAATTCATAATGATCCGGTGGAAGAAATTCCCATCTGGGCTAAAGTTTGGAACAAGAAGTTAGTTCCTAAGGTTAATATCTTCTTTTGGATTTTCATCCAAAATAAGGTTTTAACCCTGGACAACCTTCATAAAAGAGGTTTTATTTTTCCTAATAGGTGTTCTCTTTGTTGCAGGGAAGAAGAGACGGCTTGCCATATTCTCAATCAATGCACTTTTAGTCAGGACATCTGGAAAATCATCTTGAGCAGGTGGAACCTGAGCTGGGTTTTCCCGAACTCCCTTGGGGATTCCTGGTAGCAATGGCAATGCCCTAATTCTAATCCTAAAATTGTGGAGACTTGGAAATTCACTCTGTCGATTATTATTTGGAATATCTCGAAAGAGCGTAACAATAGGATTTTTAGGGATAAAAGGGCTATTCTTGAAGTGGTGGCAGATAAAATTTTTAAGAGTATTTTTTAATGCCTCTATGGCACTGATCATGGACCTGCTGCTAAAGATGACTTCAAATACAAGTGGAACCTCTCTACCACTACTACTAGCAAGGAAAATGAAAGAGAAGGTCTCGTCTGGTGTTTTCCTCCTCAGGGGTGGATTAAGGCTAACTTTGATGGGGCCTCTAAAGGGAATCCGGGTAAAGCTGGATATGGGGGCATTGTCAGGATTTTGCTGGAAGTTGTTTAAACGAGGTGGTTGGTCCCCTGGGAAATCAAACTAGCCACTTTGCCGAAGCCTCTACCACCCTGAACACCTTAATGTTAGCCAAAAATCTCAATTATGATAAATTATGGCTTGAGGGAGATTCAATCAATATTATTAAGTGCTTAAAGGGGGAGTTGGAGCCTTCTTGGTCAATTGAAAATATCATCATGAAAGCTAAGGAGATCATTGCAAGTTTTAAAGAAATAATTATTCAACATGCCTTCAGAGAGCAAAACAATGTTGCAGATTGTTTAGCGAATATAGGAGTTAACTCTGACTCCCAATCTATTTGGCATAAGGAGGATCTAAATTTAAATATTAAAGAGTCCCTTAAAAAGGACCATTATATGGGAGAGAAGGACAATTTAATCATGATAGGTAAAAAGAATTATTTATGCCTTGTTGGAAAGGTCATCATTACTTGGAAAAGTGGCAGATCTCCTACAATCTTTAATTATTTGTCACACGCTTTGTGGGTAACCCACTTCAAAATCTTTAGCAACTTTCGGAAAGAAGGAATTAGTTTGCAGAGAAACAAAGAAGATAGCTTGAATCCAAAGATGGGAGGTGACTTGAGGCGGGAGGAACCAGATAATACGTCGACTTGGAGAGTGATGCCAAAAGTCTGGGTGAAACTGGAAAAGGGTTCTCTTACCAGCTTCATGGAGAAGCTCGTGGACTATGACAAAGGTAGGCTCAACCTCGCCATTTCTAAGATTTCTGAAAACAGGTCAAATGGCTCTTTTAAAATCTATGGAGTCAAGTTTAAAATGGACGTTGGGCTCATATCTACTGTAACTGGAATGCCCCACACTGGGCTTAATTTCTTTTGAGACCTCAAAGTCTCCAACAACGCGGTCAATTTGTTCCCATGGAAAGAGAAAGAAAGGGTTAAAATCGGCAAAGCTACCAGGGGCTAGTACGAAGCTGCAAACCTCAAGAAACTGTGGGGTTGGGTTCTAAATGCAATTATGGAATACATCACAGTTGAAGGTCGTTTCTCCAGGGCCCACACCTACCATTTTGTTCTCTTAAACCATTTTAGACACGACAAAAAGGTATCCCTACCCTACTACCTTTTCAGGTCACTCTCCAGGTCCCTTAATAAACATAGGAATAACCCTTCCAACCTGATTCTTGACTGCGAGCTTTTGCTTTTCATCTATGAGCATTGCAAAAACCTCGCTCTGCTAGAAAATAAGAGGATTTCGGCCTCTCTGGGTAAGAGAAAAATGGAAGAAGGAGACTCCAGCAAGGAGAAGGTGTCCTCTAGCAAAAAAAGGAAAAGTACCTTTGAGTTGGAAACAAAGGAAATTGAAAAGGAAAGCAGCGGTATGGAGATAGACGACTCCATTGGGGAAGACAACTGGAAAGATGAGGAGCTGGGTAATGAGAAAGAAAGTGGTGGTAATGAGCCCGATCATGAAAGCCCTATCCTCAGTGATTGCCCTGGTAAGGACAACAACCATCCGATGGAAGAAGTGGATTTCAAGGATAATGAGGAGACGAATGTGAAATCCGAGAGGGGAACGAACAAAGATTCTGAGAAGGACCAGACTAAGGACAGGGTTAGCAAGGATAAGGAAAGTGTGGGTAAAGGGCTAATCTTGGATAACCTCAAGAAACTTTCTAAGGCAAGAATGGACTTCGACAGATGGACCTATGAGCACCTAAAGAACCTGGATAAAAAGGGGAAAAACATGGATGAGAAGAGGGAGGATGAAAACATAGAGCAGCTAAACTAGAAGCAGAATATGGAGGATAAGGTTAAAACGTTGGAAGATGGGAAGGAAGCGATGAAAAATCTTATGGGCGTTATCCTGATTTTCCTTTCTGTTGTCATTAAAAACCTAGAGGATATTGCTAAGGTCTGTGACACTCCAAAACCAGTTGTGGATCTTGACTTGGATGAAGAGACCATCCAGACTGGTAGTGGTGATGCTACTCCGGTGGGTGGCACTGCGAAGAGGACCAGGGTCAGTGTCAAGAAAGTTGTGGCTGCTCCTGCAAAGAATCTCCCTAATCTTAGGGATAACATCAAAGAGCTGCACGAAATTAGCAACACTCTGGCAAAAGCTCTGGAAAAAATCAACTAGTATATTCTGGACTCTGGATGGCCTGCTGGCTTTGTGGGGCTTTTTTCGGTTTTCTTTGGTTTTCTGCTGGTTTTTCGTAGGCTTGTCCTCTTTTGTTTCTTGTCATTATGTTGTTTAAGTTTTTCTTGTAAAGGGTTTTGGGGCCCCTTCAAAACCTGCTTTTACCTTAATCAAAAATAACTTCTCTTCCCTTGGCCACTTCAACACTTGTCTAATGTGCCAGATATGTTCTTCACTCGTCTTGATAAAAATCAAAATGTCATCTAGGTAGACAATGAGAAACTTACCCAAGCTCCTTTAATAATTCATTCATTAGCTGCATGAACATGCTTGGTACATTAGTGAGTCCAAAAGGTACGACCATCCACTCATACAATACTTTGTTGGTATTGAGTGCAATCTTCCACTCGTCACCCTCTCATATCCTGATCTAATGGTAAACACTCTTGATATCAATCTTGGTGAAGTACTTTGCACCACTCAAACAATCTATTATGTCATCCATCCTCGACAAATGAAAGTATTACTTAATGGTGATCTTGTTAATGGTTCTTGATACAATACACATCGTCCACTCTCCATCTTTCTTTGGTGCTAAGACAATCAGTACTATGCACGACCTCAGGCTCTCATAGATCAATCCTTTCTACAACAACTCATGTACTTGTCTACTCAATTTCGTGTTCTTTGTCGGTGTCATTTGATGTGCTTCTTTATTAAGAAAACTCACCCCTAGTATAGGGTCTATGTGATGGTTGATACTCCAAATTGGTGACTATCCCTCCAGAACATTTTTTGACACAATGTCTTGGTACTCTTTGAGAAACCCTACAACCTCCTCTTGTGGTATTCCCACTCCTCTTGTGTTGATGTTTATGGAATGTTTGTTGTCACATTTCCTTGGAATGAATGAAAAATAGGTATTCTCATGCTTCAATTCATCTAAGAACTTCCTCCCATCTACTAGATAGATCCTCACACTCCCACACACTACTTCCTTCATATCCTCTTCCAAGGGAATTGAGATGTGCTTCTTCTGAATCTTGGTTATAGTGTAGGTGTTATTTCCTACACCATGTATGGCTCGTCTATCATATTGTCAAGGTCTCCCTAGTAACAAATGGTAGGCATCCATTTCCACGATATCACACAACTCTTCATCTTTGTAGGAACCAATGTGAAAACTAAAAAGGCATTTCTTGTTCACTTGAATTTTATGATCATCCAATATCCAAGCAATCCAATAAGTTTTTGGGTGTTCAATCCTCATCAGGTTCAATTTATTCACCATCTCCTTTAAGACCAAATTGTGGGTATTGTCGCTATTGATGATAACCTTACAACACTTGCCTCTCGACTTGCATCTTATTTGGAACAAACTTCTCCTATGTGTTGGTTCATCTTTGACTTCCTTCTATAATAGATCTCTTCTCATGACCAATGTTTCTCCCTTTTTCGGATGTGATGTGGAGGTAGATTATCTATCCCATTCTTTCTTGATGTAGGCATTTTTGGCTTTATAATCCCTTGGTTCCTAGCACTTCCTTGATGGGATTCAAAGGCTCAATGTCCAACTTCCCCATAATTAAAATAGGCTCCCTGGAATGACATTTGGTCAAATCTCCTTTCACTCCTCTATTATCCATCATCATAATGATAGTCCTCACTTTTCTTCAAGTCACAGTTGAGTCTTCCCTGGGCCTTTGTTCATCCCTTTAGAGAGGGCATCTTCCTCCATTTTGCTCAGTGTAAGGTCTCCTCTTAGGGCGTTTTGTCCATTTCTCTAGATCTTTTTGGTTTCTACTTCCTAGCATCTATTCTACTCTCTTATCCATATTTTCTTCTACTCTTGGTGCAAATTGGTAGTCTTCTTCTATGGTGGTCATCTAAACCAAGCTTAATTCCTCCTGAATGTTGGTTCTGAGGTCATTAATGTACTGCACCACCTTCTCACTCCCAACTTTGCTATGTCCATTCCTAATGATCATTTTGTGAAACTCCTTAGTGTATGCCTTCACCATCCTCTCTCTTAGTCACAAGTTTTGGAGCTTCTTCAATATTTCTAACTCATAATCAATGAGAATGAATTGGATTTTCAATTTCATCACCATCTTATCCCATTTGGTGATTCACTCCTTCCCTCTGTGATTTCTATCCAACTATACTTTCTTCCACCAAATAGCAGCATGTCCCTTCATCTTAGTTTAAACAAATCTCACACACTCGAATCTTCAATCTCCTCATATTTGAAGTACTCTTTTATCTCATTTATCCAATCAATCAGCTCCTCCAAATTTCGGCTTCTAGCATAACTAGAAATTTTAATCATTGACCTTTTTTCTGATCCTAGTGATTGCCTTCATTATTTTGATCTGATCTATCTCTTCCTCTTCTTGTTTGTTCTCCCCCTTTATTCTCCTCTTCCATTCTTGATTTGATGTCCTTCCTTTGGTCCTTTTCCATAACCTTCGGACAGTTCTTCATGGCTCTCATCATTTCCATCATCTCTTCTACCCTTTCGGTAACATTGGCCATCATTTGCATCCTTCTTGGCAACATCCTTCCGTCAAATTGGTCGTGACTGCCTCAATTTGGTGATCTATTGGAAATACCTATGACCTGCCTCAAGTCGATGACTTATCTACAACAAAGGTCTTCCAAAACACACACCTTTATAGGACTCGAATCTTGCTTTGATACCACTTGATGCAAACAAGGTTGGAGGGTCTGGAATAGATTGGTCAGCCTTACAGCCAAAATATACACAAAACACAATAGTAAATTGAATGCAAACAAAAGTATGAGTTTTATTATCTAATGCAAAAAATTTACATGCCTGCAGGCCTTCACATGACCAATACATTTGACCCATTGACCACACATGTTGGTGCATAGGCCTCCATGGGATTACTATAGAGAAAATTATAAAACAACATTCTTTTGAATCTACCTTCCCCTACCTATTGATCCGTAACTACTCCCTACCTATTCATGATGCTTTCTTGCGAGTCTTGAGGTGTTTAAATATCATGTTAGAAGTGATATGTGTTGGCCTCCTAGGTCTCGTTGTTGGTGTAATATGTGCATTAGCTTTGAGTGCTTGAAGAGGATCCATAACTAGATGTGGATAAGTGTGGACCCATCCAGATATTGTTTAGTCCTATATCCATCATGTGATACACTCCATAGGCTCTGCAAGGTTCAAGAAGGTCTCTTACACCTCTATCTTTAGGTCAAGTCCATGGCTTTTTGGGATGCTCTTGCATAATATATATAGGTTTGAAATATAATTTCACAACAACAACTAAGCTATAACTTCATACTCCAAAAATCTCCTACAAATGCACAAAACTGTGTCAAAATTAGACCACCTAATTTGCTCCAAACATCACTAAAAGAGTACCAAACCAAATGAAACTTTATGAAACACTAAAGAAAATATTTTTTTGATATCAATAGAAAATAATTAGGTCTAAAATTTGATATACAATTGTAGCAAATTATTTGCCTTTCAGCATCCAAATTCTACACCAATCTCACAAAATTTGACAAATTTAGTGTTCCCAATTTACTCAAAACCCCACAAATTGATATCATTTGAATTACAAATGAAAATACCATCATATTCACAATCATAATAATAGAAACATACTATTATATCACATATACACGCCTCTAAAAATTCACACAACTATGCTTGGAAATCACTAAATACAACAATTCAAGTTTTCATAGAATACTAAAAAGAAGCAACAAATAATCTTGACTAATTTCATTAAACCCAAATGCAATATCTAAATAAGAATGCCCTTTGAAATTAAAGGGGTTTCATATATTAATGAGCCATCTTATTGTTTTTCATCCACAAGCCTCTTCCAACAGGTTTCCATCCACTAAAGACAATATTTGCAAATCTTCAAATATGAAAGGAGAGATAACAATCAAGATGTCTCCAAATGACCCCAACAACTATACTTATAACCATCCAAAATCTAATGGCTACTAGGATGTATGATTATTGAGATACTAACTACAAAGATGCCCCAAAAACCTTTCATTTTCTTTCTAGAATTTCTCAATTAAAAGACACATTTCCAACACCTCATTTTCCATGAATTTACTTTTCACTTATACATTTGAAGTGTCAAATTTCTCAGCATCTCATTTGGCCTAATAAATATGTTATTTGATATTTATTTGTCCCTTTTTTAATGAAATTTATTGGATAATGATAAATATTAAATAAATTAAATCCTTTGTATGCTTGTTTGGTTAGCTCATATAAATATAAAATGTTATTTTTTGTTGAATTTCAATTTTAAACAAAAAGGGATATGATATTGTATGCACTTAATTATCTTTTGACATTCATACCTCTTTCCCAACCTATCATTTATTTCATCCCTCATACTTCTCACAACTATTAATATATATATCATAGTGGTCATTAACCTGTTAGACACAATGCACCATTGAGAGGGGGTGAATCAGTGGTTCTCAAAACTTTTCTCTTGAACTATCCCTATGAAAGTATATCGATTAACAGATCTAGCTAAATGCAAACTTACTAGTTAGTGAGGAGACTAAACACACATGCATTCACATAAAGGGACATCACATAACACCAGTATGTACGAGGAAAACCTAAGATGGGAAAAAACTCAGTGAGCAATGTTGTTGGAGACTACTCCTCCAATCCAGCCTCATAATGAATCTTTGTTACAATGTTTAGGGCACCAACCCAAGGAGCACCAACCCCTGATTTAGGGCACTAACCCAAGGAGCACCAAACCCTGATTTAGGGCACCAGCCCAAGGAGCACCAACCCTTGCACCGAGCTACAACTCAGTGTTCTCAATGATAACTTCAAATACAAAATTAGTCATATTGTTACAAGTGAACCTTGTAACCATTTCATATACCTCACTCTGTTGATGAGACACCTTCTTTATTGCACTAGTTCACTCATCTGCTGCTCTCATTTGTTGTTGCATTGTCGGTAACCTCTGTCGGTTCACCTCTACTCTTCTTCTGCTCTGTTAGATTTGCTCCTCACTGCTCTGCTCTTTAGTCCTCTCAATTGTCTTCCTGTCGATAGAAGCACCTACCGATTATCTCCTTAGATGCACTCTAGCTTCTATACCGGTTGCTCAAACCATATCGGTTAACCCTCTGTTAAACCCCATCACCGATTTAACCTTCACTCCCTCAGTCACTATCCTCTTCTACTATTTTCACTTTTACTGATCTAACTCTCTCATCCATCACTCAATCACTTTGTAGCAGCTCTATCTTCTTATGTTCAACAACAACCTTCAATGATTTTGGCTTCCTTATTTATAACCTGGTTTTCCCACCAAAAGCCAATTCAAAAACATGGGCGATTAGGGTTTCCTTATCAACCTTGAGGCAAACCAAATCCAATTAGATCTTATCTGATCTGATTGCCTAGACAGTTGTTTTCTCATCACCGTCATTGTCTGCCTTCTTGATCACGCCTTCTATCTTTGGCAATCTACTTTTTACCCCGTCACTTGATTTCTTGGTCAATCACCAAGATTGGTCTTGCGGTTCATCAACCTCGATCTCCTCAATCACTTTGAGTTAGCACAAACATCGCATAATAGTGTTGCACGAACATCTCTTTTACCAGTATTCATCCCATACCGATTGACATCAATGACAACATAATGCCAACAATCTCCCCCTTTGGCATTGATGTCAACTCACGTAGTATTCGATATACTACATAATTGTTGGTGTAAATAAATATTCATTATGGATATTATTACACTTTACTTAAGTTAACTTAGGATAATGCATTTCTTCGTAGTTTGAATTTGAGACACTTAGGGAAGTGTGCACATAGGGATACAACTTGTAGGAGAAATTCCACCTTTTGTGGTCTTGTTTTGTTGTTACACTCTGTAAAGCGGAAAAATCGAACCCTAGTTGCTCTCCCCTCTTCCAACTCCAAGGAGAGAGAAGGGAGGTTACTAGGGTTGACGGTTTTCACTTAGGGGAGACTTTACATTCAAAAGAGGGGTTGAAACCCACAAGATCCAATCCCACACAATGCAAGATTGGATTCTAAATGAGTTTCAAGGGTTAAGACAGCAAGGCTACCCTCTTTTGTAAAGAATGTGGATAGAATGATTAAGCTAGGAATGCATAGAAAGTGAGAAAGATTCACTTATAAACGGAGATAGGGATATAGGATGAAGCTGCGGATCTGGAATTAGCAGTAAAATGTCGAGACGGCGCTGTCCTGCAAATTTGAGTGAAAGTTGATGGGACGATGGCACCCGGCGTGCACATGGTCCTCTGAAAAATCCGCGAAACGAAGGGGGATCTGTTCGTCTCTGCACAAGGATTCCAGATCTTCAATTTCAGCCACGTACCTGCAACCTACACACAGAAAAGTGAAGACGATTGGGGGGTTAGGGATTAGGGGTTTGCCCTTAGGTCAAACCCCGGTTTTGGAATTAACCAAGAAATGAGAAATGTTGTAAATGTAAATGATTGTAAAACAAGTACTAGTACCTTGTTGTAAGAATGTTTGTATTCTTACATGCGAAGGTGTAGATGTTGTTGTATGTTGTATGTTGTATGTGATATGTGATCTCCTCTTCAATGGTTGAATCCTTGTCTTGAATGCAACACTTAGCCTTGAATGGAGACTTAGAATGCTCAATTGCTTGAAGGAATGCTTGAATGCTTGAATGCTTGAATGTCGTTTTCGCCTTTTTTTTCATCTTACCCAAAATGAGAGAGGAAAAGTAGTTTATATACTTGCCAATTAGGGTTAAAAGACTGATTTTCCTGACCTTAGGCCGATCAGGAAAGAGTATTTTCCAATTTGCAAACAAAAAGACCCGAAGCCCCATAGGAGACCGGGCCCAAAATAGGGCCAGGGACCAGGGTGCTGGGCACCCTGGTCCTAAAGGACCAGGGCACTGGGCGCTCTGGTCCCACCTCCCGGGACAACAGGGTGCAAGGAGGGATCAGGCAGGGTGCTGGAAAAATGCAGTTTTTGATGTCGTGGACAAGTTTCAGGGTCTCCATTTAGGTTCAGTGTTGCGTCGCCATCGTGAAGACCGAAATGCAGTCAAAATTGCAAGTGTCACAATTTTAGGATGCTACATTTAGCCCCCACTTTAGCGGGAGTATAAGCGTACGCTCATACTTCCGGTAAAGTACAAGGAAACAACATTGAAAGACTTTCACCACGTCAAGGAGGCAAGACACACCAAGCCCCCAGTGGACTAAGGATCTTATGACTTCAATTGACAAAGTAAAAGGGAAGATCATGAGGGAGAACCATGACTGTCAGTAGTAAGGTTCCCTCAATATGAGTCATGCAAGAGAAATACCAAAAATTTTCAAGGCAAAGCTAAGTTTGCCAAGAAATTTTCAAGTATCCTGAAGGGATAGACGGGGTGTATGCCCCCCTATGTTAAAGCGATCGCACACGCCTCAACGGGGGTGATTGCTTTAACGTAGTGATACACATAAGAAATGAGAAGGGAAAGGAGCACGTTATCACAAAGATTTAGCCCCCAAGTGTGAGATAAACCCAAGGATAATAGACACAAAACACAAAGCACAAGGTGACTTTGCTTTCCTCAGGGTCAGTATGCTGTATGATAAGTCATGTATATATATCATATGTATGTATGCATAATTGTTCTTCATTCCCCAATCAAGGAAGGTCACCTAGAAGAAGGGAACACATGTGTCTTTTGAGTCAACATGAGAGAGACCAACAGAGATCTCAATGCTTTGCATCGTCCTCAAGTAGACAACACTAAGGACAACAAATAGAAGAATGAGAATAACGCATAGAAGAAGTAACAAAAAAGAGGAGGAGAGAATCTGCTATGCTAATGAAACTAGTCTAGCACGTCATCTACCCCCCGATCTTGCTGATCAATGTTTCGAGAAGGCAGGGAACACGCTAGAGGAGGAACATCCAACACAGCAGATGGAGCTATCGCAAGATCCAAACAAGGGCTATGTTCATGTTCCAAGCCACGTTGTTCTTGTCTAGGAGCTAGGATAAGTGCTTTAGAAAATTCATTAGATAAATGGTTATCAACATCAACAAGTTCATATTCACTATTAGAAGCAAGAGGAGTAACATTTTCATCATGAATAACATTTTCATCTATATCATCATCAAGATTTATAAAAATAGGATCTTTAACTCGCACAGGATCAAGATCATCATGCATCTTATGTTTAGGAGATTTTGGAGAAAATGGAATAATGCTAGTTGAAGGTGTTTTTGGAGATTGCAAAGTTTGAGAAGCAGCTGCCTGAGCTCTAAGACGACCCTTTCGTCGACATTCGCATGCAGAACGATTTCGTCTAGTCTTAGTAGGAAGTGGAGAAGATTGAGGAGGAGGAATGTTCTCATCCTTATCACTTGGGTGTTTAGGTTGTGGTCTCTTAGGCTGGATAATAGGAGAAGAGGAAGGTCTCTTCTCTCTATAAAAGGAAGGAGGAGGAACTGCTCCATATAAAGGTGGAATATTTGGTTTAGGAAGGAGACCAAGTCCATCATGATGAGGAGGTATAGGTCTACTTTTAGAAAGTTTATTAGGCATAGACATAGTCACATCCATAGGAATGGGTTGGGAATCTTCTTGAGGAAAGACATTAGTTTTATCTTTCAAAGGAAGAACTTCCTTCTCAAGAACGATGGGAATATCAAGTTTGGGTGTTCTAGGTTCACTTAGAGATAGGATCATATCTATTTTCCACTTTTGATAAGATTTGAAAAGATGATCACTTCGCAGAGGAAGAGATTGGAATTGTTTAGGCCAAAAATAATCAATAGGAACACTAGAAGTTCTTTCAGCTGGTTTAAAGAGACTATGATTGACAGTAACAATTTCACCATTATGGGGAAATTTCAAACACTTATGAATAGGAGAAGCAATAGCTTTCATGGAAGATAGCCAAGGATAGCCAAGCTTCACACGAAATTGTTTGGATGAAGGAATAAGAGCAAAGTTCACATCAAGGGATTTGTTATGGACCTCAATAGGTAATGTAATAGAACCAATTGCAGGAGAAGAAAATGCATCAAATAATTTCACAATCACATCTGTTTTGTCATAGATCACTTGATTCGGTTGCAAAGTAAAAAGAAATTCTTCGGTAATAACATTAACCATGCACGAAGGATCAATAAGCACTCCACGACAAGGTGTATTCTTGACTTTTGCAACTATGTATAAAGGACCATCAGGTGCTCTGATGGTTTCACTAGAATCAAATGTGATGGAAGGTTCTTTAGGGTTTTCTTGCTGCTCTACAAAGTTAATCACATTCGGAGTCATAGACACAAGACCATCAGATGAAAAAGAGGAATCATTAGCCTCAATCGCATTAGAGGTATGAGAAGGTAATGGATCAGTAAAAATCTGAAGATTTTGGTTAGGAGGAGCTACAGATGTGTTGCCTTTATCATTCACTCCAGAAACAGAGATAGTATTATTATCAATCAAATCTTGAATTTTACCCTTTAAAGCAAAACATTTTTCAGTATCATGCCCAGGTTGACGATGAAATTGACAAAAAGATTTGTTATCAAAATAGGGTGAATTAATCTTTGCAGGATCAATTTGCCTTATAGGAGGAAGAGTAAGCACATTTTGTTCCAATAGCTTATTCATAATACTATGCAATGATTCATTCAAAGGAGTATACTTTCTTTCTTTCTTGAAAAACTTAGAAATAGGAGGCACACCTGATGCTGCATTCACATTGTTGTTGATGATGTTTTCATTGAATTTGATGGAACCTTTGTTCGGTTTAAACTTTCCAAATGGTTGTTGACTGCTATCACCCTTATCACTCGGAGCCATAGGATATGATTGTTCCATTTCACTCGCAATCAATTGATAATTGTGAAGAGTTGCACACAACTGTTGGAAAGAAGTAAACTCAGAAAACAGAAGTTTATCTCGAATATCTTTTTGTAAATTAGAAATAAAGATTCTTTGAATATCATTGTCAGGCACTGGAAAAGAAATTTGAGCATACAAATGCTTATATCTACCAATGAAATCAGTCACTTTTTCTTTAACACCTTGTTTGCAATGCATTAAATCTTTCAAAGTAACTTTAGGACTTATATTGTTTTGAAATTGTTGAATGAAAGCATTTGCAAGTTGTTCGAAAGAAGTAATAGAATAAGAAGGCAACGAGCAATACCATTGTAGGGCTTTGTCTCTTAATGTTCTAGTAAACAGTTTTGCAAGCAACCTTTGGTCATAAGCAAAATCGGTACATATTGTTTGAAAAGTCTTAACATGTGTTAGAGGATCTCCTTTACCATTATAAAGCTCCAAATGCGGGATTTCAACATGTTTAGGGGGAATAGCTCGAACAATGTCAAGAGAAAATGGGCTCGCAACATCAAATGTGGGCACACTAAGCTTAGATTGATTCATAGAGGCAATTTGTTGCTGTAAAGAAGAGACAGTTTGTGCAAGATTGTTAATGGTCGCTTCAGTCGAAGAATTCATATTAGATGTGTTAGATTGAGATGGAGGTGTTATGTTATTGAAAGAAGGTAAAGAGTAAGGTGGTGGGACACTATGATAGTTAGTCATAGGAGAGGATTGGAAATGAGGAACACTACAAGGAGGAATGGAATGGTTGAATGAATTTCCCCCTTGCATCATGTTCATTTGTGGAGATGTAATAGGGACACTCATTGAAGGAATGAATGAAGAAGTTGGATTAAATGAAGGAAGAGGGTTAATTGAAGAGGAAGGATTGCCCCCATGACTAGTGATCATAGGGGGAATGTCCTGTATAGAAGTAGTCATTATGTTTGATGTAAAAGTAGGTATGCTAGCAATAGAAGTTGTCAAAGGAATAGAATGATTGACTTGAGTGGGAGGTTGTGTATAACCTAAAGTTTCAGCACAACTCTTTATAGGCATCATATTCGAATCCACAATGTGTGCAATACCACGTAAAATATCAATTCCATTCTTATCACTTTGAAGCATATGTTTTAGACCCTCAATTAAAGGAAGAGCTTGACTATCAGAGTATTCTTGAGACATCCATTGTCGAAAATCGTCAAATTGGTTATCCAATTTCGCAAGTTGTTCTACAGAAACCTCATGGAGAGCTTCTTCATCATTAGGAGGATTAGAGGAATTACCCATGTCCTCGTTAAAAAGGCTATTCAAATTAGGTTCCATCTCCTTAGTAATTAAACCTTGGAAAGACTTAATTCTAAGGCTTCGTCTAACGGGAATAGTGTAAGTAGGGCTTATTGTTGTAAAACTCATGCACTAGAAAGGGAGAGAAGATTTTGAATTTAGAGGTAGCAAATTTCAGTAAAATCAGCCAATCTTCTAGATTTAGGCTGTTAAATGCAATCACGACAATCTCCCGAAATTTCAGAAAAAATGTCAAGGACCGTGGCGCTCGGAGTGCACACGATCCTCGCAACTTTTTTCAAAATTTTCAGGGATGAAAGTTATGATGATTTTAAAGCTAATCTGAAAAAATTGAGTGATTTTATGATCTGTAGATAGGCCAAATTAAAGTTGCAATCTCAAAATTGAACCCTACCAAGATTGTCAAAAAATGCAAAATTTGAATTTTGAAAAAGAGAGGGAAACTGAAATTTTGAATTTTATGAATTTAGAGGGAATACCAAAAGCAATGCAAGTTTTGAAAGTTAAAAGTTGACTCAATTTCACGCAAAATTCAATTTTGAAAGCCAAAATCAAAGTTGTTGTAATTAAGCACTTAATTTCAAAAGTCACAAATTGCAAGAATCTGAGTAAAGCACTGAAATTTTGAATGAATGCTAACACACTTTTCAGATTTAGGACAGTAAGAACACAGTTTTGACACAAAATTTCAATGTCACCAATTTTTGAATGATTAGGAGCCTTAATCCAAGCAATCACAAGACCAACTTTGACTTTAATTTTGAAAGTGTTAGAATTGATAAAATCAGCCAAAATTCTGGATTTTAGCAGAAAAATACAGTAAGATCTAGCTCCCGAAATTTTGAAAAAAATGTCGGGGACGATGGCGCTCGGAGTGCACACGGTCCTCGCAACTTTTTTCCAAATTTTCAGGGATGAAAGATATTATGATTTTGTTGCGGAATCCAAAGTTACAGCCGATTTGGAGATGTTTTGATCGGTGAAATTGTCAGACAAAGGTTGAATCAAGAGTGTTTCAAAAATTAGGGTTTTGACACTTAACCACTTAATTTTCAGAATTAAAGCACAAATATGAATTGATAATTTGTAATAGAAGGGTAGATCTAAAACAAGCATTAACAATTAGACATTTCACAAGCTCAATTACTAAAAAGAAAATTTTAGGGTTTTTATGCAATCAACCTCTAAAATTTGCAAAAGATCAAACATGGAAATGTAATCAAGGAATCCAATTTTCAGATCTAACCATGAATAATCAGAAAGGATGTTCACGTTGGGTTCACCAAAATGTAAAGCGGAAAAAACGAACCCTAGTTGCTCTCCCCTCTTCCAACTCCAAGGAGAGAGAAGGGAGGTTACTAGGGTTGACAGTTTTCACTTAGGGGAGACTTTACATTCAAAAGAGGGGTTGAAACCCACAAGATCCAATCCCACACAATGCAAGATTGGATTCTAAATGAGTTTCAAGGGTTAAGACAGCAAGGCTACCCTCTTTTGTAAAGAATGTGGATAGAATGATTAAGCTAGGAATGCATAGAAAGTGAGAAAGATTCGCTTATAAACAGAGATAGGGATATAGGATGAAGCTGCGGACCTAGAATTAGCAGTAAAATGTCGAGACGGCGCTGTCCTGCAAATTTGAGCGAAAGTTGATGGGACGATGGCGCCCGACGTGCACACGGTCCTCCAAAAAATCCGCGAAACGAAGGGGGATATGTTCATCTCTGCACAAGGATTCCAGATCTTCAATTTCAGCCACGTACCTGCAACCTACACACAGAAAAGCGAAGACGATTGGGGGGTTAGGGATTAGGGGTTTGCCCTTAGGTCAAACCCCAGTTTTGGAATTAACCAAGAAATGAGAAATGCTATAAATGTAAATGATTGTAAAACAAGTACCAGTACCTTGTTGTAAGAATGTTTGTATTCTTACATGCGAAGGTGTAGATGTTGTTGTATGTTGTATGTTGTATGTTGTATGTGATATGTGATCTCCTCTTCAATGGTTGAATCCTTGTCTTGAATGCAACACTTAGCCTTGAATGGAGACTTAGAATGCTCAATTGCTTGAAGGAATGCTTGAATGCTTGAATGCTTGAATGTCGTTTTCGCCTTTTTTTTCATCTTACCCAAAATGAGAGAGGAAAAGTAGTTTATATACTTGCCAATTAGGGTTAAAAGACTGATTTTCCCGACCTTAGGCCGACCAGGAAAGAGTATTTTCCAATTTGCAAACAAAAAGACCCGAAGCCCCATAGGAGACCAGGCCCAAAATAGGGCTAGGGACCAAGGCGTTGGGCGCCATGGTCCTGGGGGACCAGGGCGCTGGGCACCCTAGTCCTGAAGGACTAGGGCACTGGGCGCCATGGTCCTGGGGGACCAGGGCGCTGGGCACCCTAGTCCTGAAGGACCAGGGCGCTGGGCGCTCTGGTCCCACCTCCCGGGACAGCAGGGTGCAAGGAGGGATCAGGCAGGGTGCTGGAAAAATGCAGTTTTTGATGTCGTGGACAAGTTTTGGGGTCTCCATTCAGGTTCAGTGTTGCATCGCCATCGTGAAGACCGAAATGTAGTTGAAATTGCAAGTGTCACAATTTTAGGATGCTACACACTCCACATTCAGTGGGTCATCCACCTCTTGTGGAATATTATATTATTTCTCCTACCTACCCCTAGTATTTCTTACCTACCCTTGTTTCTCATTGAGCCACATGTCATGATTGTGTGCTCGTACATCCATATGGCCTTGCCTATATAAGAAGGCCTATATTCATTGTATTGGAAAATCCAGTTGATCCCCCAAATTCATAGTTTGTTCTTGTCATTCTTTTGTCTCTATTTTTATCCTTTTCATTGTGCCCTTGATCTTGGCAAAATCTCACATGGTATCAGAGCCATTAGGGCTTCATTGATTGTTTTTTGGAGACATCGTGGAAGGCTTCTATTTTTGGATTTGAGGGACTGCATTTTTTGGAGGCATATTAGAGTGTTTTCAACCTCACCATTGCGTCCGGGAGGCCGTTTCCATAAAAATCAAGTATAAATTCAACCTATTTTGGCAAAAATTGATTTTTGGGTGTGGAGGAAATTTTCTGCCCAATTCGGGTGGCACGGTACGGAATTTTCGGATTTTTTTCAAAAAAAATAAAATTATTTTCCAGTTTGAAATTTTTTTTGAAAAAAAATAAAATAAAATTTATGAAAATTATTTTTGGGATTCGTACCTTCTACCCAGTTAGTAGTGCACAGTTAGCGCCCAGTCAGCAGCACGCAGTCAGCATTTTCTTTGGAAATTTTTAGACCCCTCTCCGTTGAGCAGTTTGGATTTTTGGGTCAACTTTGGAGGCCCATAACTTGCTCAATTTTGCTTCTTTTTGGGTGCAATTTTTTTTGATTTGGGCTATTTTTTTGTGCTCTTCACAGTGGTGTGGTTATTTTCTGGTTTTGGTGCACAGGGTTTCCAGAATTTTCAGATTCTCTCAGCTGTACCTGTCCAATCCTCAATTCTACAACTTCAAAGGCCTCGTTTGAGCTCATACGACCTCCTTTTCAGGTGTCATTTTTTTTGAAAGTGCATATTTTTCATCTACTTTCATAATCTATGATCATATTTCAGAGATTTTAAGTAGAAATTGTACTTTCATATATTGTTCTTATTTAGCCTATTTGGTACTTGTAAATTGCTTGGATCTTAGTTTAGATCTCTTGCATTATTAATTTGAGTCTCTTTTGGCCTTATTGAGGCAGTTGTAAAATTGAAATCAGAAGTCCACTTTGCCATTTTTTGCAAGTGGCCCATTGTATATGCACTAAGTATAAAGTGCCAAATCATCACTTTTGGCGGGGTTCTTTGATTGAGTGAATTTGGGGGGGTGTCTTGTGTGATTGTGTCTCTCTTTCCTTGTGCTCTTTTATTTTTGTTGCAATGAGTCCTCATAAATTTCCACCTTTAACTCCACATAATTATGCATCATGGAAAATTAAAGTATGGAGCAAATTAATGGAAAAAGGTCTCACGCATTACATAGATGGAACAGTAGCAGCACCACCTGATCCTAAGGTTGATCCTAATGCTCAGTTAGAATGGCTCACTAAGAATTGCATGGCTCTTGGAACTTTGCGCAAGTATGTATCAGATGACCTCATCTTTCATATTGAAAAGTGTACTACAATCAAAGATGCTTGGGATATTTTTCAGAAATTGTATGGTCAAGTTGATGAAATTAGAGGTTATAAGATTGACAATGAGCTCACCAAATTGGAACCCAAGAGTTTTGATACAATCCAAGATTATGTCACCAAAGCAAATGAGCTAAGAGCAAAGCTTAAGGATTGTGGAATTGACAAAAAGGATGCTCAGTTAATATTCAACTTGTTGGACAAGCTTGCACCAGAATATGCAACATTTGTGTCTAGCTTCCAAACTCATCATTTGACAGTGGGGAGTTCCTATGTTATGCCTTCATTTGATGCTTTCACAGAAATGTTGATATTGGAACAATCTAAGTTGTTGAACCTGGGGTTTCTCAAGTCTTCAAAGTCCAAGGCTTTGGTGACTAATCAAGGGAATCAAGGAAGTCAAGGCAAATATTCCAACAAGAAGAAGAAGTAATCTAAGTCACTGCCACAATAGGAAAAAGGACAATCATCCTCTCCCTCACAAGGAAATTTTTCATACTCTTCCAAGAAGGGGACACCACCTAAGAAGGATAAGCCAACTTGTGCATATTGCAAGAAGTATGGTCATGATGAGCATCGATGCCACACAAAGAAAGTTGATGAGTTAACTAATCTTCTTAAGAAAAACAACATCAACTTTCTATCTGCCTACACAAAGAAGGATTCATTTCCTTCCTCTTCCTCACAATCTAAGGGAAAAGGGCAAGCATTTGTGGCTACAACAAGTTCTTCACAACAGTGGATACTTGACTCAGGGGCCTCATATCACATGGGTTCTACAAAGGAGCAGTTTTCTTCATTGGAGCCATCTAAGGTACCTCACATTTACTTAGGTGATGATACACAAGTAGAGGTTGAAGGGAAAGGTTCAGTTGACATGGATGATGGAACATTTGAGAATGTTCTCTATGCTCCTAACTTGTCTACCAACCTTCTCTCTATCTACCAAATCACTCACTATGGGAATGGGAAAAAGGTTGAGTTTACACCAGATTCAGTTGTGGTAAAGGAACTTGATGATGATGCCTTGGTAGCAATGGGACAAGTCAATGACAACTCAAGGCTTTATTCATTCTCCCACTTTGTGCCAAGTTCACCTTCTAGGGCCTTGCTTACTCATTCAAATTTAGAAAGTAAGCTATGGCATGAGCGGTTTGGTCACCTCAACTACCGCTATCTTCAGCAGCTCAGCACTAAAGACATGGTCACAGGTCTACCTCGAATCAGTTTTTCAAAGGGTGTATGTTCAGGTTGTTCCATGGGCAAGCATCCCGAGAAAAGTTTGATAAAGGGAAAGCTTGGAGAGCTTTGGAAGTTCTTCAACTTGTTCACAGTGATGTAGCAGGTCCATTTCCAACACCTTCATTTAGTAAGGCCTGCTATGTCCTCGCCTTCATTGATGACTACTCCTGCTTCACTTGGGTCTACTTTCTTATTCATAAGAGTGAAGTATTTGACAGATTTCAGGACTTCAAGACTCATGTGGAGAAGCAATCCGGGAAAGTGGTGAAGATTCTTCGCATAGATAACGGAAGGGAATATGTGAACAAAAGACTTGAGGATTTTTGTACATTTGAGGGGATTGATCTTTAGCATTCTGTCGCATACACTCCACAACATAACAGAGTTGCAGAACGCAAGAATAGAACTCTCAAAGAAATGGCTAGCTGTATGATACATGCACGTTCTCTTGGTCCCGCCTTTTGGGCAGAGGCTATCAGTTGTGCCACACACATCCAGAATCAGGTTCCTCACAAAGCTTTGCAAGGTATTACTCCTTTTGAGGCTTGGGTTGGTAGGAAACCGATTGTGAGACATTTCAGAGTCTTTGGGTGTCCAACATGGGCTCGCATACCTCCACAGAAACGCAAGGCATTGGAACCTCAGAGTCGGCCTTGCATATTTGTTGGATATCCTGAGGGTGTTAAGGCATATAGATTGATGGATCTCGAGACACATGAGGTTTTCATTGAGAGGAGTGTTCACTTTGAGGAAAGATCTCCTAGCTTATCCTCTCTACCTCCTCCACCTTCCTCCATTGTGGATAGTGATGCTAGTGATTCAGATGATGAGACTCCTTCAACTCCGACTCGCAGGGTTACACCTCTATAGGGTCCACTTGCAGTTGAGGAACCTCGTTCTCCACCTCCACCTAAACCTCGTTGGGCTTGACAAACACTTGAGTCCATGGGTTCTCTTGTTGGGGATCCTTCAAATACATGGAGAACTCGATCACAACATCAGGATCTTCCACATGCATTCATTTCTACTGCTTTCGATCCACAGACATTTCGGGAAGCATCAGGGGTTCCTGAGTGGCACCAAGCTATGGAAGAAGAGTATAGTTCCTTGATGAGGAACAACACATGGGATTTAGTCCATTTCCCTAAGGGGAGAAAGATGGTTTGATGTAAGTGGATCTATCAGACCAAGTATGTTGCGGATGGTAGTGTGGATAAGTATAAGGCTCAGCTTGTTGTGAAAGGTTTTTCTCAGGTTGCAGGTGTTGACTATACTGAGACCTTTGCGCCCATAGCCAAGATGAACTCCATTCACTTGACACTTGCTATTGCTACAGCTCATGGTTGGGTTGTACATCAGATGGATGTGAAGAGTGCTTTTCTTCATGGTGACCTTGATGAGGAGATTTATATGGAGCAGCCGCAAGGTTTCATCCAGGATACTTCCTTGGTTTGCAGACTATGGAAATCTCTCTATGGCCTTAAGCAGGCCCCAGGGCTTGGTATGCCAAGATGGATTCCTTTCTTCTCTCAACAAGGTTCACCAGGTGTCATTCTAATCCGAATGTCTATATTTTGCGACAGGATGACTCTCACTTGATACTTGTGCTTTATGTTGATGATTTGATCATTACAGGGAGTACCTCATCCATCATTAGCAGGGTCAAATATGCTTTGCACGATAGATTTGCTATGACTGACTTGGGTATTTTGCACTACTTTCTCGGGATAGAGATTTCATAGTCACCTTCTGAGATTACACTATCGCAGCCCAAGTATGCTCTTGATCTACTTGCAAGCTTTCATATGGTTGATTGTAAGCCTGCACCGACTCCCTTTCTTTCCGGAGTCAAGCTTGAGGCTCAATGTTCTTCTCCACCAGTTGATGCCACTTTGTATCATCAGCTTGTGGGTAGTCTCATCTACTTGACCCATACATGCCCTGATATTTCATTTGCAGTTGGCATGGTTTCCCGCTTCATGCAGGAACCACATGAGCTTCATTGGAAAGCCGCCAAACACATCCTTCATTACATCCAGGGTACACATCACTATGGGATTCACTATGCAAGAGGCACTGGACTTCACTTGGTTGGTTACACAGACTTTGATTGGGCTGGCGATCTGGATGAACGTAAGTCTACTTCCGGTTAGAGTTTTCACCTTGGTTCAGGCCTCATTTGTTGGTAGAGCAAGAAGCAGCATGCTATTGCTCTTTCTTCAACTGAGGTTGAGTATCGAGGTGTTATTAATGCAGCGACTGAGACCATTTGGCTTCAGCAGATTCTCACAGAGTTTGGGTTCACCACTCCACGACCGACAGTTCTACATTGTGACAATCAGAGTGCTATTGCTATCTCAAAGAACCCGGTCCAGCATCAGTGGACCAAACACATCGAGATCCATATGCACTATATCTGAGAGTTGATTCAGGAGTAGGTCATTGATTTGCAATATTGTCCTACAACGGAGCAGGTTGCAGACATATTCACCAAACCTTTCACCAAGAGTAAGTTCCAGCAGTTGCGAGCTCTCTTGGGGGTGTAGGATGTGTCATTAGAGGGGGTCAGCTGACTTCTCCTTCCTCTCTTATGGGGGGGACTTTTTCCTCTTTGAGGTTTTGTCCTTCTTCTTTGAGAGTCTTTTATACTTTCATCTCTCTTTTGGGGGGGAGTTTTTTCCCACTGTGTTTTCTCCTTTTCTCCGTTTGTGAGAGATTGCATTTCATGGTTTTGCTTGCATTTGCATATTGTACATGGGTACCTATCATGGCCTAGTAGCCGGGACCCATCTTGCATTGTTTACTTGAGTCTTCATTCCCCTAAGTTGCACTTAAGGGGGGGTGTTGGTGTAAATAAATATTCATTACGGATATTATTACACTTTACTTAAGTTAACTTAGGATAATGCATTTCTTCGTAGTTTGGATTTGAGACACTTAGGGAAGTGTTTACATAGGGATAGAGCTTGTAGGAGAAATTCCACCTTTTGTGGTCTTGTTTTGTTGTTACACTCCACATTCGGTGGATCATCCACCTCTTGTGGAATATTATATTATTTCTCCTACCTACCCCTAGTATTTCTTACCTACCCTTGTTTCTCATTGAGCCACATGTCATGAATGTGTGCTTGTACATCCATATGGCCTTGCCTATATAAGAAGGCCTATATTCATTGTATTAGAAAATCCAGTTGATCATTTTCATATTGATGAGAATATAGTTTGTTTTTGTCATTCTTTTGTCTCTATTTTTATACTTTTCATCGTGCCCTTGATCTTGGCAAAATCTCACAATAATCTCTCCCCCTTTGTATGATCCAATGGATTCTCACACATGTAGTATGCGATATACTCCAAAATCTTTCTCCCCCTTTGACAACAATGGCAAAGGGTACTGTCAGGATATCATTCCTTCTTTGTATATGTAGACACATAAAAATTTCCATTAATTTATCCTTATTTAATTTTAAATTTCTCCGAACATCGGGCGAATCCTTATTATTACACTATTATTTCTCCACAATTCATTATTCATAATTTCCATCTTTCATTATACTATTATTAATATATCATCATTTATCCATTAAATTTATTAAATAAAACATTATATCATATTCATGTATACGCCTTCATGCATTCAGATTATATACATTTCTCTATTTATTTAATAAAACCCTTTAATATCCCCTCCTACTACTTACCATTTCCCATTTACCACTCATCTTCCCTATACCACTTATCTTGCATTATCCCATATTCATCCCACAACATGAACTCGCCCGGAGAAAATCTATTTAAACAAGCCCCCCTCTCTTATTTGGGCATCTCATCTTTATGCGTCCAACTTATGTCAGTTTGCATCCCATTAGCTTGACATCTTATTCGCTATCTTTGCATTCTCAAATCTCCATTTCGTCGTAGCTTTTTGCATAAGTGCTTTTGAGAGCAAATATATTAAATGTGAAATCTTGAGGAATAGGAGTGCAATGGAGTAGAGTTTGATAGCATGCATGTGTGTTTCTAGTTTAGATTTCAATTTGCATGTGTGTGTTTTACATGTACTTCATTATTGGATGTTGGAAGATTGAATCTCGTATTCAATCCATTTCCTCCATCTACAATTGGCACGCCTGGTGGGAAAACCCTTGTCCTTTTATGAATCTTGTTTTTGTTTTCAGGTTCACTCTTATGGCATCCAATCTCATGTGTCGAAGATAACCTTTTGAAACTACTAATGACATTTGGTGCAGGACGCATGTCAAAGAACTGGTGATTTGAAACTGATTGTCTGATTTTTAGCTTAGATCACATTTCGTATTGGTGCTTCAAAATTGACCAATGTCTTTTGTGTCTTGAGTAATAGGCTCTTTTTGTTTTACCTTTTAGAGGGCCTGCCTCCCGAGAAGCCCTTATGGCTCGGTGAGAGGGAACGACCCAAGTGCTAACGGGCTAAAGCCAAACTCTTTCGGACCACTATAAATAAATGTGTTTGTGATGAAAGTTGCAAGCAATGAGTGTTGACTAGTTCATACCGACGACATGTCTCCCCATAAACCCTATAGAGCACAACCTTTATAGGCTGGGAGCCTTACTTAACGGAGCGTATGCCACCGCATGTATGGCCACTCAAACAGATGCCCTTACTAGACACCTTTTGTGTTAGAAGCCAAAAACCTTTTAGTTGTTGACGCGGGAGGTCGGACCTCTGAAGCAGCTCACATTCTTACGGTTCTTAGTAGAGATATAAAGTTCACCACGTGGAGTTTTTGTGGGGATTGATGCTTGGATGCCCCGGAGAAGTGAGTGTCGAGGGTGGAGCTAGTGGGGTCAAGCATCTAAGTATCCACTCTGAATTGCGGAGCTTGGGGTAACCCCCCAAGTGAGATTCAACAACTATTGTCCTGGCCAACCTTAGGATTGTGCTTGAATGTATTTTTATTACAAAATCAAACAAACATTTTGTCTACCATGTTTTATGAGTGTGTGCACAAACAAACAAGAAAATTTCACAATCAACACCACACTTGAAATCGAAACACTTTACAAAAACCTTGGTCCAAGCTTTCAAGTATACATCCATATTGTAAAACAAAAACATTTTGAAACAAGATTGTCCTTGAAACGTTGAACTTGTGTTCTCAAAATAATCATTTCAAATCTCTTGAGACATCACTTTTGGAGTTCTAATCTTTTAGGTCCTCACATAGTCATGTCACTCTAGCTTGCCATACCTTTTAGGTCCTTACATAGTCTGCACCTAGTTTCACCTTTCATCCTTGCATATCTCATTTAATTATACCTAGTCCTTTGCATACCACCCTTTGTTCAAACCTTTGCATACCACCATTAGGTTGTACCCTTGCATAATCCCCTTAGATCATACCCATAATCTTTGCATAGCCTTTCGTCATTCCTTTAGGACATAACCTTAAACCTTGCATAAGTGCCTTAGGTCATTTCATCATTGGTCCTAGCATTTCATTATTATTTGCATATGAAAATCCAAAAAAAAAATCCAAAATCCAAAACAAAAAAACATTACTTGCACTTAGGATTTCTCATCTTAGGTCCGACATCAACTTTTGATCATCAATCCCCCTTATCACTTGAGGTGCATCTTCCTTGAGTTATGGAATCTATCAGTGTCTTTGAGTAGGTATTCCGCTTGGAGTTCATCATCTCCTATCATAGCATGCCCTCTCTTTGATAACTTATCCTTGTGTCTATCCATCATAGCACAAGTCAAACCCCACATTGGAAATATTTTTTGATCTAGAGTATCCTTAGTCCTTGCATAAAACATCATTCATTCTCATATCCCATTTAAGGTTTAGCTACACATCACTTTCCTATCATATAGATTGCATTTTTGCATCATTCCTTTATTAGTCATACCACATAGATTACATTTTTACATTGATCCTTAGTTGCATCCCAATTTCACTCATATTATATAGTTCTCCTTTGCATTTTAGGGTTTTCATTCCATCTAGAGTCTCGTACATTGTCCCAGGTCAAAGATCTAGAACAATCGCTTATGTCTCCTAACTCGAGAATCAAAATGTTTCAAAATCATCTATTTCAAGATGGAGATGACCTTATTAATTTTGATGAAGAAGAACACATTAGTGTTACGACCAGTGAAACTAGTGAAACAAGCGATGAAGAAATAACTCAATCCACTATTGACGAAGCGTTTCACGACCATAGATTTACTAAGCTCCTTAAAGAGGTGGTTAAATGTGATCCACAAGCATACTTCAAAGCCCTTGCTGACGAGGGAATCAAATTGCCGCCTGATTTTGACATATCATTGTTCACAATTAAGGACAAATCAAGAGTTAGTGAGTCTAGACCTGCAAGGACAAACAATGAGGAGATGATAAAAGATCATAGACCTTTCTACTTGCAACCAGGATACAAGAGATCTACGAAAGCATCGAAACCTATGGCTACCAATTATCTCATTTTGAGTGAATTGAGAGCATTGAGACAAGAAATAGACACTCTCAAGAATAAGAAGGCATTGTCACACAAGTTTTCTATTGAGGACATATGTTCCTATCCTTTTGCTCTGAGTATTCCAATGCCACCTTTTCCTAGTCATTGGGAAATACCAAATTTGGATAAGTATAGAGGAAAAGGAGACCCTAGAGATCACTTGAGAGAATTTTGCGCCGCTACCTTAGATTTTGTAGTCGATGAAACATACCTCATGAGACTCTTTTCTCGTAGTCTTGGAGGAAGTTCCATGGAATAGTTCTCCCGGTTTCCTCCGGTGATCAAATCTTTTCAAGAATTGGTTGATAAGTTTATCTCATACTATGCTTACAACTGCAAACATGAGGTGACCATGATGGACCTCTTCAACACAAAACAAAAACAAGGAGAATCCTTCATATCATTTTTACAGATGGAGACATTTGACCAAAAGAGCACCTTATGACATTCCCGATAAGCAACTCGTTGACCTATTTTGTCACAATTTAAACAAGGAAATTGGAAGAGAACCTTGCCTCGAGTGTTTGGACACCTTTGATGAGGTCATAGACATGGGATTCTGCATCGAACACACACTTATCGACGATGGTACCATAAAGATAAACGATGATAAAGATTACAAAGGATCAAGTTCAAATCATAAAATACCCTTTTGGGCCAAGAACAAGAATGTGGTTAATGACAGAGTTGTTGATGCGAAGAATACTAAAACATCGTCACCCGTTTACAACCTCAAGGGTTCTTCCTCAGACAAAGGAAAATAAAAACAAAGAAGCTTCCCTAAATGAAATTTTACACCATTGGGACAACCGCTTGAATCAACATTGAAAGAACTCCTTGAAAATAATCTTATAACATTGCCAGAGATATGAGAATACAATCCTCAAGTTAAATCCCCATGGGGAATGATGATCACTTTTGCGACTACCATAGACATAAAGGTCATAAGACTAACAATTGTAATAAACTCTGACATGTCATACAAGACCTTCTTGATGAGGGAAAGATTTCGGTTGATGGACATACTCCTTCCAGTAACTCCGATCGTGAGATACTCAAAAATCCTTTCCCTAAGCATGACCAAGATAGAGGGAAGGCCCCAAAATCTGGTGATGGTGTGAATTATACCAATGCTAAATATGACTATACCATAAACAACATCAGTGAGGTCGAACATCATGTGAACACTTTAATCATAAAGGGGAAAGAAACTCATTGCAATGTTACCACCCGCAAAGGCACATTTATTCTTAAGGGATCTAATTCTAAACGTGCTACACCATCTTCACAATACAACCTTATAGAGCATTTAGGGAAGATGCTTGCACATGTTTATATACTTGTCCATGCAACAACCCCGTAATGCACCTTTACATAGTGAAGTATTTGTCCATAGAGATAAGATCAAGCGAGTTCTGATAGACGGAGGAGCAGGTCTAAATATTTGTACTCTTAAATTGATTAGAAAGCTTGGATCTGATGAAAATGCAATTGATCCAAAGAAAAAGATTGCAATAAAGGAATATGATGAAGAGGAAAGCTCATCTAAGGGATCAGTTACGTTGCCTATCAAAGTGGGACCAGTGGTGAAGGATGTGGTTTTTCAAGTCCTTGATCTCCTGTTGACCTATAACATTCTCCTCGGAAGGCCTTGGATCCATGCAATGCCAGTTGTACCTTCTACCTACCATCAATGTATCAAATTTTCATACAATGGTGTTGAAGTAACTATACCATGAGATCCAAACCCTTTTATGTATTGCAACAATTTGAGTTCTAAGACTGAATCCATCATTCCTAGTAACCGTGAAGCACCTCCTTCCCAAGCATACATCGATCCTGAATCCTTAAAAGCATCCACTTCCAAATCCAATGAAGCTGAGATTAGAATAAAAGTAAAAGACCATGGAGTAGGGGAATATTCTATGAGTTGTGCTCTCTGCATTGGAAATCTGCCCTTGTCCCCTTGCACTTATGGAAAACCACAAATGACTGAGACCACATTAGACACAACCACTATAGTCTGTAAACCTACTATTTTTTAAAAACGGGGAGCTTTGTATGATGAAATGGAAGAAGAGGACTGTAAAGTGGAAAATCGCGATCGAACCCTAGTTTCTCTCCCCTCTTCCAACTCCAAGGAGAGAGAAGGGAGGTCGCTAGGGTTGATGGTTTTCACTTAGGGGAGAGACTTTACATTCAAAAGAGGGGTTGAAACCCACAAGATCCAATCCCACACAATGCAAGATTGGATGCTAAATGCGTTTCAAGGGTTAAGACAGCAAGGCTACCCTCTTTTGTAAAGAATGTTGATAAGGGAATTAAGCTAGGAATGCATAGAAAGTGACAAAGATTCACTTATAAACTAAGATAGGGATATAGTATGAAGCTGCGGACCTGGAATTAGCAGTAAAATGTCGATACGGCGCTGTCCTGCAAATTTGAGCAAAAGTTGTCGAGACGACGGCGCCTGGCACCACGGTCCTCCAAAAAATCCGCGAAACGAAGGGGGATCTATTCGTCTCTGCACAAGGATTCCAGATCTTCAATTTCAGCCACGTACCTGCAACCTACACACAGAAAAGCGAAGACGATTGGGGGGTTAGGGATTAGGGGTTTGCCTTTAGGTCAAACCCCGGTTTTGGAATTAACCAAGAAATGAGAAATGTTGTAAATGTAAACGACTGTAATGTAAAAACAAGTACTAATACCTTGTTCTAAGGATGTTTGTATCCTTATGTGCGAAGGTATAGATGTTGTTGTTTGTTGTATGTTGTATGTTGTAGTATGTGATCTCCTCTTCAATGGTTGAATCCTTGTCTTGAATGCAACACTTAGCCTTGAATGGAGACTTAGAAGGAATGCTTGAGTGCTTGAATGTTTGAATGCTTGAATGCTTGAGTATAGTTTCCACGCTTGTACACATATGTCCTTCTCATCCAAAATGAGAGAGAAAAATGTAGTTTATATACTTGTCAATTAGGGTTAAAAGACTGATTTTCCCGACCTTAGGCCGACCAGGAAAGTTAATTTTCCAATTTGCAAACAAAAAGACCCGAGACCCCATAGGAGACCGGGCCCAAAATAGGCCCAGGGACCAGGGCGCTGGGCGCTCTGGTCCCACCTCCCGGGACAGCAGGGTGCAAGGAGGTTCAGGCTAGGGTGCTTGAAAAATGCAGTTTTTGGTGTCATAATCAGGTTTTGGGGTCTCCACTCAGGTTGCGTGTTGCGTCGCCATCGTGAAGACCGAAATGCAGTCGAAATTGCAAGTGTCACAATTTTAGGACGCTACATTTAGCCCCCACTTTAGCGGGAGTATGTATGCTCATACTTCCGGTAAAGTACAAGGAAACAACATTGAAAGACTTTCACCACGTCAAGGAGGCAAGATACACCAAGCCCCCAGTGGACTAAGGATCTTACGACTTCGATTGACAAAGTAAAAGGGAAGATCACGAGGGAGAACCATGACTATCAGTAGTAAGGTTCCCTCACTATGAGTCATGCAAAAGAAATACCAAAAATTTTCAAGGCAAAGCTAAGTTCGCCAAGAAATTTTCAAGTATCTCGAAAGGATAGACAGGGTGTATGCCCCCTACATTAAAGCGATCGCACACGCCTCAACAGGGGTGATTGTTTTAACGTAGTGATACACATAAGAAATGAGAAGGGAAAGGAGCACGTTATCACAAAGTTTTAGCCCCCAAGTGTGAGATAAACCCAAGGATAATAGACACAAAACACAAAGCACGAGGTGACTTCACTTTCCTCGGGGTCAGTATGCTATATGATAAGTCATGTATATATATCATATGTATGTATGCATAATTGTTCTTCATTCCCCAATCAAGGAAGGTCACCTAGAAGAAGGGAACACATGTGTCTTTTGAGTCAACATGAGAGAGACCAAAAGAGATCTCAATGCTTTGCATCATCCTCAAGTAGACAACACTAAGGACAACAAATAGAAGAATGAGAATAACATATAGAAGAAGTAACACAAGAGAGGAGGAGAGAATCTGCTATGCTAATGTAACTAGTCTAGCACGTCATCTACCCCCCGATCTTGCTGATCAATGTTTCAGGAAGGCAGGGAACACGCTAGAGGAGGAACATCCAACACAACAGATGGAGCTATCACAAGATCCAAACAAGGGCTATGTTCATGTTCCGAGCGACATTGTTCTTCTCTAGGAGCTAGGATAAGTGCTTTAGAAAATTCATTAGATAAATGGTTATCAATATCAACAAGTTCATATCCACTATCAGAAGCAAGAGGAGTAACATGTTCATCATGAATAACATTTTCATCTATATAATTATCAAGATTTATAAAAATAGGATCTTTAACTCGCACAGGATCAAGATCATCATGCATCTTATGTTTAGGAGATTTTGGAGAAAATGGAATAATGCTTGTTGAAGGTGTTTTTGGAGATTGTAAAGTTTGAGAAGCAGCTGCTTGAGCCCTACGATGACACTTTCGTCGGCATTCACGTGCAGAACGATTTCATCTAGTCTTAGTAGGAAGTGAAGAGGATTGAGGAGGAGGAATGTTCTCATCCTTATCACTTGAGTGTTTAGGTTGTGGTCTCTTAGGTTGGATAATAGGAGAAGAAGAAGGTCTCTTCTCTCTATAAAAGGAAGGAGGAGGAACTGCTCCATATAAAGCAGGAATTTTTGGTTTAGGAAGAAGACCAAGTCCATCATGACGAGGAGGTATAGGTCTACTTTTAGAAGGTTTATTAGGCATAGACATAGTCACATCCACAGGGACGGATTGGGAATCTTCTTGAGGAAAGACATTAGTTTTATCTTTCAAAGGAAGAATTTCCTTCTCAAGAATGATAGGAATGTCAAGTTTGGGTGTTCTAGGTTCACTTAAAGATAGGATCATATCTGTTTTCCACTTTTGATAAGATTTGAAAAGATGATCACTTCGCGGAGGAAGAGATTGGAATTGTTTAGGCCAAAAGTAATCAATAGGAACACTAGAAGTTCTTTCAGCTGGTTTAAAGAGACTATGATTGACAGTAACAACTTCACCATTATGCGGAAATTTCAAACATTTATGAATAGGAGAAGCAATAGCTTTCATGGAAGATGGCCAAGGATAGCCAAGCTTCACACGAAATTGTTGGGATGAAGGAATAATAGCAAAGTTCACATCTAGGGATTTGTTATGGACCTCAATATGTAATGTAATAGAACCAATTGCAGGAGAAGAAAATGCATCAAATAATTTCACAATCACATCTGTTTTGTCATAGATCACTTGATTCAATTGCAAAGTAAAAAGAAATTCTTCAGTAATAACATTAACCATGCACGAAGGATCAATAAGCACTCCACGACAAGGTGTATTCTTGACTTTTGCAACTATGTATAAAGGACCATCAGGTGCCCTGATAGTTTCACTAGAATCAAATTGGATGGAAGGTTCTTTAGTGTTTTCTTGCTGCTCTACAAAGTTAATCACATTCGGAGCCATAGACACAAGACCATCAGATGAGAGAGAGGAATCATTCGCCTCAATCGCATTAGAGGTACGAGAAGTAGGAGAAGTATGAGAAGGTAATGGATCAGTAAAAATCTGAAGATTTTGGTTAGGAGGAGCTACAGATGTATTGCCTTTATCATTCATTCCAGAAACAGAGATAGTATTATTATCAATCAAATCTTGAATTTTACCCTTTAAAGAAAAACATTTTTCAGTATCATGCCCAGGCTGACGATGAAAGTGACAAAAAGCTTTGTTATCAAAATAAGGTGAAGTAATCTTTGCAGGATCAATTTGCCTTATAGGAGGAAGAGTAAGCACATTTTGTTCCAATAACTTATTCATAATACTATGCAATGATTCATTCAAAGGAGTATACTTTCTTTCTTTCTTGAAAAACTTAGAAATAGGAGGCACACCTGATGCTGTATTCACATTGTTGTTGATGATGTTTTCATTGAATTTGATAGAATCTCTGTTCGGTTTAAACTTCCCAAATGGTTGTTGACTGCTATCACCCTTATCACTCGAAGCCATAGGATGTGATTGTTCCATTTGACTCACAGTCAGTTGATAATTGTGAAGAGTTGCACACAACTGTTGGAAAGAAGTAAACTCAGAAAACAGGAGTTTGTCTCGAATATCTTTTTGTAAATTAGAAATAAAGATTCTTTGAATATCATTGTCAGGCACTGGAAAATAAATTTGAGCATACAAATGCTTATATCTACCAATGAAATCAGTCACTTTTTCTTTAACACCTTGTTTACAATGCATTAAATCAATCAAAGTAACTTTAGGACTTATATTGTTTTGAAATTGTTGAATGAAAGCATTTGCGAGTTGTTCAAAAGAAGTAATAGAATAAGAAGGCAACGAGCAATACCATTGTAGGGCTTTGTCTCTTAATGTTCTACTGAATAGTTTCGCAAGCAACCTTTGGTCATAAGCAAAATCAGTACATATTGTTTGAAAAGTCTTAACATGTGTTAGAGGATCTCCTTTACCATTATAAAGCTCCAAATGCGGGATTTCAACATGTTTAGGAGGGATAGCTCGAACAATGTCAAGAGAAAGTGGGCTCGCAACATCGAATGTGGGCACACTAAACTTAGATTGATTCATAGTGGCAATTTGTTGCTGCAAGGAAGAGACAGTTTGTGCAAGATTGTTAATGGTCGCTTCAGTCGAAGAATTCATATTAGATGTGTTAGATTGAGATGGAGGTGTTATGTTATTGAAAGAAGGTAAAGAGTAAGGTGGTGGGACCCTATGATAATCAGTCATAGGAGAGGATTGGACAAGAGGAACACTACAAGGAGGAATGGAATGGTTAAATGAATTGCCCCCTTGCGTCATGTTCATTTGTGAAGATGTAATAGGAACACTCATTGAAGGAATGTATGAAGAAGTTGGATTAAATGAAGGAAGAGGATTAATTGAAGAAGAAGGATTGCCCCCATGACTAGTGATCACAGGAGGAATGTCTTGTATAGAAGTAGCCATTATGTTTGATGTAAAGGTAAGTATGCTAGCAATAGAAGTTGTCAAAGGAATAGAATGATTGACTTGTGTAGGAGGTTGTGTATAACCTAAAGATTCGGCACAATTCTTCATAGGCATCACATTCGAATTCACAATGTGTGAAATACCACGCAAAATATCAATTCCATTCTTATCACTTTGAAGCATACGTTTTAGACCCTCAATTAAAGGAAGAGCTTGACTATCGGGATACTCATGAGACATCCATTTGTGAAAATCATCAAATTGGTTATCCAATTTCGAAAGTTGTTCTACAGAAACCTCATGGAGAGCTTCTTCATCATTAGGAGGATTAGAGGAATTACCCATGTCCTCGTTAAAAAGGCTATTCAAATTAGGTTCCATCTCCTCAGTAATTAAACCTCGGAAAGACTTAATTCTACGGCTTCGTCTAACAGGAATAGTGTAAGTTGGGCTTGTTGTTGTAAAACTCATGCACTAGAAAGAGAGAGAAGATTTTGAATTTAGAGGTAGCAATTTTCAATAGAATAAGCCAATCTTCTAGATTTAAGCTGTTAAATGCAATCACGACAGTCTCCCGAAATTTCGGAAAAAATGTCCGGGACCGTGGCGCTCGGAGTGCACACGGTCCTCGCAACTTTTTTTGAAATTTGCAGGGATGAAAGGTATGATGATTTTAGAGCTAATCTGAAAAAATTGAGTGATTTTACAATCTATAGATAGGCCAAATTAAAGTTGCAATCTCAAAATTGAACCCTATCAAGATTGTCGAAAAATGCAAAATTTGAATTTTGAAAAAGAGAGGGAAACTGAAATTTTGAATTTTATGATTTTAGAGGGAATGTCAAAAGCAATGCAAGTTTTGAATTTTAAAAATTGACTCAATTTCACGCAAAATTCAATTTTGAAAGCGGAAATCAAAGTTGTTGTAATTAAGCACTTAATTTCAAAAGTCACAAATTGCAAGAATTTGAATAAAGCACTGAAATTTCGAATGAATGCAAACACACTTTTCAGATTTAGGACAGTAAGAACACAATTTTGACACAAAATTTCAATGTCGATGATTTTTGAATGATTAGAAGCCCTAAACCAAGCAATCGCAAGACCAACTTTGACTGTAATTTTGAAAGTGTTATAATTGATAAAATCAGGCAAAATTCTGGATTTTAGCAGGAAAATACAGTAAGATCTTGCTCCCGAAATTTCAGAAAAAATGTCGGGGACGATGGCGCTCAGAGTGCACACGGTCCTCGCAACTTTTTTCCAAATTTTCAGGGATGAAAGATATTGTGATTTTATTGCGGTATCCAAAGTTACAGCTGATTTGGAAATGTTTTGATCGGTCAAATTGTTGGACAAAGGTTGAATCAAGAGGGTTTCAAAAATTAGGGTTTTGACACTTAACCACTTAATTTTCAAAATTAAAGCACAAATATGAACTGATAATTTGTAATAGAATGGCAGATCTGAAACAAGCATTAACAATTAAATATTTCACAAGTTCAATTACTAAAAAGAAATTTTAGGGTTTTTATGTAATCACCTCTAAAATTTTGCAAAAGATCAAACATGGAAATGGAATCAAGGAATCAATTTTCAGATCTAAGCATGAAAAATCAGAAAGGATGTTCACGTCGGGTTCACCAAAATGTAAAGCAGAAAATCACGATCGAACCCTAGTTGCTCTCCCCTCTTCCAACTCCAAGGAGAGAGAAGGGAGGTCGCTAGGGTTGATGGTTTTCACTTAGGGGAGAGACTTTACATTCAAAAGAGGGGTTGAAACCCACAAGATGCAATCCCACACAATGCAAGATTGGATGCTAAATGCGTTTCAAGGGTTAAGACAACAAGGCTACCCTCTTTTGTAAAGAATGTTGATAAGGGAATTAAGTTAGGAATGCATAGAAAGTGACAAAGATTCGCTTATAAACTAAGATAGGGATATAGTATGAAGCTGCGGACTTGGAATTAGCAGTAAAATGTCGATACGGCGCTGTCCTGCAAATTTGAGCAAAAGTTGTCGGGATGATGGCGCCCGGCGCCACGGTCCTCTGAAAAATCCGCGAAACGAAGGGGGATCTGTTCGTCTCTGCACAAGGATTCCAGATCTTCAATTTCAGCCACGTACCTGCAACCTACACACAGAAAAGCGAAGACGATTGGGGGGTTAGGGATTAGGGGTTTGCCTTTAGGTCAAACCCCGGTTTTGGAATTAACCAAGAAATGAGAAATGCTGTAAATGTAAACGACTGTAATGTAAAAACAAGTACTAATACCTTGTTCTAAGGATGTTTGTATCCTTATGTGCGAAGGTATAGATGTTGTTGTTTGTTGTATGTTGTATGTTGTAGTATGTGATCTCCTCTTCAATGGTTGAATCCTTGTCTTGAATGCAACACTTAGCCTTGAATGGAGACTTAGAAGGAATGCTTGAGTGCTTGAATGTTTGAATGCTTGAATGCTTGAGTATAGTTTCCACGCTTGTACACATATGTCCTTCTCATCCAAAATGAGAGAGAAAAATGTAGTTTATATACTTGTCAATTAGGGTTAAAAGACTGATTTTCCCGACCTTAGGCCGACCAGGAAAGTTAATTTTCCAATTTGCAAACAAAAAGACCCGAGACCCCATAGGAGACCGGGCCCAAAATAGGCCCAGGGACCAGGGCGCTGGGCGCCCTGGTCCTGAAGGACCAGGGTGCTGGGCGCTCTAGTCCTGAAGGACCAGGGTGCTGGGCGCTCTGGTCCCACCTCCCGGGACAGCAGGGTGCAAGGAGGTTCAGGCCAGGGTGCTTGAAAAATGCAGTTTTTGGTGTCATAATCAGGTTTCGGGGTCTCCATTCAGGTTGCGTGTTGCGTCGCCATCGTGAAGACCGAAATGCAGTCGAAATTGCAAGTGTCGCAATTTTAGGACGCTACAAGGACCTCTTGAGATGGTTATACAAAGATGAAGATACAGAGAAAGCACAAATTGCAGAACCTGAAGTCAAAATACCAGATGAGCAATATGGAAAGGGATTAAAAATAATGAAAAGATATGGCTATAATGGTCACAGTCCTCTTGGTTTACACAAACAAGGTATAATTAAACCAATCAAACCTGATGGTGGACGTAAGGTTCCTGGTCTAAGGTATGATAAGACCTTGAGTACTAAGGGTAACTTGAGTGAGGTAGGGGAGTCTTCTAATGCAACATAAACTGATGAGGAAGGTACCATTGATGACTCTAACGATTTCATTGATATATACAAATATGATTCTATTTGTACCCCTGAGCCTATTCATAACCTTGAACCTAATCATGATCCTTTACCTCTTGTTCACTCGCAACTTATTGATTGGGACCACAAGGGAGACCCCCAATTAGATGTTTTTCAAAATGATGAGGCAATCAAAAACTTTCTTGGAGCACGAAGTGATTTACCCCTTGGAGATCATAGGGCTAGATTCACCATAGAGCTTGACAGTGTGACTTACTTTGGAGAAGGTGCCAAGCCTTTCAGTCACAAAATTATGGAAAATATCAATAGGTCTTCTAGTGAAAACCACTTTGCGGCACTATTAGACCCCAAAAAAATAAAAATAAAGGATGTATATGAAGGTGAAAACCTCTTTGAGGTGCTTGAGGATGGAAGGCTTGACACGCTTCCCCTAGTATTATACCATGAAAAGTCATCTATGTTAGTGGAAAAGACAATACCGACAAACTTGGGCAAAAAAGAGCTACCAAATATTATACATCTAGTAGAATCATTGACCCCTGAAGAGAGAGTAGAGCATATCCAGTTTTACAAGGAAAGACAGGTTAATTTTGCATGGTCCTATGCAGACATGCTCGGACTTGACCCTGATTTAGTTATGCATCACTTGTCTTTACCACTAGGGGCAAAACCTATCAAACAAAAATTGAGAAAAATGCATCCTCATGTGGCACTATTGGTAAAGGCAGAATTACAAAAGTTACTAGATGCTGGATTTATAAGACCTGTTGACTATACTGAATGGATTTCAAACTTGGTACCAGTTTCAAAACCTGATGGGAGTGTCTGTGTTTGCATAGATTTTAGGGATTTAAATAAAGCTTGTCCTAAAGATGACTTCCCACTTCCAAATATTGACATGATAGTGGATTCCACAACAGGACACGAGATGTTATCCCTCATGGATGGGTTCTCGGGCTATAATCAAATCAAAATTGCTCCTGAAGACCAGATCAAAACAACATTCACTTATCCATGGGGGACTTTTTGTTGGAATGTCTTGCCCTTAGTATTGAAGAATATTGGAGCTACTTATCAACGTGCAATGACTACTATCTTTCATGTCATGATGCATATATATTTGGAAGATTATGTAGACAACTTACTTGGAAAATCTTACACCAGGGCAGGACATTTAGAAATCATGGATAAAATCTTTACAAGGTTGGAAAAATATGAAGTCTGATTGAATCCAAAGAAATGCGTCTTTGGGGTAACCTTTGGGAAACTCCTTGGATACATTGTATCATCTAAAGGAATTGAAGCTGATCCTAAAAAATTAAAAGCCATACTTGAGATGTCACCACTGAGGAATATCCGTCAATTGAGATCTTTACAAGGGAAACTCCAATCTATCTGTCGCTTTATAGCACAATTGGCAAATAAGTGTCAACCATTTCAGCACCTACTACATAAAAATGTTTCATTCAACTGGGATGACAAATGTGAACAAGCTTTTCAACAGATCAAAGAATACCTAATGGCACCACCAGTGTTAGTACCTCCTACAAATGACAAGCCTCTAGTACTGTATATATCTACAACTGCTACAACACTGGGGGCACTTTTGGCTCAACATGACTCTGAAGGAAAAGAACATGCAATATATTACAGTCGTACCCTAGTGGGATATGAGCTTAAGTATAGTACTATTGAGAGAGTGTGTCTTGTTGTAGTTTTTGCCTCACACAAACTACGACATTACATGCTTACACACCAAACAAAGCTCATTGCAAAATTGATCCACTTAAATATCTTATGAGTAAAGCAGCTCTTACAGGATGACTGGCTAAATGGGTCATGATTCTTAGTGAGTTTGATATTGAGTATGTAGAAAGAAAAGCAATCAAAGGACAAACTATAGCCGATCAACTCGTTGATGCTCATGTCACAGATGATCATCCACTTGTTATAGAGTTACCTGATGAGTCAATCTTTAACATGGAATATTCAAACCTTTGAACTTTATATTTTGATGGTTCCTTCACACAGGCTGGCTCTGGCACTGGCATTCTCTTTGTCACACCGCAAGGGGATTGCATACCAAATACTTATAAAATACAATTTTATTGTACCAACAATATTGCAGAATACGAAGCATTACTTTCTGGGCTCCGTATGGCTGTACAATGGAAAATCTTAGATTTGTGTATTCTTGGTGATTCCTAGTTAGTGATCAGACAAGTTAATGATGGTTATAAGACAAAGGATGAAAATCTTATGCCATACAAGAGAATGGTGGATGATTTCAAGGCTTACTTTACCACAATCACATTTGAGAAAATTCTTCAGGACAATAATAGAGCAGCTGATGCAATGGCTACAATCGCCTCCCTTGTGATAATGCCAAGTAATGTCGAATACTGTGAGTTCTTGGTTGAATCACTCTTGGAGCCTGCCTACAATGTACCACAATCTGAAATGATATGTCTCATCGTTGGTCCTAATTCCTAGTGGTATGGAGATATTTATGCCTACTTACATGATAATACCTTACCTCCTAATCTATCCAACAAAGCCTGAAAAACTTTTATTCGTCGAGCCGCCCGTTATGCCATTTTAGCTGATACCCTATATCGTTGGGGTCTTGATGGTACCTTACTTAGATGTCTTGAGCATGACGAAGCCAACACTTCCTTGCGAGAGGTGCACCAAGGTATATGTGGGGCACATTCGAGTGGTCCTACCTTGGCTAAGAAACTCTTGCATACTGGTTATTACTGGCCTACTATGGAGAAGGATGCTTATCAATTTGTTAAGAAATGCAAGCAATGCCAAATGCATGGAGACTTGATACATGCACCAGCACAAGAATTACAACCGCTTATTACATCTTGGCCTTTTTGTCAGTGGGGACTTGACCTTGTGGGCAAAATCCATCCACCCTCATCCAATGGGCACAAACTCATCACCACTGCTATTGAATATTTCACAAAATGGATTGAAGTCGTTCCTCTTACCCATATCACTGGAAAAAAAATTTCCACATTTATTTTGAATTACATCATATGTTGGTATGGTGTCCCCCTTTCCATTATTACTGATAACGGTCCTCCCTTCAAGAACCAAGATGTACGTGAGCTTTATGAGAAATTTCATATCCAGCACCATTTCTCCACACTGTACTATCCTCAAGGTAATGGCCAGGTTGAGGCCTCTAACAAAAACATCCTTAGAATCCTCAAAAAGATGGTCAATGAAGTTGGTCGTGATTGGCATATCCAATTGAACCCTGCCTTGTGGGCTTACCACACGAGTGTCCGCACTCCCACGAGTGCCACTCCATACTCCCTTGTTTATGGTTCTAAAGCTATATTGCCCATTGAGATCGAGATACCTTCCCTACAAATCTCTTTGCATAACTTGATCAGTGATGAAGACTACAGAGTCTCCCGCTTGCATGACTTAGAATTGTTGGACGAAAGAAGACAAACTGTTTTTGATCACCTCAGAGCATATCAAGAATGCATGTGTAGAAGTTACAACCACAAAGTCAGATCTCACATATTTGAGGTTGGTGATTTTGTCCTTCAAGAAAATCCAAAGAACCAACAAGACAGAGAGAAAATGGGCAATTTTGAACCTAATTGGCTTGGTCCATATGTTATCACCGCTGTGTATGGATCGAGAGCATATCAACTATCAACTCCCGAGGGTGAGCCGCTTGAAGATCCAATCAATAGCATTCACCTTCATAGATTCTATGCTTGAGTACTTCAGAAATTTTTCTTTAAAAGATCCCGAAAAAAATACAAAAAAATGAGAAAAAGATCTTGAAAAGAAAAAAAAGAAAAAAAAAGTTTGTCCATTGGTGAAAACTTGGCAAACAGGGGCCTTGGGCAAGTACCATGGTGAAAAATGGGAAATCGGCACCATGTGTAAAGATTTGGCTCCTCTTTCCTTCAGTACTCTACTTGATCATGCCTTATCCATATCTGCTCTCCCATTCCATGATAGCCTCCCCCCCCCACCATAGCTTGTGGATTGTTTGCATACCTCATGTACAATGCTTCTCGTGCATACTACGCTAGTCTTATCCCTCATTGGGGCATCTCCTTAACCTTAGGAATGGGTTGGGATAGTCAGCGTCTCACGGTCAGAGGAGCGATCTTTTAAAATGTTCTGAAAAAAATCTTAAAAATCATAAAATGTCCTGAAAAAATCTTTAAAATCATAAAATGTCTTGAAAAAATCTTTAAAATCACAAAACATCTTGAAAAAATCTTTAAAATCATAAAGTGTCTTAAAAAAATCTTAAAAATCATAAAATGTCTTGAAAAAATCTTTAAAATCATAAAAAAATTCTTAAAAAAATAAAAAATCGTAAAACTCAGAAAATGTCCTGAAAAAATCATAAAAAACCTAAAATGTCTTGAAAAAATCATAAAAATCGTAAAATCTCCTAAAAAAACCCTAAAAATTAAAACATTCATAAAAACCCTGAAAATCATAAAAATCCCAAAACATGTAATAAACATTGCGATGACACAAACACTTCAGACAAGCATGCAGCTTTGGAACTTCAATGGACTCATGATAGGACGAGACTTAAATTAAGCAAACGGAACAACATCCTATCAACTTATACACCCGAACCCATCAACTGTGAACAAAAAAATCATTCGACATGAAACATATTGTTTGCTTATTTTCTCTTGATTGTTTCTGATTTTCCTTTTTGGTGACATGTCTTTTAGCTTTTCCAGGATGTCTCTGACTAGAAAGGCGAGGATGGGGCATGTTCACTTGTTTGTTGCTCGTGGGATGTTCCTTATGAATATGATGACACGTCCTAGGACATGATCTCTTAAGATCATCGAGGAAATATTGGTTTGATACACACTAAGGCATTCCTTTACTGTCTGATATGTTTTCCTTCTCACAATATGAGTGACTGATTCATTTGGGTCTAATTCATATCCAGTTGATTTTTTGCCTTATTCTATAATAAGCTCGATGATGATACAAGCACTTAAAAAGCACAAGAATTCTCATCACCTTTCATATCCTCTTTCTCATCACTCATTCCTTTTTTTCCATCACTTTTCTCTTCTCATCCTCCTTTTCATCTATCTTTTTCATCATCTTCTTCACTCTTCTTATTGAAGTGAGATCGATCAAACACTTTATCCAACTGATGCAATTTCTTTTAATCTCTACTCTCTTTATCAACCAATTGGCTTCTTACAATCTCAATGCCCCTAGAGTCAATCAATCAATCAATCATTGGATTACCTTACCTTGCGCTCGCATCAATCCCTATCAACTTAATCAACTTATCAACCTAGCTATACTGTTCATTTCCATCAATTGTTTAGTTACGCCTCATCAACTGTGCATTTCCATCAAATGTACATCTCAACTTAATCACTTGCGAAATAACAATCATCTAATCTTCTCTCCCGCGATCTATCGAGAGACCAATCTCCATCAATCCATTCGATCAATCTCTCGAGGGGGCATAACCAATCAATCATCATCCTTACCAGGAAACCTCTAGGGCATATATCAGTTGATCATTTTCTTTGAAACAACAAGACAAACTGCATTGTCTCAAAGAGGGGCAAAATATAGACACATAGAAATTTCCATTAATTTGTTCTCATTTAATTTCAAATTTCTCCGAACATCGGGCAAATCCTTATTATTACACTATTATTTCTCCAAAATTCATAATTTCCATCTTTCATTATACTATTATTAATATATCATCATTTATCCATTAAAATTATTAAATAAAACATTATATCATATTCATGTATACGCCTTCATGCATTCACTTTATATACATTTCTCTATTTATTTAATAAAACCCTTTAATATCCCCTCCTACCACTTATCATTTCCCATTTACCACTCATCTTCCGTATACCACTCATCTTGCATTATCCCATATTCATCCCAAAACATGAACTCGGTCAGAGAAAATCTATTTAAACAAGCCCCCTCTCTTATTTGGGTATCTCATCTTTATGCATCGAACTTATGTCAGTTTGCATCCCATTATCTTGACATCTTATTCGCTATCTTTGCATTCTCAAATCTCCATTTCCTCATAGATTTTTGCATAAGTGCTTCTAAGACCAAATATATTAAATGTGAAATCTAGAGGAATAGGATTGCAATGGAGTAAAGTTTGATAGCATGCATGTGTGTTTCTAGTTTAGATTTCAATTTGCATGTGTGTGTTTTGCAGGTACTTCATTGTTGGATGTTGGAAGATTGAATCTTGTATTCAATCCATTTCCTCCATCTATAGTATATACTGGTCATTGACATAATTATTTCTCCCCCTTTATCTTCATTGAATGCATCTCCTCCTTTGATATCACTTGTTACATCTTCTCAATTCATAGTGATGCAGAGAGTCTTGGAGCTTGGTTCAATACACCTTCTTGAGTATCTTGTCCTACTCAACCCAACAACTACTCAAGTCCTTCCTATGGAACCTGGTAGGGGTTATGTTAATGATACCTCCAAGGTCTGAACCTTCTTGACTTGCCTCCTAGGTATAGCCAATGGTCTCTGGACAATCAACTCCACTCCTTAAGGTTGCCACCTCAATCACACACACACACTCCTCTCCTGGGCTCCAACCACTCCTACGTGGATCTTAACACACAACCAATTCCCATGGTTTCCCAATGCATCTACTAGGTCTCTTTAATGTATTTTGAGGCTTAAGGCTCACCAAACCCATCGCTTTATCTTCCTAACCCTTCTAGGTCCATATTGGATCAAAATAGGCCTAATTGCATTAGCCCTCCCAAGCGGTTTTGGGGTTTTAGTTTTCAAAATTACCAAACAAGAATAGAAATAAAACATGGATTCGAGTACCCTTTTGGAATTTATAAACAATACTGGAAAAGTGCATATGGGTTATCTGTACAAGTGTGGTTTCCAATGCTGCACTATTTTGAAGGGTTTAGGCCTCACTAGTGACTTGGCAAGATGCGACTAAAACTCTTCAGCAGTCAAATCTCCTACTCAAAAAATGTGAGAATCTTCAAGGGTACTTAGATGGATTTCCACTCATATGACACTTGGTCCTACACTAATCCCCATATGCTCATAAATCACACTTTTCTTGCTGTCCTAACTCACCTACTCCCAGCGATGAGCCTAGGGCTTCATTGTTTCTCCTCCACAAGGACCTGCAAAACCACAAATCCTATCCTAAATCTATGTACAGAGCCTAACCTATCATTCGTAGTGATTTCAATAGGTTCCATCAAAGAATGCCTAGGTTAGAGCCATTTTCTCGCTCTTAAACCCTACTTGCAAGGGTTTTGCTCCTAGTTGCAAAGAATGGAAGATATCTCTACAACTTAGGACAATCAAACCTGCAAATCAACCTTAAAGAAGACATAATACAATGAATACTCGGAATTGCAAGGAATTACACCATCTAGTTTGTACTAGACCGTACAAGCAATGAAAACAAGAGTAAAAGTGTCAAAAACCGGTGGAAACAAGGTTGCTTCACAAACCAAAAACTTGCTCTTGTATTTCTGATCCTCCAACCCGTATAATGAAGTGAATTTTTTGCTTTTATGCTCTTGTTTTAGTCGGTTCAACCAACTTTTAATGCCTATAACCAAAAATTGCAACTTTTGCAAGAAATTGCAAAATGTTGCTCAACAACTTTTTATAACTTTTGGCTCCAAGATGCAATTTTCCATTTTAATGCATTTTAAAACTCCTAAAGGTCCTCAAACACCCTAGAAGACCTAAACACAACTCACTTCTCAGGCTGTCAGCATCCTGAACACAATTGACTCAAATCAAAACTTGGACAACTCAACCATGGCTCTACTGAGTCCTCAATGGCTGGTCCATTATTACAACATAGAGATAACACAAAAACTTAAAAAGAAACTGTAGTCACATAAATCTGTCCATTTTAATTAAATGAATATTTGCTATTTATTTAATTAAAAATCCACTAGCCATCAATTAATTAAATTAATATTTAATTAATTCATCTTCAAAATATTCTCCTATTAATTAAATAAATTATTCAATTTATTTAATTAATTCATTAAACCAAATTCACAATCAATTAAATGAATAAATCTTATTTATTCAATTTAATCCCCTTTCCTCTTTTAAATAAATTAAATAAAACATTTATTTAAAACATAAAATCCACCCACTTGCATTCTCCTAAAAATGCAACTTGCACCTATTCATTGAAATAAATAAATTTTATTTTAAATAAAAATCTTATTTTCTCTCACCCACCAAACCCACTTGCAATCCTAACCCCCTTCTAGATTCTTCTAAACCCTTCCTAATTAGCCTAATCCATCCCCTGAATATTATCACATTCCTAAGCAACTTGGAGTCACTTCTCAAAGACCTCAAAGTCTTTGAAAAGCATTAAATGCTTTGTGTGTTCAACAATTTAACCTCTAAAGTCTTCCAAACCGCTAATGGCTCTTACATGACCATTTATGGTTAAATCCACTTGCACCCATGGTTAGAGACTTTGACCCCTAACTCAACCCTCATGTAACCCATGTGTCTCCTCAAGCATTTATTGCTTTGACCATGGTTATCCTCACTAACTCTTGCACAAGAGTTTATCCATGGGATAAAAGCATTATTCTTTGGATAATGAATTTATTCACTCAACACAACCTTAACCTTAACTCCCAAGTTAACTCTCAGGTCATGTCAAGCATTTAATGCTTCTTCCCTCTCCTCTCAACCTATCTCATATTGACACTTGTCATCCTGGGATTGGATTGAAAGTCCCCACATGGATTGAATATCATTCAATCTTGACCCTTGTTGAGATTACTCAATCTCAACCATCCATTGCTCTATTTTCCCTATAAATAGAGCTCACATTCCTCATTTTCAAATCCTCAAACATTTAGCATTCATAGTCATAATCTTGAAAACTTGTATGCATTTACATTATAGTGAATTTTAGAGAAGAGCATTTAGCATAAAATCATAAATACATTGTTATTTTGATCTAAAATAAATCATTCCCATTTCATAGCATCTAAATATTAGTTTGTTCACACTTGCATAGCATTTAGAATAATCATTTGTCAATCTTGAACCTCTGTAAGGCATCCATAGTGCAAAAAGCTGCTGAGAGCTACACTAATTTGGAACTTGGAGAGGAGAGGAACAAGGAAGGAGAAGCTACCAGCATGGTAGAGAGCATATGGAAATGTTTAGTTATTTTTTGTAGATTCCTTAAGCTTTATATTTGTTTAGTAGTGTCTTTCTTGATATGCTTGCTTAGGATAGTATCCAATCTTTGATTTGCTAACACTAATGACTAACTCTTGTCTCTTGTGTTTCCCTGTGTGTGTTTAGCTATCAAAACAGGTTTTTACTAATCCTTCCATTTTGCAGAGCATAATTTGGTGAACCCAACGTGAATCAAGGAGCAACTTTTTGAAAAAAATTAACTTGTTTGACTGTTTTAATTGACACATAGGTCACGCTTTGACGTTTTTGTTTGCGCTTTAGCGCTATTGAAATTTGGTCTTTTAGCGCCATTGTTTCCACAATAGTGCTATTGTCTCAAATTTAGTGCTATTGTCCCTAGTATAGTGCTTTTGACTATTAAGTAGCGCTTTTGTCCTTGTTTTAGTGTTGTTAACTTTCTGTATAAATAAATTCTTTTAGCGCGTTTGTAATTACTGTCGCGTTTTTGTGTTAAGTAGCGCTTCTGTTCTAACACATAGTAGCGCTATTGTAACAGAGTGTTGTAAAAAAATACCTTGTAACTGAAAACCCAAAAATTTTAGGCTTGTGGAAGCCCCCCAGACATGCGCATTTTTCTAACTTATTATCTTTTGTGCAGGTTTTGACTAACCCCTACAATAGAAATTTCAGTGATTTTTAGCTTAGGAAGTAAATTTGTTTTTATTGCTAACTTTGTCTTTCAAGTTGGGATAAAATAAAATCACTTTCTTTTTGGTTAAAAATAAACTACACTTTGATTTGGGTTTTAAAATTCACCACATCTTTCATTTGGAGCTCTAAAAAGAACATCATTGTTACAAGCTAAAAAGAATCACAAAAACTCAAGCAAAAACAACTTTATTTCTTGCAAGTTAGGATTCATTTTCTTTTGGTGCTTAAAATCAACAACACAAATTTGATTTCCTTGCATCAATTCAAGTTAAAAGAATCACAATCCACACTTGGTTTTTGGGCAAATAAAAAGAACAATCAACTTGTTTTGTTTTACAAAGCGATTTACTTCAAGCAAACGTGCTTTTCATTAAGTTGACCAGGATTTCATTTCCTAGTTTGCTCAACATATTGCCTTTGAAGGATAAAAAGAACACCATGGTTGTTGGAGCAACATCTCCAAATAGTTAGATCACCATTGCAATGACAAGTTAAAAAGAACAAGTGTATTTTATGTTTGGCACATTTGTGCAAAAAAAATAAAAATTTGTCAAGTGGTCCTACTTCTAACACACACTATCCTTTCCCTTGGCTTTTGTGGTCCTAGGTGCAAGAGAAAAGTGTTAGTAGCACTCAAAATTTTTATCTTTTTAAGAGAGGCCTACCAAGAGACACATCACTCTTGGGAATGACATCGTGCAATAAATCCTTCAAGCCACTATAGAAATCAGGTGTGAGCGAAAGCTGTAGCCTTGGGTATAGCTGTTCCTATAGTGTAACTTGCCGAAAGGACAAATGGGCCCCACCACAAGTTACAAGACTCTTAAGTGAGTCACTACAGAATGAACTTGTGTCCAAAGACATCAAAAATTACTAAACACCTTTATGTAGTAGCCCACCTATTCTATTCATTGAGGATATTTGTGATAAATTCAGTACAAGAGCATAGAAGGTTTTGCTCCCAAAATACTCACCATACATATTTCCTTGAGTAGAAACATAGATTTTTGAAAGGTTACTTGTAGCCTGATAAAAGTGGTGACTCCCCCATCATAGGGATCATCTATTTGTTATGCTCGTGCAAGACTTAGTATATCACATCCTTACCTGCCACGACGGGATTCATAAGGTATGTAGTACCAAAGTTGAAGAAACATCAAGATGTGGGCTGAAATTATCGCAACTGGCCATTTGACCTTAGGGATAAAGCGTGTTTAAAGTGTCTTCATTTTGAGTCAAGACCAGTGATAAATTGAGTCAACTTTAGGCTTTTTTGGAATAACATACTCAAATACATTTGGAAAGAAAGGGTCTAAAAAGTCCAAAGATTGGGTTGATCTAGACCCACACTTACTTGTGCCTTTTGAGGCAACATTCTTATGTTTGTGTGCTTTCTTTGTTTTCTTGTCAAAGAGAAAAATTAAAAATTAATTCCACAACAAGTATTCATCCAACACAAGATTTTCAAAACACCAACACTTGGAAAAGATAAAAAAAATAAAAGAGCAAACAACAAAAGTTATCAAACTATATGACCATTCTTCACATCTTAAGAAAGAAGAATCTTCATCAACATGTCAACTTGAAGAGAAGACCATTAAGCTCAAAGGCTTTTATCAAAAGAAGGAAATTCTTCTATATTAATAGACAAATATTTGTCTCACATAGAACCTTCTTACGTCACATGTGTCTATACTTTCAAGGAAAATCAAACGAGTTTGATCAAGAGTCATTAAACCGCAAAGCTTTTACTCAATATAGAGCTTTAAGTTATCATCAAAACAAGGGAGGCAAAATCAATCATGCCTTCTTTCCAGACATTTGCATCACATATAACATAGCTCAGGAAGAACCACCAACCCTCGAGAGATAAGAAGAAGAATTTGTCCCATATGTGACACAAAGCTTTTATTGAAGTTCACATTTCATCCATTATCACATTCATATCTCATCAAATCCATTCCAACTCTCAAAACATCAAGAGGTTTTATTCCTAAGTTCTCTTTCGATATTGCTTGAATCAAACACAGTACATCACTTTTTAGAGCGTCTCTACATCTAGGATAAACTCATCCTAAGAGGCATTTCTACGTAAGTTAAAACTAGTCTATGAGTGAATCCTCTCATTATTAGGTAGTTGGGTCTATAAAACATCTCAGATCTCTCTAAACCTTATCACATCAAACATTGTCAATCAAACACAACAAGCAATTCAAGGAAAAACTTTGGTAACATCTACCTTTAGTTCTAGAGATCCGTATGCAAAACACTCCACCAAACATAAATCTCTCATTTCATCAACAACTCATCATCATTTTCACAAAACTTAAACAAAAACTTGTAAACAAAATGGCTCAAACCAGATCAAGGTCTAAACAATAAGAAATTGAAGAGGAAGAGGAGGAAAATCTCAATGAATTCCAAGAAGCCCTTGGAGGAAATGCAAATGATGAAAATCCAAGTACTCCTACTCCTGCGGCAATAGAAAGGGCACAACACAACCCTCTCTTTAATAGACTTTTTGATGAAATACTCAAGAGCAATGTTGATGCTCACTTTTTAAGACTTGCTCAAGAAAGAGCCAAACTACCCTTTGACTTTGATGTTGCACAACTAAGGCAAGCATCAGAATGCCAAAGTCGTAATGAGGATGAAAGAGGTTGAGATCACATCAGATACAACCTTCATCAAGGTAATCCCCACCTCCTCCTCCAAATGACATAGACATGTTGCAGCAACAAGTCAAGAATCTCGCCCAACAACTTCATAGTGGCATGAAAACTAATTAGTTTTCACTTAATGATATTTGTCTCTATCCCTTTGATAGGAATCTTCATATGCCACCTTTTCCATGAGGGTTTGAAACACCCAAGTTCAAAAAGTATCGAGGAAAAGGAGATCGTCGCGATCATGTTAGAGAATTCCATTCAGCTTGCCTCGAAGTGGCGTACGAGGACACATACCTAATGCGACTTTTTCCCCAAAGTTTGGGAGGAACAACCACATCATGGTTTTCCCGACTACCAAGTGGCATTAGGACCTTCAAAGAACTAGTCCAAAAGTTCTTGGCACATTACTCACACAACATTGAACGTGATATCACAATGGCTGATCTATGTAACACTAAGCAAAACCAGGAGACCTATTTTCAATTTTTCTGCAACAATGGTGTCAAATGTCTAGCAGATGTTCTCTTCAGTTACCTGAACAAGAACTAGTGGAAATATTTATTTCCAACTTAAACGACAAAATGGAATTTCACCTAGACGTAAAAGACACAGACTCCTTCAATGACATGATCACCAAAGGTTTAAAATGTGAGCAGGCTCTCATCAAAAAAGGGCTTATCAAGATATACAATGAGCCAAAGGATGGCCCTCGCCTGTGCTTCAATAGCGATAAGCCTAACTTCTGGAACAAAAACAAAAACGTCGTCAATGACGTGGTTGTGGATGCAAGGACTATCAAAAGTGCACAACCTGTGGTTCGATTTGCAGTATAGAATCCCCCACCCAAGAATAACACAATTGCTCCTTCAAATCAAGGACTCAATATATCTCAAGAGGAACCCAGACAGCGTCAGGAAAATTTTAAACCAAAATGAACATACACTCCCTTAGGGGAACCTATTGAAACAATGTTATGTCAGTTGGTTTCTCAAAATCTGGTGACCTTACCCAAAACATCAAATTACGAACCTCAGGTCAAACCTTCATGGTGGAGGGATATTGAACATTGCGATTTCCATCAAGGGAAAGGGCATAAGACAAGCAATTGTCACAGATTGAAAGATCTTATTCAGGATCTTATTGACCGAGGTGAGATTGAAATCAAAGGACATGACCCAAAAACAACAAACAATGATCATCTCATGTTAAAAAATCCACTTCCATCACAAGATCAAAGGGGTCCTTCCACTTCAAGGCGAAACACAGATACCATTGATTGTACACGTGTTGCCTATAATTACACTGTGAATCACCTATATGATGCTAGTGAACAAATTGCAACTATTACCATAAAAAATCCCAGCTCAACTTGCAATGTTGTTACACGTCGCGACAATATCACCATAAAAGCGACTCCACAAGGCACCGCATCTATCCCAAAGTAGTATAACCTTGTGGACCAATTAGATAAAATTCCCACACTGATATCTATCTTAGAGCTATTACACCTATCCCCATCTCATAAATCTTGGATCAAGCTCTCCAAGAGGCGTCAGTCCCTGCAAACCTAAATATAGATCAATTCCAAGCCATGGTTGGAAATCTAAGGTCATCACCTTGTCTCACTTTCTCTGAAAGTGACAATACATCCTTCCAGCAACCTCATAATGCCTCACTCCATATTGAAGGATTTATCAACCAACACAGAATCAAGCGAGTCTTGATCAACAATGGAGTAAGCCTGAATATTTGTACACTACAATTGGTCACAACATTGGGATATGCAATTGAATCAGTGGATCCTCGCAAGAAGATAACAATCAACGCCTATGATGATGCAGAGCGTTCATCCAAAGGAGTTGTTGTGCTACCAATCCGAGTGGGCCCAGTGGTGAAGCAGATCATATGCCAAGTTCTGGACCTTCCTCTGCCGTATAATTTGTTGTTAGGAAGACCTTGGATACATGCCATGCAAGCCATTCCATCCACCTACCATCAGTGTATCAAGTTCCCTCATAATGGTGTAGAAATTACAATCCTAGGCGATGTAAATCCCTTTGCATATTGTCACAATATCAATCATCAACCAGAGATTACCGTTCCCAACAACAGAGAAGCCATCTCATCCACATCATACATAAGTCCAACCTCTCTTTCTAGTTCAAACACCACTATACCCAAGCAAGAGAAGCTCGAGATGAAAACAGCAGAGGAAGGTCTTGGGGAGTACAATTTAAGCCAACTCTTTTGTGTTGGACAAATGTCTACTTCTCCTAGAACTCATGGTAAACCTCAATGGTTACTTCAAACACCATTGGTCCAGCCAACATGCACTTTGACACCTTTCATCCTTGGAAATAGTCAAGAAGAAGAGACCAAAGATGAAGACTTAGCATAATGGATCTATAAAGACCCAATCAGTGCGGACATCCCACAAGCTAAGCTTCCCACAGATTAGTATGGAAAAGGCCTTCTCATTATGAAAAGAATGGGTTATGATGGTCAGAGTGCTTCGGGAGCTTGCAAGCAAGGAAGACATGAGCCATTGCAGCCAGAATTAAAACCCAAAGATAACACTGGCCTAGGCTTTCAAAAGGCGATCCTTCCTAAACTCATATTCAAAGGAAAACCCAACAAACCTCTACATCAACCTAAAACTCTAAAGAGGTCACCTTTGATTATATCACCAGCACCAATCACCACACCAACTGCCCCACTAAGGCTAAACATTCCAGCAATAACATCCACAACACCAATCATCCCACCAATCAAACCAGCAATCCCATCAACCTCAACAACCGCATCAACAACACCATTAGCACTATCAGAATCCCCAGCAGTATCAACAACACTGGCAATTCTAGCAAAAGTAGTAAAGTCCACAGAATCGATACTCCCCATATCGGGTTCATTAATCCCTATAATTTTTCTTGCAACACCAATCATTCCATCTATCTAGGTACATCAGCTGATCACACCTGCAGTGTTTAACTCAAAAGATATCCGGTATGGTATAGCAACTGGATACTGGAGAGAGACTCAAAGACCGACACATGAGTGGGAATTTGATTCCGTACATCTAAGTACTTCAGATGAGGAAGACACATCACCACCTCCACCTCACAAAGAAATCCCTATTTATGGAGAAGCACAAATTAAAACCTCTTGGGTTCCTGAACTGGAAACATCTTCCACAGACTCTACATCACATCCTATGCCTTATTCTGACAGGGAGTACCATCAATGACCTTCACCACAACGTCTTAACCCTCACTGACACCTCTTATGAACTTAACTTGATCTATGAGGTAATGCCCATTATCCATCCCGAACTCATCGAATGGAGCCAATCTAATCCCCCATGCCTTGACCACTTCCAAAACGATGAGGTGATCATTGAATTTTTGGAACTGAGGGATAACATACCAAGCAGGGATCACAAAGCTGGATTCACCATTGAACTTAATAGCGCAACCTACTTTGGGGCGGATGCCAAACCTTTCAGTTGCAAAAATATAACAATAAAACATGGATCTTCCAGTGAAAACCACACTATGGCACTGTTTGATCCCACAAAGGTAAAAAGAAAGAGTGTATCCAATGGTGAAAACCTCTTTGAGGCACCTGAGGATAAAAGGTTTGACATTTTCTCCTCTAGTACATAGCAGGAACGATTAATGATTCTCATCAAGGAAACCAAAGAATACAACCTGGGGACTCCTCAAACTCCTCACCACATACATCTGACATCTCTTTTGACTCCAGAGGAATAACCCAAGTTTGTCGAATTCTTCAAAAAATGCCAAATCAACTTTGCATGGTCATATGTTGACATGCCTGGTCTTGATCCTGATTTAGTCATGCATCACCTCACTGTAGCAGAAGGAGCTAATCCTGTCAAGCAGAAGCTTCGCAAGATGCATCCCCAGATTGCAATACTCGTCAAAGAAGAACTTAAGAAACTCCTGGATGTTGGTTTCATTAGACCAATTGATTATGCGGAATGGATATCCAATATTGTACCTATTGGCAAACCAAACAGGGGCATCCGTATTTGCACTAACTTCAGAGATCTGAACAAAGCATGTCCTAAAGATAACTTCCCCCTACCCAACATCGACATAATAGTGGACCTAACAGCAAGACATGCCATGCTTTCACTCATGGATGGCTTTTTCAGGGTACAATCAGATAAAGATCGCACCAGAAGATCAACATAAGACAACCTTCACATGTCCATGGGGAACATATTGTTGGAATGTAATGCCTTTCGGTCTCAAAAATGCAGGAGCGACCTATCAATGAGCAATGACCACCAGCTTCCATGATATGATGCATACTATAATGGAAGATTATGTTGATGACTTACTGACAAAATCACTCACAAGAGAAGGTCATCAAAACATATTAGAGAAAATATTTGACAGATTGGAACAATATCATGTTCAACTCAACCCAAAGAAATGTGTCTTTGGAGTAACCTCAAGGAAACTTCTAGGATACATTGTCTCAAGCAAAGGCATTGAGGTCAATCCTGCAAAGGTCAAAGCAATCATGGACATGCCACCTTCGAAGAACATTAGTCAGCTAAGGACATTACAAGGGCGGCTACAATCCATCTAAAGATTCATTGCACAATTGGCAGATAAGTGTCACCCCTTTACACACCTGCTACACAAAAACATCCGCTTTCAATGGGATACCAGATGCCAGCAAGCATTCCAAATGCTTAAAGACTATCTCATGAATACACCATTGTTGATCCCACCAAATCCGAGCAGACCTCTATTGCTCTATATTTCAGCAACAAGTACAACACTGGGTGTACTACTGGCACAACATAATGCAGAAGGGAAAGAGTGTGCTATTTACTACATCTCTCGCACACTAGTCGGCTATGAACTCAATTACACACCTATTGAGCGAGCTTGCTTAGTAGTAATCTTGGCAGCCACTAAACTGAGGCACTACCTGTTAACACATAAAGTACAACTCATTTCCAAGATCGATCCACTAAAGTACTTACTAAGCAAAGTAGCATTGACAGGCCGCTTCACCAAATGGGTGATGATTCTCAGTGAATTTGACATCGAATATGTGGACCATAAGGCTATCAAGGGTCAAGTTATTGTAGATCAGTTGGCCTATGCACCACTCACAGGGGATCATCCTCTCATTTCCAATTTTCCAGATGAAGAAACATTCATGATCACAGCAGCACAAACATGGAAACTATACTTTGATGGTTCATACACTAGGCATGGCTCGGGGGCAGGCATTTTGTTTATCACACCTCAAGGTGACATCATCCTGAAGTCTTACAGGCTCACATTTCCATGCACGAACAACATAGCTGAGTATGAGGCCTTGATCATAGGACTCCGACTAGCCGTCCAATGGAAGTTAAAAGAGCTACAAATATGTGGCGACTCCCAACTGGTCATCCAACAAGTAACATATGAATATCAAACCAAGGATGACAAACTCATGCCGTACAAGCAAATGGTGGATAGTTTAAAGGCATCATTTACTACTATCACCTTTGAGCAGATACCCAGAGATCATAATCGAGTTGTTGACGCTATGGCTACCATCTCATCTCTCCTAGATCTTCCACAAAATTCAACACACTATGAGTTCTTGGTAGAACAACTTTGGATTCTCACTTATGATATCCCTGAATCTAAGATGATATGTCACCTTATCGATTCTAAATTCCTATGGTACGGTGAGTTCTACACCTATCTACGCGATCATACACTTCCTCCTAACCAATCAAATAACCAACGTAAAACCTTCATTCGCCAAACCGCTTGATATACCATTATTGTTGAAACCCTATATCGATGCAGTCTTGATGGTACTCTCCTTCGATGTCTGGAACAAGATGAGATAACAAAGGCCTTGGAAGAGGTACATGAAGGAATTTGTGGAACTCACACAAGGGGCCCGTCCCTAGCTAAGAAAATCATACGTGCTGGATAATATTGGCCATCCATGGAAAAAGACTCTTACTACTTTGTCAGAAAATGCAAGAAATGCCAAGTTCATGGAGACCTGATACATGCACCAGCACAAGAATTACAACCAATCACAACACCATGGCCTTTTTGTCAATGGGGACTTGACCTTGTGGGTGAGATTCATCCATCTTCATCCAACGACCACAAATTCATCATTATCGCTACCGAATACTTCACAAAGTGGATCAAAGCTGTTCCACTTACCCAAGTCACCGACAAGCAGATCGCCTCATTCATCCTTAATTACATCATCTGCCGGTATGGTGTACCCATGTCCATCATCATAGATAATGGTCTTCCTTTCAAAAATTAGGATGTCTGTGAGCTCTATGAGAAGTTTCACATCCAACACCACTTTCCCACTCCCTATTACCCACAAGGAAATGGTCAGACTGAAGCATCAAATAAGAACATATTGAGAATCCTCAAGAAGACAGTCAATGATGTCGGTCATGATTGGCATGTTCAATTGAATCCAACACTATGGGCGTATCGAACTAGCATTCGAACCCCTACAGGTACAACTCCCTACTCACTGGTCTATGGAGAAGAAGCCATCCTTCCTATTGAGGTTGAGATACCATCTCTACAAGTTTCCTTGCACAATCTCATAGATGATGAAGCATACAAGGTATCATGTCTTCAAGACTTAGAGCTACTTGATGAGAAGCGACAAGCTGCATACAATCACCTCAATGCCTATCAACAGCGCATGAGTAGAAGCTATAATCATCGAGTTAGACCTCGCACATTTGAGGTAGGTGATCTTGTTCTTCGAGAGAATCCTCGTAACCAACCAAACAGAGAACATCAAGGAAAGTTTGAATCAAACTAGCTGGGTCCATATGTTATCATTGTTGTCTTTGGGTTTGGGGCATATCAGTTGGCTACTTCAGAAGGAGAAACGCTAGCAGATCTGATCAACAACATGCACCTCAAATGGTTTTATACATAAGTTACACAAAGCATCAGGATCCCATACATACCAGAAAAACACCAAAAACATTCAGATAAATGTCTTGAAGAAAATACAAAAAAATCAAAATAGTAAAAGAAAAAAATCATGCATCCAAACAGTGAACAACCACTTTGGTGGCACCTTGGGTAAGTACGATGGTGAAAACCTAGCAAACAGGCACCACTCATAAAGGCTATAGCTCCATTGTCTTTTAGACTTGTTGCGATCACATTCATTGCATCCACACATCCATCAATCCAAACCATGGCTTGTTATTGATTTGCAATCAAGCATAGTACTTCATGCGTCTTGCATTTTGTTTTTTCATAGTCATGTCTAAACTGGGGGCAATGCTCTTAAACTATTTGATGGAAGTGGATTCTGCATTATTTGTGATCCATTGATTTCTTCATTCAAAATTGTCTCACAAAATACCAAAAACATTAAAAAACACTCACAAAATCCAAAAAATGCTAAAACATCCAAAATCAATAAAAAACATGGCAACCCCTTGTACAAACGCTTTTTCAAGCAGATACCAAACAAACATTGTGAAATACTCAAACAATGACCACTTATCATATCAACCAAACAATCAATGTCAACACGCCAACTGTCTTAACAAGGATGCATCCTTCCTTACCAAAACAAAGACAAGATGACATTTTCTTTGACAAGAAAATTATGTTTAAGCTATCAAATACTTGGTTGATTTGTAGGTTATTTATTCATTTATATCAGGTTCCTACACTACTCTGGGATATCCACAAGTGATTAAAGTGGTCGGGATGGTTCCTAAGCATTGTTTGTATGTCTTTTGCGAATTATTCCAATGAAGTTCTGGGGCATGTACTAATGGTGTCTACGTGAGAAGGGGAAGTTCACTAAGTTACATGATCTTATGCAAAATACAGTCATGGATCACTATGGCTTGCTGACTACGGCGTATACCTTGACCATATGAGCATGAACCATTATGGAGGGTCCATTTTCTTTATGTTTTATTTATGCTGTTTGTTTGCAGGTACAATGCTCTATCCTTGGTTCCTACTGCCTCGTCCAAGATTGATACTATTGTGCTCAATGATGAAAATAAAGCACTATGGATCGTCATTCCATCTCATCTATTTATATTGCATTTCATTGCATATCACTCATCCATTTAATCATTCATTATTCATATGCATGGTTTTGTATGCAAGTGTGAAGAAAGTTAATATGAGAAGTTATGTGAAAAATGAGTTGGTCTTGGATACAATCACGACAGAGTTCTTTGATACATCATCAGTGCATCATGCAAAGTCTACATAACCTTGCATTCTTCTATCATAATTACATCATCATTTCATTACATTTAGTTGTATTTGCATAAACCTAGTTCATTATCATCTAAATTGCATATAGGTTTTTTTTCAATCTTCATTAGAGTGCATTTAATATCATTTAGTTGCATCTAAATACATATAGTTCATTATCATTTATTTGCATTAAACATCATTATCATTTCATTATTGCACAAATCATAACATTTAGATTCATTTGTATGATAAATTCCTCATCATTGTATTTACTACCATTATTAGCCATTAGTATGCATTCATTTAGTGTCATTTATCGATCATCATTTACCATCATTTAAAACTTGTTTACCATGCATTTGTTTAGATTCCCATAATTGCATACATTTATATATCTATCTATTATTTAAGTGCATTCATCTATACATCTAGTATATTCTTATACTCATTCATTTCATTTCATTTAGGATTCATTAAAATGCATTCATTCTCCTTTTAATTGCATTAAGGTGCAATTATTCATTACCCATGAGTTGCATTATCATTACATTATTATTTTCACTTACCTATATGTTATCAACATTTGGATCATAAAAAATCATTTGTTTCAAACATTTGGTTTATACATTTTACATATGCATTCATCTAAAAAACCTATCTAGATGCATTTACATAAATCAATCATTCGTTACATTTTCAAAATAATCGAACATCATTGCATATCATTATCTCATCATCACATTGACATAAAGTACAAGATACTATTTATCTCATCATTAAACATCATGTTCATTATGAATACATCATCAACCTCATGGAATTACATACATAAAGCATTTCACCAACACATCATGCATACATATAAAACCTGCATCCACATGTTAGCATCACATTCATAAAACATGCATATAGACATCATGTAGGAATAAATCATCATAAAATATACATATAGGAATCATCTCATAAAACACATACATATAGCAAGTACAAGTATCCTTCTAAAGTATAAATCATAAGATCATCATCCTGCATAAATCCATACATATCATCAACATGTATGTCATCACAAAATATAGGATCTCCTCATATATTATATCATATCAACAAAAACATACATGTATCAAAGTACAATGAAGTCTAAAACATATCGGCTACCAAGAGCCATCCAAGATACAATCCAAAATGACAATATGATAACATACATAAATGCTCTCTCAGATGCCACTCTGACCAGATGCTGCACCACCATCACCACCTTCTCCCCCACTACCCCCTGCACCACCTGACCTATCTCGTTGTGGAGGACCCATAACACCACCACTGCTCTACATCCTCTGAGACCGCTTAGATCTTGCCCACCGCATCTGGGAATAGCTCAGTGCTTGCTGACTAGCTGACACCACCTACTCATATAACCCCCGCTAATAATCTATCTCAGCCTGTGCTCGCCGCATCTCCCTCATCGCCTCCCTAGTAGGACCCTGTGCTCCTAACCCAACCCGTACTCTCTCCTGCAACTCCACAAATCTCTCCACGACCTGATCTCTCTCTTGCAACACTATAGTCAGTTCTGACTCTCGTGCAAACAGTTGCACATCTCTAGCGGCCACCTCGGCCTCCATCTCCTCTAGTCAAGTCTACAACACTAGTATCATATGATCCCGCAGATCTCCACCACTTGTCACTCCCTCCCCCATATCCATAGGTGCCTCTCCAGTGACCCCCTTTCCAATGGCTCCCTCCCTTGTCTCCATAGGTGCCTGTCCCTCCCCTGCATCCCTGCCACCTAATCTCATGCATCCCTGCATCAAAGGTCCCTGTGATAGCCGCAAAGGCTGCCCACCTCTTCCTTTCCGCTGTAAACATCCCTAATAGCACAGATTGTAATGGCTCATACAAAGCAGCTATGTCCTCCCATGCTACTGACCCATCATCAATGAAGACATCCTCATCAAAAAATCTATGCACTGCTGTTGTCCCCCAAGCTCGATCATACATCACCAGCTCTCCATGAATGGGAATGTGCAGGATGCACCATACATCCTCCAGTGTAACTGTCATCTCCCCCTGCACCAAGTGAAACGTGCATGTCTCACTATGCCATCAGTCACTATCTTCTTTTGCTATTTTCACTTTTATTGATCTAACTCTCTCATCCAGTACTCAATCACTTTGTATCAGCTCTATCTTCTTCTGTTCAGCAACAACCTTCAATGATTTTGGCTTCCTTATTTATAAACTGGTTTTCCCGCCAAAAGCCAATTCAAAAACATGGGCAGTTAGGGTTTCCTCATCAACCTCAAGGCAAACCAAATCCAATTAGATCTTATCTAATCTGATCACCCAAACAATTGTTTGCTCATCACTGCCATTGCCGCGCCTTCTTGATCATGCCTTCTATCTTTGGCAATCTACTTTTTACCTTGTCAGCTGATTTCTTGGTCAATCACCAAGATTGGTCTTGCAGTTTCCTTCATCAGCCTTGATCTCCTCAATCACTCTGAGTTAGCCCTCAGTTGTCCTCCAGACCTCAAGCCACAAACCTCTATAACACATCCCATGATTTACGAGATCTACCATTAATATCAACCAACTCTTCAACAACCTCATCGGTGCACATACCATCTACCGCAACATGCAAGTTCACCATCTTGACTCCACGTGGCATCCATGTCGACCAACTACTAGCTTGGATCAATGTGTCAGTTCAGACAGGATCACCGACCAAACACTCAACCGGTTCTTCTTTTCTATCGGTTTACTAACCCTGTCTATATCTCACACTTTACCGATTATCCTTCATGTCTGCACATTGTTGAACTGTCAGTGGAATACCTTAAACGGTCACCAGACATGTCTATCCATAGCATGCTCGTTCTCATCAAGTGGGAAGTCTTCTGCATCTACACCTTGTCCATATTACCGATGGAATTACATACCGATAAACACTCTTGATGACACCATGTCATCAACCTCTAACTATTTTCATCATCTACAGGTCGATTGCACTCTTTATGTTCAGCTGCTCCACTTTTCCTTCTTCGTCATCAAATTGAATATCATCTCAGCCAGTTTGTGAAGTTGACAAACCCATCACTCTTCATCTGCACTGACATCCCAACATGCCTTCTCTATCGGTTCAGTGTATAACCTTGATTTCATGCACTTGAGGCATTCCTTTGTTTCACCGGAAGATCCGATGTGAGCCTTCAAACACTTGCCTATGCCTCTTCTTCCTTATCTCACATAACTATAATGCACATTATGCATAATAGGAGATAAGCTCCACATACCGATGGAGTGATACCTTGTCATCTGTATCTTGCAATGCACTCACGACTTCCCTGCTTGTGCAACATATCTTCAAACAGGCACATGTGATCTGGTGTGGGCGCATTCACTGTCAGTCATTACTTCACATGGTGACTGCATCTTCATCCAGTGGGAATCCTATTGTTCTTCATCCACACGGCATACCAGTGACCTGTTCATCCTCCTCCTTCTGTGTTGATGTGATTTAGGTAACATTCTGCCTCTTCATCACAAACAATAGCCCAACATCCTGCTCATTGTCAACACTTCACTTATCAGTTGACATACTCTCCTTACTGGTGATACACTGTACCGGTATCGATAACCTTACCATTTCATCCACGCAAGTCAGGCACTAACTTGTGTATCGGTGACTCTAGTGGTCATTCATCTGAATGACATTCTCTTTCTTACCTTACCAGTGTTCTGCAACACAAAGTGATATCACAGATATCTCACCTTGTACTCTTGCATGACAGTGTTGCACAAAAATATCTTTTACCGGTAGTCATCCCATACCGGTTGACATCAATGACAACACAATGCCAACATAACCTTCACTATTACCCTTCTATCTTACACCTTAAAGATTATTAATTCACAAGATAGATCAAGTACGAATGAGGATGGATACAAAAACAAAAAGATCCAAAAAGGACTAAGGAAGGGTGATTTTCATATTCAATGAATTCCTAATGGCCAAGATAGTTATGAGTTTGATGATGCTACATATACACCATTATCGTGCAAGATTGTTACAAATTCACTACCCATGGGCTTTGTGGCACTATAATTTTAATGTGCAATGGCAAAGGTAACCCAAATTAACATTTGATAAAAAATAATAGATAAATCATGGTCTTGGGGACAACATCCTTTGTATTCTAATCAACTAAAAAAACATTACATCATTGGGTGAGTGCAAGGAAATGGAAGATCAAAAAGGGATATTAAGTGGCCACTTTTATTTTGGTATCATAAAAGACTAATCTTGGATGTGAAATTGAAGATAGTTAGACTCAAATTCTGAAATCACAACAAGAACAAGAATTGTAGTGCTTTGAATCTACTTTCTAAACTACTATTTTTTTTAAAAGCAAGTGGATATTAAAGGGTTCAAAAAGAGGGGGCCACAAAAAGTAGTCCTATTTTTATCAAAAAAATATAACATAGTGTTTGGTGTAGACACCCTAAAATGTTAAAAAAAAGGTAGTATTTAAAAAATCACTTTGGTGAGAAATTATCTAACACTATGTAGTTTATGCCGAATTTTTATGCTATTTTTTAATGAACATATACAATTTTTAAAGTGGACACATCCTAAAAAAAACTAAAAAAAATGAGTGTGTGAACACCTATAATTTTTGGAAACCAATCAAAAAACTATTTTTAATGTGTGGAATAGAGTGTAGTTTCTAAAAATATAATTTGTCTCAAATTTTGATGAATGAGTAGAAAATGACACCAAAACCATTGTACATAGGTTTTTGAGAAAAAAATGGAGACATTAGCAAAAGAAATTTAAGATCAAAACCTTAACATAATTGAAATGTAGAAAAATTACATGGTTAGAAAGCTAAGAGAAAGCTTAATGTTACTACGATATTTTTTTAACTTCACATTGAAAGACATACAAACTTGATGGATAACAAGCTCAACATCCCTAATCATTGACATGTAAGTCCAACCATTTGGGTTGGATGCCCAAGGAAAATCTAACCCTAAGAGTTCAAAATTTCTAATGTAAATAATAACGTGAGTGTGCTATCTCTCTCTCTCTCTCTACTTATATTTATCTCCCCTAGCCATCTCCTTCCTTCCCTTTATCCATCCTCTCACTATCTCCCTCCCCCCCTCTCTCTAACTACCTCTCCTCCCTCCCTCCCCCTCTCTATCTCTTTATTCCCTATTAAACTAGGTCATAATGTGAGTGCATTATGGTTTGGTAGTAACTAAGTCATAATGCAAGAACGTGATGTCCTTTAAGGGACCAAAAAGTGGGGTGGCCACTTTTGGGTCCTTCGTATTTTTTAACCTACCCCATTTTCAATTATCGTGGTTTACAAAAAAAACCTATATGATTGTATTTAATGGGCGCAATAGACAAAAATCCATAATATATTTTTTCTACTATCTATCTCCTATCAAATTTCTATCAACTTATATCATATATTCATTACAAGAGTGTTAAAGAAAACATTCACATGTCCATGGAATCATTATTGTTGCCTAATATTAGCATGTTTAACCATGCAATTTTGTTAATCATGACCAACTTCATAGCTTGTTTTATAAACCACATTCCTCTTGATGCCTCCATTCTTCTTCGAGCCTCATTTTATGGAAGGCCCACGATGATAAATATCCTTAATTATCTAATAACCAAATTATTATTCATTAGTGATGTTTCATTTAGTAGTGGCATCCTTGATCCATAAATAACAACAAAAATAATTTCATCTAGGCCACCAAGGAATTGGCTTTTCATCAAGGTGTCAACCATCTTTATCAACCTTTGCCTTTGCAAGACCCATCAACACTCCTGTAAACATTGAAGATATGTCTATGTTAACCCAATAGAAAGGATCTTGTTGATCGCCAAATTAACATGAGCAACACAAGTTGTCGCATCCCTTTTTTAAAATTCTTTTAATAATGCAATAAATTGGATTATATTAATAGTTAATTATTCATGTTTAATCAATTATTTAATTAAGAGTTATTTCTAAAAAATGCAAATGAAAAGATGATTATTTAAATTGAGATATTATTATGATTTCATACATGCTTTAGCCATGGGCTAATCTACTAACGTGCAACTAAATGCAGGTGTGTGTCGAAGGTAGGAACATGGTTGTGGAGAATTGATCTAGCCACTTGGTAAAGAATGGTCAAGATAGGTACATGTTTCACATACCATGTAGTCACACGTGGAACTTGCATTTAAACGATGTAATATGATAGAACATGCATGTTAGTTGATTTCTATGATTATTGTTTTATTCTATATGCTTCAAATGGTATGATAAGAAAAATGAAAATTTACTTTCTATGATTACATTAATATGTTTATGTTTTGTACTTGTACATGCTCAGAAAAATAGATATTTTGTTATCAAGTATATGATGTCTTTTCATTTTAAAGAGCTATATATAAATTTTTTATATAAATATATATAAATTATGTATATAAATATATATACATACACTTATGAGTGTAGACACCTAAATTTGATTCTTTTATTTAATTAAATTTAACTATCTCGAATGTCTTTAATTAAATAATTACGCATTATTTCATCAATTGGTGTTCCATCTTTCTAGCTAATTAATTTTATTAATTATGCTATACTCCTTTCATTAATTATTTGATAATCATAACTCATTTAATTAATTAAATTTGATCCTTCTTTCTTCTAAATTAAATACATCAAATGTATAATTTGATTATTTAATTCGTTTTGACCATTCTTCTTAAATGGAATTAATTAATTAAATTAATAATTTTATTTACCCCACATGTCTCCTAACTCTAACCCTCATCTAACCCTTCTTCTAACCTTACCCACCTAGCTAATCATATGTTTTAGTCGACTTTACCTCACCATATGTTTGCACATTCCCAAAATATCCTAAATTTCCTAGAATTTGGGGAAATATCCCAAATATCCTAATATGTGGGAATATATCGATATTTGGAATAGAACCTTCTTATTTGGGTGTCTCTCTCGCAAATAGGCATGTGTCCTCGAGGACATGTATGCCATTCATCCCCATGACACTTGCCCTTCTGAAGGACACATGTCATTTCCATCCATGACACTTGCCCTTCTTAGGGACAAGTGTCTCATTTTCATGAATCCTCATCTCCTAGATTAGCATATTTAATCCCCTCATTTTTCTTCACAATCCATCCACTTTCATTTTCATACCATCATAATGTCGAATTGTTTACTCATTTTTTGCACATCCGCATACATTTAGCATACACCTTGCATCTCATTTAGCATAATCCTCACCTTGCATCTACCATCATGGAGAAAATTGAGCATCTACAACATAGCGATCACACATCAAATCAGAAGACAATCAAATCAAGGGTTTCAAGACATTTTGTGACTTGTTTGTTTTCATTTGCTTTCGAAATTCCCTTTTTATCATCTTAATCATGAGTGTGGTTTATTTTTGTGTTTCTTTAGATGTTTAGTTTACCGTTTTAACTTTCTTTGTCTTGCATTCACAATTGTATGCATACAATGAGTACATATATGATATAGGTATATATATGTACTAATATATAAGTTATTGTTATGCGTATTTGATAAAGCCTCATATATACATGGGAGGCGGATTTGTATCAAACAAATCTTACATATTTTAAGTTATTCCTTGCCATCAATTTTGTTGGTGTTATTTAGGTCTCATGTAATTACACTTTACTTAAGTTGACTTAGGATAATCAATATCATAGTAATTTTCATAGGAGACACTTAAGGAAATGCATATCTAGGGAATATGGTTGTAAGAGAAATTTCACCTTTGGTGGTGTTATCTTGTTAGATCATATTTTCATATCCGCTTATAGTAGAATGATAATTCCACCTTTTTCTCCTAGTAGAATGACAATTATCTTTTTCTTATAGTAGAATGATAGTAGAATGATAATTATCTATTTTTTCTCCTACCTACCCTTGCATCTCATTCAGCGACATATCATTCTTGCATGGTCTCTTCTCCTTTTCCCTTCCCTATATATGTTGGCACATGTACATTGTACTTAGTTAGGCATTTTGCATCTTGATGAGAATATAGTTTGTTCTTGTCTATTTTGTTCTCTCTTGCTTTTGTGTTGACATGGTTTCAAACCACATTATATTCATATTGCAAATTATTTTCATCAAACTATTGAACTCAACTATCAAATGAAGCCTCAACATTTTAAATTTTCTAAGTAGATGATCACAATGTATTTTCCCAATGAACTATAATAAGTTCAAATGCCTTATTTTAGACTTTCTTAAAGATTGATTACAAATTGATAGTAATTTTTCTGTTCTAAATAACATTATTCCTTACCAGCCTACAATATAGTGCCAACATTAAGGCAGTTCTTTTTACTATCTGTACCAAAATATTCTTGCAAAAACTGATTTATATTATTGGATCATTTTGAAAAGGCTACGCCATTTGGCAAGGATGACTCCATAATGGAGTCACTTTCCCAAAATGGGGGGTGACTACATTATAAGAGCCAACCCTTCTTCCTTCAAAAACAAAGAAACTTTGACATTCATTTCTTATACAGAGGGAGGTCTACTTGTGGTATTCAACCCCAAAAATCATAGAGCATTTTTACAAAGTTTTTGCATTACTCAGATTTGGCATGGAAGTTATTTTTCTTTTGAAATGAGATCTGATTAAGAACACTAAGAAATTAATTTTTTTGGGGAAATCATAAGTGTGTTTATAATTTTAAAATAAATAGATATTTATAGTAGACATAGGCAGTAGTCATAAGAAATTACGAGAAAGGAAGAAAAACGCAAGTTTCATGAAAGGAGACGGAGAATTTTTGGGTAAAAATTTGTTATTCATATTTCCTGTTAAGTATTGAGAACATAAGAGAATGAGAAAGAGAATGAGAAGAAGGAGAGGAGACTTCGTCATCATGGTAGAGGTATGGTATAATTGATAGCTCTTTGAACGCAATAAATCAGTTGTTATGTTATTATTCAAGATCATAATGGATATTTTAGCTTAGATGATAGAAATATAATCCTTGTGAAATCTCATCACATTGAGTTTACCATTCATAAATCTTCTCTATTGTTGCACCCCTCTTTATGAAATTGTTAAAAAAAATTATTTGCATGGTATTTTATGGTGAATATACATTTTGATATGCTTTGCAACTGCTGGATGAGCTTTAACGAGCTTTCATGAATGGAATGTTGATTTTAATAATCAATGAAACCTAATTAATGTTTTATTTTTCAATATATTGAAGATAATTACATGTTATGGGCTAATTACTCTAAGATGGTGAAAATTAGGGCTTCAACACATTAATGGATAAAGCCACTATTTTTTCTTTACTACCTGACATTAATGAAAGAGATAAAAAATTCATTTATCTAATCCTAAAAGGACTAAATTAATATCAGGTTAAGTCTTCTCTTCTTAGAATTGAAAACTAAATTTGAATTAGGGTTGACTTGCAATGCTAGATATAGGACAAACAATGAAAAATTGACATAAAATAATAGTAACAAAATGTTTCAAATATCATGTAGAGCTATAAACCAGTATATAAAGAGGGATAATAGATTAAACAATGTGATGGAAAGTTCAAGCTGAATTGTTAGGACCGAGGGAAGCATGTCACCCCGGTCCTTCAAACATCGAGGGCAGATAGACTAGATATTTTTTGGATTAGGATGATGCACAAAATCTACTATCAGAAGGTCGTCATAAATTCTTGGGATCAAGGGGAGCCAATCGTCCTAGTCCTTTACTTTTCACACCTTCAAAAGCTGAGTCTTATTTTCATCATCCACTTTGTCAGATTCCTCGCTTGCAACTCTGGAGACAATTCTCTACACATAAAAAGAAGGAAATAGGTTGGGTTGATGGGGGTTTGCCTTAGATCAAACCCCAGTTTAGGAATTAACCTTAAATTGAATTGATATTGAAATGAAATTGAATTGAAATATAATGCTTTCCTTTTGAGGGAAAGACTAGATTTGATCTGAAAATGCTTGAACTTGATACATTTATTAAGTTTGCTTTAATCCTCATGTAAAGGTTTATGATTTAATGTAGAATGTCTTCATAGAAGGTTTATCATGGATGCTTGAACATGAATGTTTGATCTTGACTTGACCTTATCCTTAAATGCTTAATGAATACTTAGATGCTTGCTCACAAAGGCTTGAATTGATTTTGCTTAAGTGTAATTGAGAGCTCAATTATGATTCTCTAGTTGCCAAATGAGGGGGGGATTCCTTTTATACCTGACCATGCATTAAATGTTTGAATTTTTGTATCAAGCTGACACAAAGTCAAATTTGTCGTACACATAAAGTGACTATTGTGAGGTCCTATTTTGGGTCCTGATTGGGAGGACTAGGGCGGTTAGGGCGCCCTAAACCTAAGCCAAGACCAGGGCACCCAGGGTGTCCTAGTTCTGTCAATCAAGACTCGATAAGACAAAGTTTGGATCATGAGTTGAAAATGCATATTTCAAGAGGGTAGGAGCAACATCAAATCAAGCATTGAGCACTGGAGGCCGAAACGCCAAAGTGAGGGCTAGGCGAGGATGAAATTGTAAAGGGATACAATTTACGACGCTACAATTACAATCATGATTCTAAGATCGATGTAGGACAATCCACCTCACCTCCAAGAAGAGAGAGATGGAATCACTAGAGAGAGCAATACAAACATGGAAATAGGAAGGTATTGCCATCTACATTTATCACACACATGTAGGTCAATTTATCTTATGGTCGTGAAAGTCTTGTTTCATCTTTCATAACTCTACTAAGTGTCGAAGACGTATGCCAACTTTAGTATCTAAACCTAGACCTAAGTTGGTTGGATTTTACCCAAGTCTAGATCATTGCCCTTTTGGTCAAATTATTAAAATATAAATTGTGGTTGACAATACGAAGATTATTAATATTTAATTAATACGTATATATATAAATCTATAGTTACATGCGATGTATGTATATGTATATGAAATATACATAAAAGTGCATGCATGTACACATAAATGTGTATTTGTACATATATGTATGTTTGTATCAATGATTAATGATAATGATATAACAATGCTAACATAATGTACTGTGAAATTAAATTCCATATATAGCCAAACTTAGAAAGTTTTGAGGATATGAATTAATGTTATTATAAACCAATTTTAAATGGCAACTCTTGATCAAGCATCAAATTACATAATTACAATTTTATATCTATAACTAGCTAAACACAAATGACTTAATGAAGCTTTTCATTGAATTTTATTTTTTTTGCTCAGTAATAGTGATTTTTTATTTATAATCTAGGATTTTGAACTAGCCCGAACCAGGTGGGGCTACAATTAGGGAGCCACCTCCCCAGAACCATCACCTCTCCCAAGAGAGGGATCAAAACAAATACTCCCTCCCACTCCTCGCTTTCCCTTCTTACGTTTCACCTCTATCCATCCATTTGCTTTGTCATCCTCCAAATATTTCATATTTTGAACTCCCAAAACATCCAACTATTAGACACAATGTACCACTGAGAGGGGGGGTGAATTGGTGGTTCTCAAACTTTTTTCTTTAACTATCCTATGAGAGTATACCGGTTAACAGATCTAACTCAATGCAGACTAACTGGTTAGTGGGGAGACCAACACAAATGCAATCACACACAAAGGGACATCTCATAACACCAGTATGTACAAGGAAAACCCAAGATGGGAAAAACCTCGGTGAGCAATGTTGTTGGAGTCTACTGCTCCAATCCAACCTCACAATGAAACCTGATATACAATGTTTAGGGCACCAACCCCTGATAGTTTAGGGCACCAACCCAAGGAGAACCAACCCCTGATTTAGGGCACCAACCCAAGAAGCTACAACCCCTGCATCGAGCTACAACTCAGTGACCACAATGAGCATTCAAATACAAAAGTAATATCCTAGTTACAAAAGAGTTTTGCAACATCTACACATAACTTCTTTATGTCGATGAGTCACCTTCTCTGCTACACCGATTCACTCTTCTATTGCTCTCCTCTGCTAATGCATTGTCAGTAAACTCTATCGGTTCACCTCTACTATTCTTCTGCTCTGCTGGATCTCCTCCTCACTGCTCTGCTCTTCAGTCTTCTTAGTTGTCTTCTTGTTGGTACAAGCACCTTCCAGTTATCTTCTCTAATGTACTCAAACTGCTTTATCGGTTGCTCAAACCATACCGATTAACCCTTTGTTAAACCCTACTACCAGTTTAACTCCACTCACTCAGTCAATATTATCTTTTGTTATTCAAATGCAGACTGATCTCACTCTCTCATGCTGCTATACTCTCTCTCATCCAACAACACTTAACAATATTCTTGGCTAGCACGTTTATAGCCCAGTCTTCCCCCCAAAAACCATATTCAAACTTGGCATTAGGGTTTCCTCTACAGATCATGAGGCACATTCAAACCAATCAGATCTGATTGGATCATGCCTTGATGATGGTTGTTTGTACATTTCTGCCATTCTTGAGCCTTCCTATGTATGTCATCCATCTTCAACGATCAATATTCACTTTGTTGACTTGCTTAGTCAATTCGACAAAAATGGTTTTGTTGGATTGCTTCAACTACTTCGATTAGTCTATCCTTGATCCTCTTATGTCCATCTTATCTCGAGTCACGCACCTCTGCAAGTCCACCTCAAGCTTCGTAGTCACCATTAATGTTGGACCAACCTCAACTACCTCACCAACCTCACTTCACCGACCCATGCATGTTTCATCTACCACTCCATGCAAGTTTGTCACTTCATCTTCCCATGACATCACAGTCGATATCCACCTCATCACACTACTATGTCGATTCATGCATAGTTGCAAACCACACACTTAATTGATATACATCTACCGATATAAATCACCTTGCCGGTTAAACTTCTTGCCAATGACTTCTTGGTCTTGTTGGTGTAGTACCTTTGCCTTTTCATCCAAACATGTTGGTTCACCGCATGCATCATGTTCATCATCAGCTGATGAGGACCTTTTGCTCCTACACTTCTTTGCATACCGATAACCACTTAGCTGACTCCATGTCATCATTCTTCAACATAATGCACTGATGCAACACCTTTTTCAATCTGCATCCTGATAACTCCATGCGTGTTACTGTAGAGCATCAAGCATCATTTGACTGAGTCACATATTCATCGGTTTGTCAGAGTGACAAGCTCATCAAATCAACTCTCCTTCCTTTGTCCCGATAGCATACCATGCCTACACTTGCTTATCCGGTGTGCATTTCAGATGTCATGCTCTGGAGGCTTTCTCATCTTCCACTTGTTCATCCGATCTCTGCATTCAATCACCTCCCTATCTTAGGGAATCATTTTATCGATACAAGTGTGACTTCATTGACGGGAGGATAGATCTTCATCTTGACATTTGTTAGCATGCTCACAAAAGCATCATACTCTGTCAACCTATCACTTGGCCTATGATAGCTTCTTCAACCTGTGGGAGTCTTTCCAGTTAACCTTACACTAGCAATCTGGTGGCCTACACAAATCATCTCCGGTTTTGATATGATTCAAATAAAATTCTACCTCTTCATCACAATTAGCCTCCTAGTATGCCTTATCTTTCATGTTGGTTGTATGCATCACTATGTCAACAACCTTTTACTCACCTATCTCTTAACAACACCACTAGCATACCGATACATACCGGTTCATCCTTCTGCATACTGATGGTCACCAATGAGAACACGTTATCTCTTCTCTTATACCGATTATCCTACTATACTAGTTGACATCAAATAGCAATACCAACAATCTATCATACTAGTTGCATTCTTCTATACCGCTCGACATCAATGACAACACAATACCAACAATCTCCCCCTTTGTCATTGATTTTTTCACATGTAGTATCCAATATACTACAGTATATTTCTCCCCCTTTGACAATAATGAAAAAGGGTCACATTGCAGACAATTTCTCTCCTCCTTGTCACATTATGCTACATCTCCCTCTTTGAGTAGCATATAGGGAACCTTTATCTAACACAAATCATACTACTTTTAGCCTTATCTCTTCCTCTTTGACCACCAAGGGCTCAAACACTACCAATTGTTGATGCTAAAGTTGGTAGGAATTAAATGTGATTGCGTTATTAAAATCACATATCTCTTTTGTGTAGGTTAACCAAATTCTTCTTCCTTTCACTCGGTGATAGGAACATCTTCTTCATATTCTTTTCTTCACCAGGACAACATATGGTGACTTTGATAGATGGACAAGTTGAATACACACATACAAAAGTCACAAACACACCTGTGTTGTCAAACATCTGTCAGATCTGCTACTGAGTTCAACATGTCTGATATTAATTAGAAAATATGGCCCTAAACTCCCCCTGAAACATAAACCTCTGATCCTTATCTATTCAATTAGGTCCTAAATCAAGACTTACATCTATACCTATGACATCCACCATCATGACCACAATGCCAACTGCAGGTCACATATCGAGCCAATTGACCCATAAAGATGTATATACATAAGGTTGGCTATCGGACCAACACATGTCATTCAGGTCCTTTCCAATATCACTCAAGATATAACCTCATCCATCCAGGCTACCGGAGTTACTACAATGATCCCTAAACTCATTGACTTACATAACCTACAACACTAATCAACATTCGTTCCAGTAACATGCTACACATACCGGTCTCTTATCTCTACTGGGACACTTTCCTCTTAAACTTTATCTCTCAGTCCCAATTACCTCTACTACCATTCATTTCACCTGTAGCAGTAAACCATATTCCATGTGTAGTCAAGGCGGTAACTACACACACACTACCATCTCATTTTCTTCCTCTTATCGACAGTAGCTTGTTCATTTCCTTTGTCCCTTTCAACCAAGGGGTGAATGATCTAGTCAATATGTAACTCCCCCTGAGGTCCTACATCTCTTTTAGGCCTTAGGAGATATCACCCGTGCATTGGATGCACATAGCCGGTTCTTGGACTTCTTCCTCCACACCTGTTTGGTCTTATTCCTCTTCCCATTTTTAGATTTGGAAGCAGGTCTTACCTTCTTCTGTTGATGGGTCCCCTATTTTCTGAGCACTACATCACAACCACAAGTAGTGCTATAGAAGCACACAACATCCATCCCAACTTAATGATTGGGGAATCTCTTAACATACCAGTTTGACCATCTTCTTTTGGTCATGTTGCTATGACTAGCAAACGAAACCGGTGGAACTCTTGCTCCTGCAGGGATATTTCTTCTTTGGTTCCATGCAGGTCTCTGACTTTCATATGCTTTGTATCAACTTTTCTGCAGAGCATAGTTGTTGTACTGACCTCCATATGACTGCAAGATCCTCTTCCTGCATTCAACCTCTCTATGGCCAATTCCATTGCAGATACAACATACAATATTTGCATAACCGGGAGAGGGGACATGCATGTATCTACTCCTGGTTACATTTTTCTCATATGCATGGTGTCTATGAGATCCTAGATTATTTCTTCTAGATCCCTTTTTTAATTTTCTGCCCTATGGCCATAGCCATTACATGCAAAGCAATAACTAGTTAAGGATGACATATGACTTACAAATTTATTCTGCCATGCATGGGGAGATCTTACCGGTTTAGCATCTCCATTTCTCCTTCTTTGAGGATGGATCCTGGGTTGTCCATTCTTTGCAGTCCTTCCATCTAGTCTCTTCTTCTCCCACACTTCTTTTGTCTTATGGGTGGAAGCATTCTTTTGTCCTCTACCGATAGGAGGTCCTCTTTGTTGTCTTCTCATGTTCTTGCTTCTGGTAAAGTTGTTTTTTCCCATTTTCCCTTTTCCTTTGGGATCTCTATTGTTCCTTCTTCTTGCAGCACCAATCTTCATTCTTGTCTGCAACTCCTAACCGGTTGTATTTAGATCAACCTTCTTCTGGGGAGCATTTCTAACTGTAAAGGTTTGACTTTTGTTTTCTCTATTTGAGGAGACAAACAAAATGTCCTTGTGGGGGACATTCTTGCTAGTGGAGCATTCACCGACACCACTTCCTAATCCACGGGTATCCTTGGCATGCTTTTTCTTCTTCAGCATCTTGTCCAAGGCATCATTGCTGCCATCAAACCGGATTCTTACCTTGAGCTCATCCCGACATTTCTCAAGGTCATTTCAGAGAATCTCTACTTCTCCAAGTAGTTGTTGATATTCTTTAGCTTTTGCCTCTATCTCAGATGCTAGAGCTTTACACCGACACTCCTTAGTGTCTTCTACTTGAGTCTTCAACTCTGAGATACATTTCCCAGATTCTTCAAGGCATTTGATCAACAGATTTTGCTCAACAACCACAACATTCTTGAATAACTTGTATTCAATCCTCAAATTTTCCATTTCACTTTCCTTGGTGTCCAAAATTGATTTCAAATCATCATTCAATCTTTTTGCCTCTTCTAGTTGAGGGGTCAATAAACCAACCTTTTGATTTGATTCTTTGAGGCAGGTTCTCAACTGGTTGTAATCCTCATGAACTGATCTTTTGTAATTTTTAAATTCATTTATAACATTTTGCAGCTCTTCTAGTGCACTTACTAGTTCACCTTCAAGGTCAACTTCTGCATCTTCTTCTTCTTCATCATCACTTCCAAATAGATCTTAATGGATAGATCTATCTACCTCGTTTCCTTCTTCATCTTCTTCAGTATTACTACCAAACACATCATACCGATGAGATCTATCTGCATTAGCCCCTTTTGATGTGTGATTCTCAATATCTGTCTCATGGTCCATGAAGGGATGAGTCTCCTCATCACCATTGCTACTGCAATAATCTGATATGCCTCTGTCATTTGTACATGTGTTTGTTGCATTGTTCTTCTCACTCTCACAAACTGATCCAGTGGTGCATGGTTCATTTCCATAGAGCTTCTTTAGTCTATCCCATAGAGTCTTTGTCGATCTGCACTTATCCCCTTGTGAGGGAACGTCACTGGTTAGTCCACCGAAAATAGTCTTCATGGCTTCATCATTGCACAAGGATCTTCTTTCATCTTCACAACCAGTGGGAGGACTGACATTCCTAGGGAGACCATTAACAACTACCATCCAAACATCATAACCTAGGGCAGACAGATAGACTTCCATTCTATAACTCCACATGGTATATTTTGAACCATCAAATACAGGAGCTGGAATCGACTCACACTTAACCATTGTGTCCTAGATAGGATCTACTCAAGTGAGAGAAAGCTTGATAAACAAGGTACCTACGCTCTGATACCAATTGTTACACACAATGCACCACTGAGAGGGGGGTGAATCAGTGGTTCTCAAACTTTTCCCTTTAACTATCCTATGAGAGTATACCAATTAACAAATCTAACTCAATGCGGACTTACTGGTTAGTGGGGAGACCAACACAAATGCATTCACACACAAAGGGACATCTCATAACACCAGTATGTATGAGGAAAACCCAAGATGGGAAAAACCTCGGTGAGCAATGTTGTTGGAGTCTACTGCTCCAATCCAACCTCACAATGAAATTTGATTTACAATGTTTAAGGCACCAACCCCTGATAGTTTAGGGCACCAACCCAAGGAGCACCAACCCCTGATTTAGGGCACCAACCCAAGGAGCTACAACTCAATGACCACAATGAACATTCAAATACAAAAGTAATATCTTGGTTACAAAAGAGTTTTGCAACCTCTGCACATAACTTCTTTCTGTCGATGAGTCACCTTCTCTGCTACACTGGTTCACTCTTATGTCGCTCTCGTCTGATGCTGCATTGTCGGTAAACTCTATCGGTTCACCTCTACTCTTCTTCCGCTCTACTGGATCTCCTCCTCACTACTCTTCTCTTCAGTTTTCTCGGCTATCTTCCTGTCAGTACAAGCACCTATCGGTTATCTTCTTTGATGAACTATAACTGCTTTACCGGTTGCTCAAACCATACTTGTTAACCCTCTGTTAAACCCTACTACCGGTTTAACTCCACTCACTCAGTCGATATTGTCTTTTTTTGTTTACACGCAAATTGATCTCACTCTCTCATCCAACAACACTTAACAATATTCTTAGCTAGCATATTTATAGCCCAGTCTTCCTGCCAAAAATAATATTCAAACTTGGCATTTGGGTTTCCTCTGCAGATCACGAGGCACACTCAAACCAATCAAATATGATCAGATCACACCTCGATGATGACTGTCTGTACATTTTTGTCATTCTTGTGCCTTCCTATGCATGTCATCCATCTTCGATGATCAACATTCACTTTGTCAACTTGATCAGTCAATCCGCCATAAATGATCTCGCTGGATTGCTTAAACTACTTCGATCTGCTCAATTAGTCTATCCTTGGTCCTCTTCTGTCCATCTGATCTTGAGTCACACACCTCTGTAACTCTACCTCGAGCTTCACAGTCACCATTAATGTCGAACCAACCTCAACTACCTCACCGACCTCACTTCAATGACATGTGCATGTTTCATCTACCACTCCATGCAAGTTTGCCGCTTCAACTTCCCATGGCATCACTGTTGGTATCCACCTCATCACACTGCTCTATCTATTCGTGCTTAGTCACAGACCACACACTTAACCGGTATACACCTATCGGTCTACTAAACCTACCGATGCAAATCGCCTTGTCGGTTAACCTTCTTGCCAATGACTTCTTGGTCTTGTCGGTGTAGTACCTCTGCCTGGTCATCCAAACATGTCAGTTCACCGCATGCATCATGTTCATCATCAGCTGATGAGGACCTTTTGCTCCTGCATTTCTTTGCATACCAGTAACCACTTAGATGACTTCATGTCATCATTCTTCAACATAATGCACTGATGCTACACCTTTTTCAATCTGCATCCTGATAACTCCATGTGTGTTACTGCAGAGTCTCAAGCATCATTTGACTGAGTCACATCTTTACTGGTTTGTTAGAGTGACAAACTCATCAACTCAACTCTCCTTCCTTTGTCCCGATAGCATACCATGCCTACACTTTTTTATCCGGTGTGCATTTCTGATCTCATGCTCTAGAGGCTTTCTCATCTTTCACTTGTTCATCCGATCTCTGCATTCAATCACCTGCCTATCTCAGGGAATCATTTTGTCGGTACAAGTTTGACTTCACTGAGGGGAGGATACATCTTCAACTTGAAATTTGTGAGCATGCTCACAGAAGCATCATACTCTGTCAACCTATCACTTAGCCTGTGATAGCTTCTTCAACCGGTGGGAGTTTTGCTAGTTAACCTTACACTAGCAATCCAGTGGCCTACACAAATCATCTTCAGTGTTGATGTGATTCAAAAAACATTCTGCCTCTTTATCACAATTAGCCCAGTATGCCTTATCTTTCAAGCCGGATGTATGCATCACCATGTTAACAACCTTTTACTCATCAGTCTCTTAACAACACCACTAGCATACCGGTACATACCAGTTCATCCTTCTACATACTGATGGTCACCAATGACAACGCATTATCTCTTCTCCTATACCGGTTATCCTGCTATATCGGTTGACATCAATGATAGTAGTACCAACAATCTATCATACCGGTTGCAATCTTCTATACCGGTTGACATGAATGACAACACAATGCCAACACTAACCCCTTACTCCCTTGACAATGCTGCTCAGTTTGAATCTCTACATCCAACCCCGCATCAGTACCCCTTGAAAGCTAGAGCCACCTTCCACCTTCTGTGCTATCCTACTAACATCCTAAACAAAGCCACAACCTACAGGAACACCACCAACATCCACACCTTCCAAATGACAAGCCAATCCTTGCACATCAAATGTTCAATCTGGAGCCTTTTTGATGATATCTTTGACCAAACCCCCTACATCCAGTAGGGTTTCCTGATCCAAATCCTCCTTCTCCACTGTATAAAAATTGGGGTTAATCTCTTTCTACCATAACGCTGGTCTCTTCACCCTACGCTTATCACAAGAATCAGCATTATGTCTGATCTTAAAGCATCACCTACACCTAAAAGAAATCCCTTTATAATCCACAGACTGAAGCCAACTACCTCTCAAGGTAGAAATACAAATCTTTGAAGGGATATCCTTGGAAGTATCCATATCAACCAAGACATGAGAAAAGGTAGTATGTAATAGATTGAGAGAGCCTTCATCGGTCATTAAGAACTTACCTAAGGAGTTCCCAACAACTTCAAAGCAAGAATCAAACCAAATCTACAAAGGAAGGTTTGAAAGCCTAACCTAAACAAGGGTGCAATCAAAGGATTCTAACTTAGGGTTGAAAGTCAGATGCCACGGTTTCATCATCAATGGATGGTTGTCCTCCTAGAACCATTGACAACCACCAAGGATTTTGTTTCTATCCTCCACATTTTGAAAAACCACAATAAAAAACCCTCGAGCATGAGGAAAAATCTACACACAATCCTCCACAATGGGTTCCTAATATTCTGAAATTCATTTATAGAGGGCACCAAGACTTGGGCAAAGTCCTCTAAAGCACCCAATAAGCCCTAAGCCAGCAAAAACCCTTTCATTATGCTCAATCTCCTTCTCAATCTCCTCTTTCAAATTGATAATAGTTGGCTTGGCCGCTGAAACCAAAGTCATAGCAGAGGGAACCCTAATATCCTTACCACGAGGCCTCGACTCTCCCCTCGACATTGGCATTGGATCCCACTGATCCAAAAAACCCCTTTTTTGCTCACCCGTCATTCATTCAAAATCTGTAGGGGATCGAAAATGGGGTCAGGTTCCCAACCCACGATGGTCAAAAGCACCTCCAACATATGTACCACCGCCCTATTGAATTTGACATGGCCCAAATCCACCATTCCTGTAGTGATTCGATACACCAAAACTGCAAACTTGGTCATCACACCCCTTCACCATGGATGCCCAACTGGAAGCTCTGTGATCAGAGATATTACTGCCACAAAAGCATCTTCCTATAGAAACCCTAACCGGTTGAGCCAAACACTGCGACATCGTGCCCTAACCACGACAAATGTTCACAAAAAATTTCATTGAATTATTTCATATCAAAATATAACTGACTTAAATTTGAATCTTCTTAAGATCGATATCAGCCAGTTATTAGTACTTGTCGTTAAGCTAGTACTATTGCAATTGGTTGCACTCAAATTTTGGTTAACTCATTATTATTCAATTGCATTTCCACCAATCAAAACTATGATTTTTTTTCTTTTAACTACTATTTTTATTTTTTATTTTAAAAAAGTTAAGATGCATGATTTTTAAGTTTCTAAATTATAGAAATTATTTTCTCCGATCTAATTGGCTAAAATTTTTACATCTTATTACCAGATTTCATAGATCCACTATCTAAATGAATTTTTAGGCAATGTTTTAGGCACATTAACATAATCTTTAGTGTGTTTAAATTTTCTATTCCAAAAAATTATTTTAGACCTCAAATAAACAAATATTTAACAAACTATCTAGAATCTACATTTAGATTTTTTAAAGTTTTATATTATATAAATAAATATAATATAAAATAATTTATTTCACACATCAAATAAACAAATATTTATCAAATTATCGAAAATCTATATATAAATTTTTTACAGTTTTATATTATTTTTGGGTCGATAATAATAATTTTTATTAAGTATTTAGGAAAGAAGTAACATTACAAAAATTGGGCCTAATTAGCACCCAGAATGGCCCATATACCCACTAACTGTCTACAACCTACCAATTTACATAATTGTTTCACAATGTTTAGTATATCTGCACACTACAAACCCCTAAAAACTTTCAAAACTAAAGACAACAAAAATAGGCACATCCCACACTATAAGTAGACACTCATAACATTGTCTTGTGTCCAAAATAAACCCTGATTACATTAGCACCCCTTAAAGGGCCATAAGTTGCAACTGAAAAGACCCAAAAATCGACATCAAATTAACTGTCGAGTAGACCTCCATGTATAAACAAAAAACCATCAGCAAAGAACTCAAACCCGAGCCGGTCGATGTCTAGCACTAGACCGCCTCCTAGGAATGAAACTCAGGAACCAGGGCCTCCGACTTCCCCACGCAAGGTGATGCTCCCTTATTGCCTTCACCAATGAATTATATTATGTCTGAATGTGACTCAAGTAGAGTCTTTGATATACCATGTTGGGCCATAGCACAAAGGGAACGAATCCAAGCTCCTCCATCGCAATCTGACTCTCAAAACATTCACCATAATCAAACCCGTATCTCGGGTGCACCCATTTAAGGATAGAGTCCATTCTAGTAATTAAGTCTTGCTCAAAAAGGGAATTCATGACCCAACGAATGTCATCTTCAGCTACCCCCAATTCAAGACCCCATGACATAAACATCACTGCGATGTCCACATTACACTTCCATCTATGAGTTGCTTGTTGGAAAAAGAAACCCAACGTCCTCTGCACTGCATTCACCACCTCCTTTGATGGGCATTTGAGGAGGAGTTTAAGTCTATGATTCTGTTGCTTCTATGTTTGGAAGGTGAACGTAGTCTCCATCAGTCCACCAATCTACACCTGCACATAAAAATAGAGATCGAGCCAAACAAGAAATATGAAGAAAAAATATCGATCTTGGCTTCCTTAAAAAGAAGGTTGGTTCGTGTGAGCTATCAATCACATAAGCGTTGAGGTTCCCGATAATAAATGTGCTTTGCTTTTAATATCAAATCACCACCTTCCCTCATAGAAAATGCCATCATTTAAAAGAAACATGTTTGAGAATAACCAACAAGCCTCAGCTCACATCACCGCTGCCACTGCCATCATGAGAGAAAACCACTTGCGAATGAGAGGAGATAGCCTTTCCTCTACCAATATTACATAAGGCAAAAATAAAAGATAAAAATAAGTCTTGTATTGCACAAGGTTCTTAGGCATCCCCGAAACCCCATAACTATCATCTGTTGTCTGAAACTTATTATTGAAATTACACTCTCTACTTGTAAACATAATTTTGGGTCATTACTTTTTAGAGAGATTCGTCCAAAATTCAGCTCACCATCAAAAACTTTGAATCTTGAATCCTCCTCTTGATTAAAAGACAGGGCCCATTTAGATAATTTATCCACCACCTTATTACCCTCCCTCCTGACATGGCTGACCACAACATCTTAAAAGGAGTTCAAATCCATTAAGATCAGAGATAAAAAGTTATGTAAATTTCAGGCCTTGATTTCTCCATTTTTAATAGCTTGGATTATGATCAGCGAATCCCCTTCTAGATGTAATTTTATAACCCCCATTTTTCGAGCACACTGGATTGCCAACAATGTTGCATATGCTTCAGCTTCATTATTAGTTCCCTTCCTGATACGTTGGGCCCCAAATTTCACCAAATTGCCACCATGATCCCTAAACACCACCCCCACACCAGACAGACCCATTCTGAATTGTACATCTCCATCAAAATTTGCTTTGATCCACCCCCTCTAGGGTGGAACCCACTCTATGGGTGAATCACATTTGTTACTCTACTTCTTATTATTCTAGGACCTGTCTTACTTTGATATTTGGCCATAATTTTTGGATTCTCTTGTCCTCTATAGTAAAAGGGAGGCCCATGGAATCCAACTAGGAAGCTACTACCCCTAGAGTATCTTCGATTGCCTAATCAATTCTACTTAACAGCCTCCTAAAATCCTCTGACTTATCTTGAAAAATCCTACGGTTTCTTTCCTTCCATATTTCCCATATCACAAGAGATGGACAAATATTCCATATGCTTGAAAAGGTTGATCACTTGTTTTGCCTTGGCCAGCTTTCAAATACATCTTTGAGAGGATTTTGTAGAGGGTCATGCCAATGTAATTTTCCCTTAACCATTAACCAACAGTTATGTGCTAACTTGCATTGTAATAAGAGGTGATCAAGATCCTCTTCAACTTCCCCACACATTATACACTTGGTGGGTCCTGCCAGTCCCAAACGCTTCCTTCTTTCACTTGTGAGTATTCTCCCTTTGATAGCCAGCCATGCAAACACTCCTTCTTTGGGTAGACAATGTTTGTGCCAAAATAAATCATTCACTATTGGGCGATCTTCCACCAAGCCTTCCAAAATATGATAACCTAATTTTACCAAATAGTTACCATCCTTGAATCCACACCAAACCACTCTATCCTGATCTTTCGTGATATAAATCTTTCTCTGAGTTAAAATATATTTTAAAAGCAGTTGTTACTGTTATGAAAGTCCTGTGTTTGAAAGGTCTTTCCAGCACCAAACCTCTCCTAATTGACTTTGTTTAACCTCCAAATAATCTTTGACCCTATCACCCCAAATGTTGCATAACTATGTTTTTTATATCTGAAAAATCAGTCATATTTTTTATTACCGGATAAGCAGCCCATGAGTCATCGTAGAATTTAGATGAATTTCCATTTCCAATATGACATGTTAGATGATCTGTTAGAACTTTTCTACTACTCACTATGAAGTTCCAAATTGCAGATCCCTTGGGAGGATTTCTCATTGTGAAAATTTTATGATTCTCCATAGAATCCAAATATTTATCCCTCATAACCTTGACCCAGAGTTGATTCGGATTAGCATAAATGCTCCAAGTAAGCTTTGCTCCAAAAGCCTCATTCATGGTTTGCCAATTCCTGAGTCTGACACCCCCCTTCAATTTCTAACTACAAACTTTTTCCCATACCAATAAAGGGATTTTATCCTGCTCATTAGCTCCATTCCAGAAAAATTTCCTCATTTTTTGTTTAATCACATTAACGATTTTACTTGGAATTTTAAGGCACATCATTGAGAATATGGGAATGGCCGAGATTGTCATTTTAAGCATTAAAATTCTACCAGCCAATATCAACCATTTACTTTTCCACCCCTCAAGTCTATTGAAACAGCTCTCCACCAAATTTTTCCATATAGCTGACTTATTCGCTCCCCCAAATAGGGGGATGCCTAAGAATTTGCTCGGTAAGTTTCCCAACTTCATGCCAAGTATCCCACTAATCTCCCTCTATTTCAGGGGTTCTATGTTAAAGAAAAGGATCTTCGATTTGAGCCAGTTCACTCTTTGACCTGACACTTGTTCATATCTATCAATAACACGTTTTATGAATCTAACGTCCCTTGCCGAAGCCTCTCTAGCCAAAAAAGTGTCATTTGCAAATTGAAGATGAGTAAGAGGATCCACCCCTTCTACAATCTGCACCCCCTTCCAACGGCCATCTCTACACTCTTTAGAGATCAATCTCCCCAAAACCTCCGCCATTATGATAAACAAAAAAGGGGATAATGGATCCCTCTTTCTTAAACCATTATTTGAAGGAAAGAAACCTTGAGGGCTCTTATTGATAAGAACAAAGAAGCATGGGGAATTGATAAAACTATCTATCCAAGCTATTCAAACCGGATCAAAGTCAAATTTGGCTAGGACTTTCAAAAGAAAATCCCTATTTACCTCATCATAAGCTTTTTTTATGTCCACTTTTATCATCATTTTCTCCCTTTTTGAAAGTCAAATGGAATGAATTGCCTCATGTGCTAATATGATGCCTTCGTAAATGGATTTGCTAGGAGCAAACCCACTCTGTTTCGGGGATATAACATCCTCCAAAATATGTTTCAATCTATTCACTATCACCTTTGAAATCACTTTGTAGACCGTATTACACAGGGATATAGGCCTAAAATAATTGAAAGTGGATATATTTTCCTTTTTCAGAATTAGTGCTATGAATGTGTTGTTAAAATCCTTAAGGACAAAGCCACTTGTTCTTGATTCCTCCATAAATTCCCATTAATCATTATCCAAAAGGTCCCAAAAATGTTGAAAAAGAGGGTTGGGAAGCCATTCGGTCCTGGGGCTTTATCTGATCTCATTCCAAAAAACTGCAGATTTCACCTCCTCCAAAGACACAACACTCAATAGCATCCTATTATGCTATTCCTTCACACAGACGAGGATGATCTCCATGATGAATTGCATATCTAGGCCTACAAGTACTTCTCCATTGAAAGACCTCAAAAAGTAACTAATAGCCTCCCCGTTAATGGATTCCTGATTTGATAACAACTCTCCCTCCATATTTTCAATTGATAAGATCTTATTTTAGGTTCTCCTCACCTTAACTGATATATGGAAAAATTTAGTGTTTTTGTTGCCTTCCTTCAACCAAATTTCATGGGATTTCTGCCTCCAAAAGGTTTCTTCTCTGGCTATCATAATACACCTTCTTAACCTCCTTATCTTTCAAGAAAGTAGTTTTGTCCAAGCCTTGTAGAATTATTTGTTCATGGAGTTGTTTTAACTCTTCCTCTAAACTCAATTTCTCATTGAAGATGTTTTTGAAAGACTCTCTATTCCATTTCTTTTATTGTTCCTTAACAAATTGAAGTTTTTTGAAGAAAGTGAAAGCTTTGTTTCCAGTCCTTTCGGGGATATCTTTCCACCAAGCCTCCATCAAATATCTAATATTGTTGTCCCTAAGCCACATTGCTTCAAATTTGAAAGGGCACCTATCTAGGGCTTTTTCATCTTGAATATAGAAACCTATGGGATAATGATCTGATCTCGAGAATGGAAGAATATCAGCAATGCATGTCCAAGGCCTAGCTAACCAATCACTAGCTATGAAAAACCTATCAAGTCTTTTCGCTATGTTTTAAAAACCACTTCTTCTATTGGTCCATGTGTATTCCCTAATCTTAAAGGGGATCTCAATTAAGCCTGACTTTGTGATAAAAGAATTAAAGTCTATATTACTTTGTCTCATCCAACCAATGCCACCCATTTTATCTGAAGGTTTGATCAAAGCATTAAAGTCACCACCTATAAGAAAAGGTTTATCAGTATCCTATTTAAGGTACTCAGATATATCCTTTTATAGCTATTTTTTCAAAGAAGTGTTGTTTGGACCATAAGCATTGATCATGTGCACCTACATATGAAGTTGTTTAGAGTAAATTCTCACCCATTGCCACCACTTTCCCTGGCTTGTGATGTTGACTTCCACTAAGGACTCATTCCATAAAATAGCTAAACCACCCGAAGCTCCTTGAGCTTCAACTAAGACACATTTCCATTTTTTGAATTTACTATAAAAGGTATTGAAATCTTCTAACTTGATTTTGGTTTCCTGCAAACAAACAAGATTCGGGTGAAACTGATCAAGGCATCTCTTAATCAGTCTAACCTTGTCAAGGGCATTGCAGCCCCTGACATTCCATGAAAGGAACCTCATTGCTTCTAGGAAGAGATCACGTCCCTTCCCGATCTAAGTCTGAGTTTACTTTGGCCAGCAACACTTCCTGCAATTTCTAGTCTAACTCTGTTGGATTTAGGTCCTCTTTTCTTTTTTTCCCCTCCTTTCACTTTAGCATTTTGAGCCAATGTCATTTCCAGTTATCTCTTTTCCAGATCCCCTCCTAGGGAAAGTAAACCTTGATCATCTTCCCCCTTCAGATTATCAGATATATCTCCCTCCGAGTCTGAAGAAATCAAGTCCCCTCCACTATCTTTAACTCCTTCAAAGGATGCATGTAGATTTCGAATGGGAGAAATTTGAGTGTCCTTGAAAACTATTTCTTCCAGTGCTTGACCATCAGGTAGTGCTTGACATATATATAATATAAAAAATTTCGGTAATATTATTGCAATGAGTTTTATATTTTACAAAATTATTTGAACTAATCGCATACAAGTATTTTTTATGTTTTTAATATTTATTTTCTTATTCTAAAATCTAGATGTGAATTTTCTATGCTTATTAATTAGAAAAAAATCTTCACAATGATTGAACAATATTTTATTAACAAATTTTAGCTATATTATAAGACAAAATTTACTCTTTCCACTATCTTGATCTACTCACTAGCGCTCGCTTATTATTTTTTATTTTTTTACCACCATCTATGCTATAAAAAATGGCATCATACCATTGCAATTATGCCATGCATAAAAATTCCCCCTTTATTAAGTTTTCCATCAATAGATCGTAGCAGTTCAAATTAAAAGAATCTTTACATACCTGTTAAATAATAAGGTCATGTGCAATTTGCACGTCCATTGAATCACGACTACTATTATTTATAATACTCCATAACTTTACTGACACATGATAGGATAAAATTTCTTCTATACTCAAATTCCATCTTGCTTGTAAGAATAATGTTAAGTATTCGAATATTCGTCGTCTCTAGCCATAAGATCTCATGCACGATATGATTACTTTAATGTATTGGTCGACGATGTTCATGATTGTTCAAGTATTGTTATTATTCAATGGTTGCTACTAAATGTAGTATGATAATTTCTATCTATTTGTGTAAATAATTATTGAGATAGGTAAACGATAATCTTATGTTGTTTTAAGGGTTTTAATATAGTTAGGATTTCAATTTATCTTCTTTCATTACATAGCCTAAAGTTCAAAATTGAGACATTGTGTATGAAATTTTAAGCAATAATGATTTATAAATTATCTTTAAATAATATATAAATTACTTTTTAAATATATTAAATTAATTATAAATAATTATTATTTAATTTAATTTCAAAAACATTATAATAATGAGAATTAATATTACAAACACATATATAAGGGGATGAGAAATTTCAAACTAAAAATAAATAATTAAACATGTGTCACATAATGGTTATTACATACCTTTATAAATATATATTTTCAAATTTATAGAATATCTGTAACAATGTTATCTAAACTAATTTGTTAATATCAATTTAGAAATCTTCTTTTAATTGTAATATTTTTTATTTTTATTTTGCATAAACTTTAAAAATATTCAATCTTATCATAATTTAACATGTATTATATGAAAACATATATACATTTGCACCATCTTATGAAAAACATCAAGTACAAACATGCTAATAAATTTTAAGTAATAATGATTTATAAAGATCACTTAATTTATTTTATACCACCATTAAATTAAAATTAAAATTAATTACAAATTATTTAGAAATATATATATATATATATATATATATATATATATATATATATATATATATATATATATATATATATATATATATATATATATATATATATATATATATATATATATATATATATATATATATATATATATATATATATATAAGACTAAGGCCAAGTATTGTATTAATATTTATAGGAATTATAGACTGTTGGTATATATCAAAATTTAGCTTTATTACATCCGAGAATATCTAATTTGGCCCACATAAACCAAACAGAGTACCTAAAAACAAACCACCCTCCCGCAACCACTACAATTATCCCTTTTCCATGACTAAATTTTACAACATATACACTCTGGGAGACATCCTGCATATCATCCCCAATCCATGACATAAGTGTCAAGAAACATTCAACAAATAAACTAACAAACTGTAACCCCTATTACACTGCCAAAATGTGGTCACAGACCCACAAAACCATATCAAAATGCAAGAAAACCATTTAGAGGCCCCTTCAATTATTCTGAAGACAAACTCTCATTGTTAGAATTGTCATCATTAGCTCATAGACCTTGAATCCTTTTGTAGTATTTCACCCACCCCTCTTGCTCATCAACTGTATCACCAATCGGAGCACCCAGCGACCCATCCACGACAAACCCCATAAATCTTTTTAAGAAATCCAGGTTTGTGTGAATGTGAGGTTTTCTAACCTCCCAAAATTTGGCATCTGAAATAACCAAAATAAGAAGGCGAGTCACCAGCTTTCCATCTCGCTCTATTACGCCATAGTCTTTAGGCCGTTGGATTGTCCGGTTGATGTCGATTTCTTGCAGAACTGTGTCCATGTCACCTAAAAATTCCTCCCAAAGGATTATCTTGTAGAGAATACGACTTTCTATCTTTGGCTCCACTACCATCAATATAGTTGCCGAAAATTGAGTTGGGATATTGGTATTAACCCGACATCGGTGAGTGGCAATGAGAAATTCAATGCCCAAAATCTCCTTCAAAGCATGGAGAAATAGAGCATGTGAAAATTTGGTGACACCGAGTAGCTATTTGTCTGATATGACCCCCCAAAAGACCATTTGCCTTTTATCCGCCACTATTTTGATATCAGACTCCATTATCCACCAAGAAATTCGCTATCACCTGCAAAACTAGAGCAAAATTAATGTTGAAAAAGACAGAAGTGAAGAATGTTATATGGAAAAGGCCGATATTTAATCTAGAACCAAGCTTGCTCGAGAAGTTTCTCTTGAGCCATAAATGTTCCATCCACCCTCTATGAATAGACTCTAACAAATTATGTCGCTCCAGTTGGATCCCCACTTTGGCTTCGACATTGAATGAAGCATTAATTTCTACCTGTCGAACTCTTTTGAATTGCATCAACCAAATATGCAACTCATCTTAGGTGATTGCATACGTGTTTGTCCATCTCATCACGCATGGGCCCATACTAACCATCGCTTTGTCAACGACTTAAAAAAAATTAAAGTTATCCTGCCAAATCGGGTAGATATCATTTTTAAAAATTGAAGGAGTCGCTTGCCAAGACCTCGAGCTCTTATTCAACAAATAAAAATAAAAATTGTTAAATGCTAATATATGAATCTGTTTTTATCCCGTTAGCTGCCTTATTGGCTAATACATCCGTCATTTGATTGCCCTCTCTATATATATGATTAAAGGTGATGACTTCAAAAGTTTTTAAAATTTCTAACGCTCTTCCAAGTAAAGCATTAAGCTTCCAATTAGGTGTTTCCTCACATCTGAATGCATTGATTGTAATAGCTGAATCCCCCTGAATTTCCAACTTATGGATGCCAAGAGCCTTGCTTTTTATCAGACCAATTATTAATGCTTGAAATTCTACTTGATTATTAGAACCAATGACCAATGGAACTGCCATACTAGCTATCTTTCTACCCTCCCAACAATGAATAACACAACTTGCTCCTGACGTGCTTGGCTTCCCTCTTGCAACACCATCAAAGTTTAGTTTAAACCAACCCTCTTGAGGAGGTGTCCATATGCACCTAAGTCATGCTTGCACACTATCTTATCCTCTTTCTCCAATTAATTTCAGAGTTTTAAGACCCCTCCACTTTCCTCTCACTTGCCAATCCCAGCTAGAGAAGCTCTTTTTCACCAACTTTTATTTTTCATTCCTGATGTTCACAACCTCCACAATAGCTGCTTCGATCTTATTGAGGAGGATATCAACATTCATTCTAGCATCCTTGAAGATCCATCTATTTCTTTCCTTCCAAACTTCCCATGCCAAAAGTGAAGGGCTAGCTATCCATAATTCACTGAAGATTCCATTCCTATTCAAGATAAGCCAACTCTTAAATAGACTTAAAATATCTATTGGGAGGGTAGTTGACCACCCTAAATTTGCAGATAACCATTACCAATATTTGATGGTATATGGGCATTGTAGGAATAAGTGATTGATGGTTCCATCTTCTTTTTCGTAGAGTACACATCTTGAGGGTCCACTAAACCCATTTTTCCTGAACTAGGCTACTGTAAGGACACGACGCTCTAGCATTGCCCATGAAAAGATACTAGATTTTGGTAGACAGGTCCTATTTTAGCAAATATTTAGAGGAAGGTCTGAGATTTTCCAATCTTGTTGTTTTATTATTGTCCTATAACCCTCTTTAGCCAAATATACACATGAATTAGCTATAGACCACACCAATTTGTCCTATGAAGCTCTGAAAGCCACATTTTTGTCCTTCAAAATATCATTTAGGTAATTAATGTCAGCTCTGAGATCATCCCTATCTTGAAGGGCATTCCAAACCCATCCAAAGTCACATAATTCTTAACATAGAGATCCCACCTTTGTTCCAAGGATTCCTGAAGTCTTTCTGAGTTCATCATGGATTTTATAGGGGCATATCTGCCCCAGGAGTCATCCCAAAAGTGAGCCTTAGTTGCATCTACTATGTCCCAAGTAATATTTTTCATAATTATTTCCCTACAAGAAAGGATAAAGTTCCAAATTCTGGACTCTCTCAAAGGAGACTTTGCCCTAAAGATCGTAATTTGATCTTCCCCTATTAGATACTTTCTCTTTAGAATTTTAACCCATTTGAGCTATGGCTATTCATATAATTTCCACACCAATTTAGCTCCTAAAGCCTTGTTTTTCCATAGTTGATTCCTAAGCCCCACACCTCTAAATTCTTTGGGCTTGCAAATAGAATCCCACGCTATTATGGCCATTTGTCTCCTATAAAACTTGCCAAAAAAATTGTCTCATGCATTTGTCAATCTTCTCAGCTACCCCTATTGGGAGCACTAAACATGACATCAGATATATAGGCAATGCTAAGATTATTGCCTTTAGCATGATTACTCGACTCGCCCAAGTCAACCATCTGCCCTTCCAAGAAGAGAGTTTCCTATTCAGTTTCTCTTTAAAGCCTTCCCAGAAGTTTACCAGTCTGATGCCACTTTGCAAGGGAAGCCCTAGGTAGGTGCAAGGAAGCTTGCCTTGATGAAAATGTAGTATTCTGATGATTTATGCTTCCTCTCGTGGCTGAAGAAAAAAGAAGAACACTTCTGATTTTTCTATACTAATTTGTTGTCTCAACACTTTAGAGTATTTGTCCAAGATGTATTTAAAATTAGATGCTTCTTGAGGGGTTCCTTCACCCAATTGCATGGTGTCATCTGCAAATTGTTGATGCGTTACCGCTGCAATCTCCCTAGTGATACTAATCCATCTGATCTTCCCAACCTATTGAGCCTTTGGATATTTCTCCCTAAAGCCTCTGGCATAATAATAAAAAGGAAGGGGGATATTGGATCACCCTATCTAAGCCCTTTAGAAGCCTCAAAAAACCCCACTGGAGATTCATTAGTGATCATTGAAAATTTTGGTGTAGAAATACAATAAAACATAAGATCTATCCATTGTTTGTTGAAGCCAAATGCTTCTAAACACTTACATAGAAATCTGCAGTCAACCTTATTGTACGCCTTCTTTATATCTAAATTTATGAACATACTCAGGACATTCCTGGTTTGGATGGAATGAATGGTCTCTCATGCTATGATGATTCCATCTAGGATAGATCTCCCAGTGACAAACCCAGATTGCTCCTCAGAGAAGATGTGAGGAAGAATTGATTTCAATTTGTTTGCCAATGTTTTGACCAAAACTTTATAAATGGTGTTACAAAGCAAGATTGATATGAAGTTTTCAAAATCTCTAATATTTTCCTTCTTAGGTATCAGGACTATGAAAGTATTATTTATCTTTTAAAAATCTACCCCCATTTCTGGCTGCTTCTAGTGCTTCCACCATTTCTTGCCCAAAGATATGCCAACATCTTTGATAAAATCCTGCTAGTAAACCATCCAGACCAGGGGCTTTGTCTGGATGTAGCTGAAAGAGTGTTGTTTGTAATTCAACCTTTGAGAACTTGGAGTTAAGTTTCTGATTTTGATTCTCAGATATTAAATTGGGGATGTTAGATAGGATTTCCTCTTGATCCCCCCACATAGATCCTTCCCAATTATTAAGTAAATTTGGAAAGTATTTAACACTTTCCTTTGATATTTCTTCCAAGCTATTTGTGACTCCTCCGTCTTCTTTTTTTATGCTTAAAATCCTATTCACCCCCCTCCTTACCTTATTATTTTGAATTGTTATCTCCCACCTCTAACCATGTTTCTCTGGACTGCTATCTCCAAAATATTTCTTCCTTAGATAATAGCTACTAATACTCAACCAAGAACACTTTCTCTTTGTCAAATAAGTCTGTATTCGTACCAAATTTAGTGACTTCTTTAGAGATCGGCTGCAACTCCTCCTCCACATCTTTATTTTTTGTAAAAATATTTTGAAATTTCTCTATTCCACTTGAGCAATTTTGCTTTTATGGCTTTTATTTTGGAGACAAAACAAAAGAGTTTGGATCCTATAAAAGACTCTTCTTTACACCAATTTTCTATGAGTTCAAAATAACCTTCTTGTTTCCTCCACATATTTTCAAATTTGAAAGGGCTACAAACACATCTCTAGCCCTCCACAATATCCAAAACAACTAGGTAGTGATCTGACCCCGCCTGAGTCCCAATTGTAGAGACCATGTCACCTTGAAAAGATAAGAGATCCCCTTTGACAAAGAATCTATCTAATTTCTCCACAACGTTGTTGAAGCCTTTGCATTGGTTGGTCCATGTGAAGGTTCCATTCCCACATCTGATACAATCGGATTATTCCTACTGATCTGATCCTGGAAGTCTGTTTGTGCTTGAAGCTCCCTCTGAATACCCCCATGTTTTTTAGATAAATGAAGGATATCATTGAAATCCCCACCAAATATGGTGTGAGGATAATCCATATGGGCCATATGTTCATCTATATTGTTCCAAAGCTCTTTTTTAACCTCTCGTTAGGGTAGGTCCATATACATGAATGATTCTTAATTTGATTTCCCCATTAAAGCTTTGGACTAGCCCAACCATCCAGTTGTCTTTTTCTACTATTACCTCCACATGAACTTTTTGGGGATTTCACATAATAGCTAAGCCCCCTAAAGCACCATCCTCTTTAACTGTTGCACTGCTCTGGTATCCTAACCCCTTTTTAAATGTTTCTATTTCCTCCTTATCCATTTTGGTTTCTCATAGTAGCACTATCTCTACTTCAACTCTTTTTAACCCGCACTTGACTAAGTGCTTCTTGTTAGGGGCATTGAGACCCCTAACATTCCACGTTAGAAATTTCATAATTCCTAGAGAAGGATTTTCCCCTTCCCCACATTTAGCATAGTTGTTATCTTGTTTTGAGCTAAGGCAAAACCATCTTTCAGTCTCACTTTTGCTAATGTCTTCCTGCCTCTCTTTTTACCTCCTGTAATACCGCAGTTCGGTTTGTCCTTTTGGGGGCAACATTGACATAACCCAAAGCATTCTTGTCTATCATCTTCTTGACCAATTAATTATTGTTTTGTTGGCTCTAGGGATATATCTTGTTCTATCTCCTCTATCCCTTCGCATTCTAAGTCATTCTAAATCAATTTGAAGCTTGCTTCCCTCTCTTCCTCTGAGTTGAACTTATTTGATGGGGTTAAGCCAAAAAAATTGCAAACTACCTCTAGCTCCCTAGGATTTTCTAAAAGGTTATAACCCCCCTCTAAATCCACCCCACCTATTTCAGGGATTGTTTCCTCCACTATGTCAACCGAATTTGAGACCCTTATCTCATTATCTGGGGTTGTGCCTATGTTAATTTTTGAGAGGTTCTCTCTGACCCCTCCCTTTATTTTTTAGTTTTTGAGGGCATCGATCTGTGAGATGATATCTACATTCAAAGCCTCACTATCCTTTTTAAGTTTATTTAGCTCTTCTAATGGCGTTATGTTAATAAACCTCTATGGAGGATTTGTGGACATCTCTACTTCATTCCTCATAAAGTGAGGTTTGTTTGAACTTGAAACCACTATAATACTTTCTTCTGGCCTATTCTCAATGTTTGAGATTTTCCCATGCCCTACCCCCAGTTCAAAGGTAGGCAGAGTTGATTTCATTATGTGTTGATCTTTAGGGGATTCATTAATCCTTAAATTCATTTTGCTAATGCTTGTTGTATTTCTATCTCCTATTTCTACTCATTGATAGCTAGACTCGACTCTCATATTCATGCTCTTACTATTTTCAACCAACACTTATTTCTCCTTTTCATTTTCTCCTACTGATTTGGATTTCTTTGCTACTGTTATTTGCGCAGAGCATCCTTCTTTCATGTTTTCCCTTAGCAAGCATTTACCTATAATCCCATCCTGCAAGATTTCAATTCTTTGTGTCCATTTACCGAATTTCAATATGATTTTTATGTTTTGATTGATGTCCATATTGGCATTGACTTCTACCAATAGGTTAGTTGTATCTCCCCTAAGACCATTCAAGAATTCTTCTTCTACCCCTAAACATGCACCCGAAGCATCTCCAATTCTGATCAGGGCATCCAGATGCCAAAACTCAGACAAGAGACCTACCAAACTAATCCATAAAGGCTTTTTGACATGTCGATACTTCCTAGGATCAAAACTACGATTCTAGTTAAACCTATTGAAACTACAACCTTTAAAAAACATAGGCATTCCAAATAATAAATCTAGTTTCATCTTTCCATCAATGCATTCTATGATGAAAAAATCATTTTTCAAGGGTCTGATGCTTAACTTGCCTGGAAATGTGCATTTCCACCATGATGGGATCTCCTCTTACACCCCATTGGTCTCGTTCCATCTCACAAACTACCCCTGCTTCTGTAGGCATTCCACAAATATTTCAGCAGATTTAGAGGAAGGGCAATCAGTTTATTCCTTAATTTTTTGGGATGTTGCGGATTCAACTTCGCTCCCCCATAACCCATGTTGGCTTTGAACTGCCCTTCGCCCCAAAACTTGCCCTTATGGTTTGGCAATTCCCTTATATAGTCATCTTGATGGCCCTAGACTATTCTAAATGAATCTTGCTTCTGATGTTGGTATCGCTGCCTGCCAAATCTTCCCCAGAGGTCGTTAGGGATTGGTTTTATCCATTCTTCATGTGTGTTTGCTCGGCTAATGCCAATTGGGATTCTATTTACTCTTGTGGCAACCCCTACATTTTGTGACTTGCTCTTGAAGCCTGACCCAACGACGACCACACCATTATTCCGTTTCTTCCCATACTTAAGCTTTGACTGTAAAAATTGTTGCAGGTTTTGCCCCTGCCATGGCCTCTGTTGCAGAGGCTCCCTTCGCACCATTTTGTTTATTGAAATATTTACAATAATTATAATTATAGATTATGTTATGATTACATTTATTATTAATAATTATAATTAGGATTAAATTAGACTTATAATAAGAGTTAGTGTTAGAATAAGGGTTAGCTCCAAAGGTTAGAATTGAGGTTCAAACTATCTCTAAAATTAAGGTTAGAGTTTTAGATTAAGAACTAGGGATGGAGTTAAGGAAAATATAGGATTAGGATTTCATTTAGTGTTATAATTGAGCTAAGTATTAGGGATACAATGCAAATTAATGTTAATATTAGAATTAGGGTTACGGTTACAACTAGAATTTGAACTAGGCTAAACATAATACTAAAATTAAGATTAGGGTTAAACTTTGATCAAGGGTTAAGGATTAAGGGTTCTTAATTTAGAATTAAAGTTATAGAGATGAGTGTATTAGATAATTATATGATGTTAGAGTTTGAACATATTAATTATTATTTAAAAAATTAGAATAATTATGCAATAACTATAATTATGGGCACTCCGCTCCCGAACTCTGTGGTTCTGGCTCTTCCCATTTAGAGGTGCTTTGTGCAGATGGATCCTGCTTGATTTATAAAGAATTTTGATGTCCTTTCTAGACAATTATTATGGACAGGTAACTTACTTTCTTCAAAGTAGAGTCTGGTTAAATGAGACTCTATTTGCATATCAAAACATGATGGTGGTCTAGGTTTGCATCAAGCAAACGTGAATAGTCATGTTCTTGCAGCCAAACTTTTTTGGAGGTGGTGTATCAATTAGGATCAGGTCTGGGACAAAATTATCAATGTCAAATATTTAGGAGGAGTGGATGGTAAGGATGTTTCCCAGTGAAATTTGTCTGACCTTGTGGTTCTATGATTTGGAATACTCTTAAGAGAGGGGCACAGTTGGTTAATCAAGGCCTTTTTTGGATTTGTAACAAGAGTGTTGAGGATTTGTTTTGGTGGGATTCATGGGATGGGTTCGACCCTGTTCTCTCCCAATTTCCTCATCTTCGGGCTCATAGTACAAACTTTCTTGATGCTAGTTTGTGTTGGGTGGAAGGTTTTTAAGTTTCTTTGAGATTGGTCAAGCGAAGGTGGTCAAATGGAAAGAACGACATGAGTGGGCTTCTAGAGGATCTATGAAGGATAGGGAGGATATTGCCAATATTTTACATGGTAGAATATGCAATTCTTTAAAAGGAGCAGATATTCTAGCTTGGGGTCCTAATCCAAATTACAAGTTTACTATGGCTTCAGGCTACTAAGAGTTAGATAGGATGATCTTTGAGGAGATGCATACACCTTGGTGGAAGCAGGTTTGGAACAAGTTTGCTTGGCCCAAGTGTAATTTCTTCTTATGGATGGAGGTTCAAAATTGATGTCTCACCTAGGAGAACCTTCAGAAGCAAGGTTTCCAAGGGCCTTCTATTTGTACCCTCTGTAGTAAAAATGAGGAGATCAGTTCTCATCTTTTTTTTTAGTGTTCTTTCACTAAGGAAATATGGCATTGGTGGTGAGGAGCCTGGAAGCATGCTTGTGTGCATGTTGATTCTTTGGTTGATTATTGGAACAGTCTTGGCCATCCTCCTACTAAGACTTCTTTCCTCCAGGTGGCTTAGAAGATTGGTCCCTATTTTATTATTTGGCAAGTGTGGTTAGAAAGAAATCGTAGGATCTTTCATGATAAGAGGAAATGGGATAAGCAAGTTTGGTTGAGAGTTATTAGCATGATACATGAAACTCTATCAGCTAAGTGTGATCTATCTATAGACATTAACTCTGGAGATGTGCAAGTTGTTCAAAATTTGATGATTTCTGGTAATAGTTATAGAGATGGTCTTCATAAGAGGCAACATGTTAAGGGTAGGCAGGCAAAAAAGAAGGCTCAACATGTTGGCAAGTGGTCTCCTCCTCTGTTGGGGGTCCTAAAGGTTAACAAAAATGAGTCTTCCAAAGGGAATCCTATGCATGCTAGAGTTGGAGGAGTTGGCAAGGATAGCTTTGGAAATGTTGTATTTTTCTTTTTTGTTTATAAGGGCTTGCATACTAATGACTTTATGGAGGTTGTGGTTGTTCTTTTAGCTCTTGAGAAAGGATGTGCTCTTGGATGATGATAGATTATTTGTGAGTCTGACTCTCGGGTTGTGATTGATATGTTAAACCGAGAGAGGTTGGATGATGTTGAGTAGCATTTGACAATAGTGGGTAGGGAGATCCTTTTTGTGAAGGGCTCTTTGGAGTTAGTTTCTTTTTGTGATGTTCCTTGAGAGTGGAATAGGGCTACTGATTGTTTAGCTAAGTGGGCTTCTGAGAGATCGGATGGCTGGAATGTGGGTGTTTGGGGACAACTTCCCTCAGATTATGCTCAATATCTTGAGATGATTATTAAGGAAGACATGATGATTTAGCTAGGCTCCTTCTAGGATCTTTCTTCTGAGCTTGATGCTCCTTTGCTTTTTATTTTTATTTCTGTTTCAATAACAAAAAATTGCCTTTTTTTTCAAACAAAAAAAAAAACAATTGTGGGCACTCTATACTACATAGTTGCAATACATATGCCTTGAGAAAATATATTATTTCAAACTATTGTTGAAACCCTTGTCCAAATTGATATGTTATAACTCGTCTATTAACTAAACAATTTTTTATTAAAAAGACAAGTACTCGCCACTACGTGACACTTGTTCTTCTTGAATATAAGGTTTTTTTATCGAATGAAACTAAAACACTATGACCATATGCTATATAGTATTTCCATCGCACCCTATAGTAAGATAGGGAATGTTTTTTTTATGAAATCTCTCATTATTCTATTTATGCAATGAATTGTGAAATGATATATGGTTACAATTTGGATGTGATGGATGATACCAATTAACCATCTCTTGAATGGGAATTTTATTATGCATATGGTAATCCACAGGATCAAGAATCGATGCATTGAATCTATAAACTAGAATCATTTCTTTTTAACCAATTTGGAAGGAATTTTTGAAGTTCAAAAACTATAATTACCTTCTTTTGAGTGTATCGTATGATGGTAGATAAACAACTTTTATATTTGGGAGTCAAGTAGTATGGGTAGTTTTCAAAAAAGGAAGAACTCTCTTTCCTTTGTTGCTCTAGAAAAAAGAACCAGCTTCATATACATATCTTTTCACATTTCTTCTAGTGCTACTACTATCTCTACTTCACTCCATTAGTCAAATCTTATTTTGGAGCTAGAATTGAAGAAGTTATTTTAATATATGAGTTCAATTATACCAAAGATGATACGCTAAATAATATTAGACTATCTTCAGTTTGTTAAGAAAGAATCCTATCTCTCAATCCATTGTCAATAGAGCTCAAGAGTTTAGTAGTAGTTGTAGTGGGATTGAAGAGATTGATAAGCTCAAGAGTTTAGCAGTACACAATGAGCTTCTTAATTTATAGCTTTAAAATTCAGGCACGTGCTCTACTTTTCTCTATAGGCATTGTCTTTTATGCGCTTTATATATCTGAAAGAATCGTTCTTAGTAGATTTTTAAGAAGGGTTTGAATTACATTTTAATTAAACTAGATATGGAGTTTGGATGAATTGCTCATACATTAGATTGAGTTTAGATATGAGCACCTTTTATCAAAAGCATTTTATGCTTAATAAAATAGCCATCGCCAAATATTTTCATGAGAATAAAGAAAGGATTTAATACTTTTACTTATTATTTTTCAAAAAGGAATTCCTAGTTATAGTTGTTATTATTGTTCAGAACAAACTCGAAGACTTTTAAAGACAATCACTTCATGAAGGTTCTTATATGAACCATGATTGTTCTTTAATGCTCATATCTCAATCTTTAAATGGTTCTTGTACAAACAATAGTTGTAATAATGACTATATTTCAACCTTTGGAAAGTACTTTAAGAACAATAGCATTGTTATAATGCATATTCCTTGGTCTTATGGAAACGAGTGTTGTGTATTATCCACTATGCTTGAACTCGTATACTCATAATTTGTTATAAATTATATGCAAGTGCATAAGAACAAGGGTTGATATTTATGCTCACATATGGTTGTATGGTAACCTATGGAGTCAAAAATAACATATCATGTTAAGAAATATCTAGAAAACTGATAAGGCTAGAGAAGACAACAAGAGAGTTGCACTTTATTATGGTATTTTTCTTAATATAAAATAATGTTCATGTTACCTTTGAGGTGTCTAATATCATGAACTTGGTAAGAGTCTCGTAGAACTTTAAATTGAAACAAGTCATGGATAGAAGTAGCCAACTAGGCACTTAGATAAGTTGTTGAGTTAAACATAAGCCTTCTTATTTTAATGACATTTCACTTAGTCACAAGAGTGTGAGGGGTGGTGAAGTTGCACATTTCATAACTTGAGTTTCAAGTGTAATATTCAAATGAGTTACATCTTCCTTTATGTAATCTTGACATGGAAACTAGAGATAGAAGGCAGGGTTAGAGAATGTGAGAACACATGACCAGAGGTTCCTTGTCAAACTTATTTGTTAAAACCCATAAGTTTGAAATATATGATGTCTAGACTACTCAATTCGAGCAAGGGTGGGTGAGTAGATGATTACACTTCATGTTAAAGTATTAAATAATAAAAACCTTTGGCCAAGGTGGCATAAAGATCTGCTTGCATCCAGTCAGTTTACTGTGTCGAGAAGCATAATCCAATTAGTTGGTCATGCATAGTTCGGAGGTGTCTATAGTTCTATGTGATAGTTTTGATACTTAATGTTAAGTACAGATGGCAAGCTAATAAGATGAGAGGGGGGGTGAATCATACAAACTTAATCTTCCATAAAAACAATAGATTCAACCTCGGTAACATATACTTCAGTAATATAACTAAAACTGCTAAATATGTAAACTCATAAGCATATAAACATCATAACACTCGTAACACCAGATTTAACGTGGAAACCCAAATAGGGAAAAACCATTGTGGGATTTCGGACCCACTAAGAAATATACTCTTCTAGAGTATGCTCGGTTAAAAGCAAATCCTGTTAAAGATTACAAACACATTGCTAGATGTGACCCGATTAAGGGATTTCCCTCAGATCCGTTAGGATCTTCACCTTGTTAGAAGTGACCTTGTTAAAGGATTTCAAACACTCAATCAGAATGTCACCTTGCTAGAGGGTTTTACAAATAAGACTGTTAATTCCACTCGGTTAAGAGATTTTCTGTCACTTTACAAAATAATAGTAATTAAATCTATCTGCAACTTCACATCTAAAATGCTAAAGCAGATTCTTATTTGCTCGATACAATTTAGTCATAGGACTTATCTTGTCCATCTGCTGGGCTCTATACTCTGTTATTCAAACAGGTCTTCAAGCTTCTGTGCTCGGTAATCACTATGTAGCATCCCTGTGCATACACTTGCCTGCGTACATTGTTTATCAACAGTTCCTTATTTATAAACAATTTGCCAACCGCTTAATCTCCTTGATCACATTTCCCATGATCAATCATAGCCATCAGATCTTCAAACTTGACCAAGTTCAATGTATCCTTCGATCTGAAAACATTTTACCCCGCCTTGGAACTTGCATACATTTCTTGGAACTTGTGCTAGGGTATTGCGGTTCAATCTGAGCTGTAGATCTTCCTGCCAATTTTCCTTTGCCATAGATTCTTTAAAAAACTTCATGCACGACATACCAATCATTTAATCATAACCAGCTCATCAGCTTCCTTCATTAAATAATGCTTTTATTCATTCAATGCATTCTGTTATTACTCGGTTGCAACTCGGTAAATACTAAACTTCACTCGGTAGACATATCGCCTTCATTAACCGATAGCGATAACCTTAGGGTTTACCGACTAGGTTCCTTAGGGTTTACCGACTAGGTTCTTTGCTTGGTAACATAGTATAGTATTAACCCTACAATCAACAACTTATGTAGGATATCAAAACAATCTAAACATCACAATCTCATCATTGTCTAACTCGGTAATAGTTGCCCATTGAATAACTTATTTCTCCCCTTATTCATCACATTCTTTCAGTATCTTTTACCGACATCTTTATACTCACCAAATCATACTTCTTAAGATATGGCAACATCATACTAAATTAGAAAATCAATTTCTTGACATCAATGACAAAATAATAATATTAAGACAGTAAACATCCTTTAGCAGTTATATCCATAATCATCAATGGCCTTCTCAATATCCTAATTGAAATGCCAACAATCTCTCATTGTAATTGGAATGCCAACAATCTCCCTTTGTCTGTTATAATGCCAACACTATGATCAACTAGACCAATGTAGGATACAACACCAAACTCATATGGCAACCTTGACCAATTCCTGTGTTTATACCCTCGTGAAGGGTAGGTCCTCTTTGAGTACCAAGGTGTGTGGGGAATCACCAAGTCTGTTGTTGGAGGAAAAGTACTCGATTGATGATCTCCCTCACACAAATTCAAACCGAGACTTGTGATACAGCTCAATTAGTATAGATTATAGTAGATTCTAAACTCTCTCTTTCTCTACATACTATGTTATTTCATTACTTAATTTGAATGAATGATGTTATTCAGAGAAATGATCATATTAGTATATTATTCAAATTTGTCAAGGCATTTCAGAGTTATCCCTATGTGTTGCTTTGTACATTATCATTACATGTTGAAAAGTTAATTCAAATGCAAAAAAAAATCATATGAAATTTACTAGCATCTTTTACTTTAACTTGTTGATAAATATAGTTACTTTCCATGTTAAAAGAAATGAATATGTTACATATGGTATTAGAGCTACCAGGTCCAATATTGGACCTAGGAGCTCGCCACTTGAAATTGTTTAAGAAATTTAATTTTAAAAAATGTGAACAATGTTCTTGTTCGATTGACAAGAATGAGATCCCATTAAACATCGAGAAAAAAAAGGTTGGTATGAACTGACCTAATTTCCACAAGAAACATAAAATTGAATATGACTAGTTTGAGTGTGCACCACTGTCAGACCATGAAACCTTGTAAAACATCATAAAGAGACTCCATAAGGAAAGGAAAAAGTGGCAAACAAAGAACACAAAATTTTCAACACCATCATCATTTCTAAACCTGAATGATAATCATGAAGTGCCACAAGAGTATAACCACACAAACCCATATAAGGGGAAGAATGTAAAGGAGAAAGAGGAGAACCTACACATTCACCCTACCCCCTATTTTATAATTTCTAATTTTGAAGGATAAGAAGTGCCAATTGAAACATCCCACAGCAGTGATGATAATAGCTTGTAAATATGTAAAATTTGAACAATGTACATAAAAGAACAATACATTGATAATATAAATAATCTACATGCTCTTGAGTAAATAAAAGAGATCATTTTTTGTTGTGTTGTAGATACTTTGTTGATGCATCAATTTAAGTTGGAAATGAAAACACTAATTTTTCATTATAACTGATAAACACCAAATTGTAAATATATAGATACTTGTTTACGTATATGGATCATTCTGCGTATAATTTTAGAGGAACTTAGGAGAGGTTCAATCCCTCCAAAAACCCCATAGAAAAACTAGATCAATTTTTTTCTATTTTGAACAACACTAGAACTAGACTTAGAAAGCTATAACAATAGGTTATGAGCTAGAATATGACAAATGATAATGATCAGGAATCCCAAGAAAGAGGAGACTATAATAGACATGAGAAAAGCACTCAAAGTGAGTATTTTGTCACTCCTCCTAAGTTTGAGGGCTCAGTGTCAGGACACGCTACTCAAGCCTAGCTTATGGAGATGGAAATGTATTTTGAAATCTAAAATTATCATGAAATAACCAAAGTTGTTTGGCAAGCATACCAATTGTCCAGGGAAGATTCCACATGATGGGAAAGCAATAAGATAGAATTGGGCCTAAAATCCACAAGTCTTACATGGGATCAGTTTGTGGTTATATTTAGGGAGAGGTGGCTGCCTCAACTTTTCTTTGATAAAAATTGTTGGACTTCCAAAACCTTCATCAAGGAGACTTCATTATTAATAAATATTGGTAGAAATTCACGCGACTCCTAAAGTATGTACCACAATACCAAGATGATGAAGGGTTTAGGACTATGAAATTCATCATGGGTTTGAACAACTGAATTGGTGGTGCGGTTGATGTTATTGGACCGACCATCATGGATCAGGTTATGAGAAAACAGTTAAATAAGAGCGATGATTGAAGGAAAATGTTGTGTCAAAATAGAAGAGTTGCAAGATGTATAAATGGTCGCAATCCTCCCAACCTCTCAAAAAATAAAGGTGATAAACATGAGATGGAAAAATAAATGACAAAGGGTTTAGAGGAAATAAACATGAATTGACGATAGAGAGAAAAACATCAATAACTCTAAGAAGGATAGGGTTAATTCAAACAGGTCTTCAGAGAGAAGGGGACCTCCAAGAGGATGTTTTACTTGTGGAGGTGATCACTATGTCAACGAGTGCTCAAGAAAAAGTCAAGGGGTACCACAATAGAGAAATACCTTACCATCCCAGTAGGTAGCCTACCAGCAGACGATTCAAAAAGCCTTAGACAATAGGCAGGCTAAATATCAAATTACTCCAATTGAAACAAAAAGTATACTTTATGGAATCCCAGTTTCTATTCTTATAGATATGGGTGCAATTGAGAGTTCCATTGCACCTAAAATTTTAAGTAAATTTCCTAGAGAGATGGTTTTACAACAAATTCTTGGTCTATTTAGTATGCAAATCAGATGAGAGCTCAAGTAGAGAAGTGCCTATTCGAATATAGAGTTGAATTTTTAGGCTTATCAACTGAGGTGAATTTGTATGTAGCCCCTTAGGATCCTACAACGTCATTGTAGGGAGGAATTAGTTATGGAGACATAGGACAAAAGTTGATTGTTTCTCCAAGATAGTTTAATGCTTAGACAATGTTGCCAAGAATAAGGTATTCCTATAAGGCATTCGACAAGAAGTTAGAGTACGACAAGTATCAACCATACAACTTAAGAGAGTCAAAAGGAAAGGGTGCCAACTCTTTACAGTTAAAATGGAAGAGTTAGAGGATTTTAGGGAGATTATAGGTTTAAATGATTTGTTGATCTTCAAATTACAAAGCTCTATGGACTAGGGGAAGAGGATTCTAGTGTTCAAGGTGAAACATTTGCAAAAAAGTACCCCTATTTTTAAGATTATCAGGATGTCTTTCTTGAAGAATTACCAATGTTTTTTTCCTAAAAGAGTTTTTTTTTTTTTTCCCTAGTTTTGGGCATTGGACCAGTACCCAAGGCTCCTTATCGAATAATAACCATAGAGTTAATGGATTTGAAAGCTTTGCTACAAGAATTATTGACTAAGGGTTTGATAAGACCTAGTGTATCACCATGGGGAGTTCCTGTGATCTTCTAAAGAATAAAGAAGGTACTTTGCGCCTACATAGATTGTCATATGCTCAATAAGGCAATGACAAGGATAAAGAACACCCTTTACCACACATAGACAATCTCTTTGATCAAATGTATGAAGCTGCAATATTTTTTAAGATTGGTAGAATTTAGGATATCATGTTGAGGCTAAAGGATGGGGGCATCCATAAGACAACCTTCTAGACAAGATACAAGCACTATGAGTTTATAGTTTTACCTTTTGGAGTCACAAACATCCTGACTACATTCATGAATCTAATGAATAGTATCTTCTGAGATTGTTTAGAGAAGTTTGTCTTAGTATTCCTGAATGATATTCTAGGAATGAAAAATATTATCAACATCTTTAGATTGTTCTTAAGCACTTGAGAGAGCACAAGTTATATAGGGAATTGTGTAAGTGTACCTTCTTTCAAAAGGATGTTCATTATGCAGTACCCCTCCCTCGATCAAACTTTTTAGATACTTATTTTGACTATGGTTGACTTTTTTGGTTGATATTAGTGGATACATTATATGGTGATGTTTTATTCAGATATTATGCTATATTGTTTTATGCTTTGATTTGAGATTCAGTGAATGTTCTTTATGCATCAATTCTTAATTAATGATTAGATGTTAATTTTAATGGATTATTGACCATTGACTAACACATTTACATTGTGTGAGATGTGTTATGTATATGTCATCAAGTATGTGTGTAAGTATATGGGGTGTGAGGAGATGATTTTCCTTCAATCACTTTGGCGAGACAGGGAACGTCACAATTCTCCTTTGTCGGTGTGTCTACCGTGTTTGAATGTATATATGTATGTGTGGTTTGGTGATGCAGGAATTACAAGTACAAGGTTCTAACTTCACCTAGTTCCATAGGTCTAAGCGTACCTAAATAATCCGATGGAAGTGGAGGAGATAATCTTAAGGCCCTAAGTTTCATGCTTAGCCTTGCTCGTCACTAAGCATAGTCAGTCATCGGTCAACCTTCCCTTTGTTGGTATGCGAGTCATGTTCCTACTTTGTTTTGTTGAATTCTGTGTTATGCGTCTTTGAATTTAAATTATTCTTACTTATGATTTTTAATGAGTAATTAATTATTAATACCTTGTGGTTATTAATAATTAATAAATATTGTTTTTGTTTTTTTATATTGCATATAAGGGGATAAGACTATTACAAAAAAATAGTTACAGATTCACCAGTATATCTCAATCTGGACAACAGGTCTAGCCATCACCAGTTTAATAGTTTTACCTAAAATATAAACAAAGATATAGAAGTTTATACATATAGTACGACAGTATTTATGCCAAAAATGGAACAACCATCCATGAGGTACAAAAGGCTGCATCCATCCATGTCACTTATCCTTGAAGGATTTGATCCTGCGGAGCTTCCATCCATGTGGTCCAACCCCTGGGGCCCTCCATCCAAACAACTAGTTTTTCGTCAAGGAGCTCAGTAAGAATCTGGATCTGGTCTCTAATAGGGTCTCTCGCTCTAGCTACCTCTGCTTGCAGGGTCTCCAAAGCTAGGTCCACTTCTTTCTTCCCTTTGAGTGTCTTTTTCCATTTATACCCGTTCTCCATCTCATGAAGGAACATCCTTGCATTTCCATCCTTTATGAATCTGAAGAATTTGTTCTTTTCCACATTCATTGTTACTGCTACCTGCAAGAGAATTCGATGAAGGGTGAGTCCATGAAAAGACTCAGTAAGGGCCCTACTTGAGCCCTGAAATTTATCTTCATTTCTTAATTTCCAAATGTGCCATAAAATCTCAGATGTAAGAACATACCAGAAAAGGTTAGCGTCCTTTTTTAGATCTTTAATGTATCCAATTATAACATCTAAAACATGAAATTGAACATGAAATTGAATACCAAATAATAACCAGATTTCTTTAGCAATGCTACACTCAAAAAAAATATGTCTAATTGATTCAGGAACCCTGCAAATGTTACAGATGTCATTGTTGTTATGATCTTTTCTGATTGGTAACTTGTTTAAAATCAGCAGCCATTTAAAACATTTTTCCTTAGGAGCGACAGGACTACTCCAGAGCCTATTGAACACCTTCTGCCACTGTTTAACTGTAAAATCTGCAAACCACAGCTTGCTAGCATGGGAAATTATTGATTCATCATAAGTTAGGGTCTTATAAATAACACTAGTTTTAACATTACACACTGGGATGGTATTATTCCACAAAAGGTCCTTACAACAATTTGCATCATTATTACATTTTTGGGGCAAAAGCTTCTCACAAGCTTTCTGTAACAAAGTATATGTGCGCTTATGGGAACTCAGCAGGTTAAATTTAGCTCTAAGGGTGTCCCAATCCAGCAGCGTATCATTCTCAATGATATCTTTAAAGCAACAGATGCCTTTTGCCGCCCATGCTTTGGCAGAGCACCCCTGAGTAAGGGCCAAGGGTTTGGATGAGTGTAGGAGGTTCCACCAAATGGATCTAGACCCGTAAATAAACTCATTGTTGCTGACTCTATAATTGCTGATATAAATATTGTTTTTGTAAAATTAAATTTGGAAATAAATGATAAAGTGTATTTTTATGTTTTAATTGATTAAGCAATTATTTTATTTGGTTAGCTAAAGTTGAATTGTTGAATTATTTAGGAAAATTTTATATTATGCTTTCAATTGTTTAAAAAAAAGAAAAGATAAAGTTATTTTTACTTTTATGAAATGTTAGTATTTAAATTGATTTTACATTTAAAAAAAATAAAAATAAATGAAATGAATTCAAATTAGAAATTTAAATGAAAAGGTATTATTTTGGAAAGAAATGGATTTTTTCATTCTTTTGATTTAAAAAATAAAATTGACCTAAAAGGGATATTTTGGGATAAATGCTTTATAATGTGAAATTTTCTTCCAAAAATTTTCATTTGCTATTTGGGGAAAAATATTTTCTGGAAGTCTCTGTGTGTGGTATTTGGCTGGAAAAGTTTGTGGTTGGAGATTTTAGTTTGTAGTTCAAGGCTTGCTCTTCTCCAAACTGTTCTTCTTGGAAATCTTGCCAAGTTGGTATTTTAGATCTTTCATTTTTGCAAAACCTTAGTTTGAATCCAACTCTCTCTTAAGTTTATGTTTGGTGTTTGGAAAGAAATTGAAATTAGTGTTTTTAGTTTCCGTGTTGTTTGTTAAATTTTTATTTTCTCCATTGTTCAAAATGGGGGGGTTATGCTGCCAAAATTTTCTCATTTTGGGCAAACCTAGGAATTGGGTGTGTTTTGAAATTTCAGGGTGTTGAAAGGAAAAAAAAAATTGTGAGAAAAAAATATAAAAAATTATAGACCCTGTACTTGTTTTCTAAACCCTGTTAAAAATTTGTTGTCAAAAGGAAAAAGGAGGGGTGCCATGGGTGGGGACTCGTGGCTTCCCCACTCCATGGGGGGGCCACGATGACTGTGGTAGCCACGTCGTGGCCATCCACAATCATAGGTTGTGGGGGGGCCACATCGTGGCCCCACAGACCACCACCCCTCCTCTTTGAAAGGGGTTGTGTGGCAGCATAAATTGTTAAGGTTTTTTTTTTTAATTTTAATTTTTTTAATATTATTTTAATTAAATTTGTGTGTGTGTGTGTGTCTACATATATTTATATATACATTTTTTATATGTTGGAAAAAAAAAATTGTAGAAAATGAAAAAAATAAAGAGAAAAGGGTAATTTTATTTTGAAAAAGGAAAAAATATCAGATTATATATATATATATGGTTCAATGTGTTTTATGATGGTTGGAAATTTTTGAATTTATGTAGTAAATGTGGATTTGGAATTTCAATTGTATTTTTGAGATGATTATTAATAATGATGTATTTTGGAAACTTCGAAACTTAGAAAACTTAGTCAATTGTGGCTTAGGGAAAACAAAAAAAAAATTGTTTATTTTGAATTAGCAAAGGTGTCTGTTTCATTATGACTGTCTTCACATTTAATTTGAAACTGCAAGTCCTTAGTTTTAAATAGAATAGGCTTGTTCATGTGGTCTTTTCTGTTGGTCAGTCATGTGAGTTGATTGTGTTTTGTCAGTTGATTTAATCTATGTGCAAGGGCTTGTATGACCAAGTGTCTTTCTGATGTCTTGAACTCCTTTGTGTATATTGGGTTTTAAACTTTGGCCTTGGAGTTCTTTTGGGGAAATTTGTGTTTAGTGTCATAAGGAAGAGTGGCTTTCGAGTGGGGGTCACGCCCACAGAGGTTAGCAGGATAACCCCTCGAAAGTTGGTTAAGTGATAACCTAATAATATATTAGGGGTTGGGTAGCTAAAACATTAAGTAAGATAATTGTACCCCGCTCATGGTTGAGTGCTAGTACAGACTCAAGATGCAGTGGGAAGGCCTAGAATGGCAAACCAACAACCTTGTCCTCACGAAAGGATTGTTTGGGTCCACATGAGACTTGGATGCGGTCAGGGGTTCGAGAGAGGTTACCAAGATAACCCATGATGGGGGTTGGGACCTATGGAGGCCTATCAGGATAACCATACCGAGCTATGTGATGACACTCTTCCCTTATGGTCACTAGTGTGTAGCCTTGTAGGTATCACCTGAGTTTTGTTGTGGAGTCAAGTTCAGTGAGTATATGTTTTATGTGAGAATCCTGATGTCATGTTTAGACAATGTGTGTGTACCTAACATGTCATTAGTGGGTCTTATTTCTATCTCCTAGCACGGTGGGGTGGTTCTTTTGAGCCACATGGTCGGGTGGTAGTGCCACTTTCCATCGGGTGTGTTTGTTCCTTCCTACAAGAGTTGGTTTCACAGGTGTTCCAGTTGCTCTTGGATTCTAGTATCTTGTACTTTCAGTTGGATCCTATATGTCATCTTAGTTCATTCTTTGTATATCTTGGACCTTGTATGGTCAATTGTATTATTTGATATGTATGCCTTCATGGCAATATGTAATTTAAATGTAAACATTATGTGATCTTGTGAGACTTAGTGATTTAGTGCAATGTAATATTATTTCAATCATGTGATGCAAATAAATGTGTAGATGAGAATTAAATGGTTAATTGTATATCTATTGTTAGTGTAGACACCTAAAAGTTGCACAATCAATTAAGTAAATTTTATTCATTTCTAATTCCTCCAATCAATCAAATTAAGGTTTAATTAATATCCCTATTCCTCTAATTATCTCATTAATCAAATTAAACATTTGATTCAACCTTATTCTTCTAGCCTAGCCTATTAATTGAGTACCCTTAGCCATTTAATTGAATAAATTCTATTTATTTAATTAAAATCCCTTTTTCCCCTTTTGATTAAATTCACATTTAATTAAAATCATCATCATCATATCGAATCAAGTATCGCATCAGTTTCGCATCGATCAATCAGTTTCACATCAACATCGATTTCTCGTATCCTTACATCAATGATTTTGGACAAGCAACATCATATCAAAATTTTGACGACAAATTGAGCATTTTTCTTTGAATCAACATGTGGTCACACGTTGACTCAAAGAGAGGCAAAATGTAGACATCTAAAAGTTGCACAATCAATTAAGTAAATTTTATTCATTTGTGATTCCTCAAATTAATTAAATTAAGGTTTAATTAATATCCCTATTCCTCTAATTATCTCATTAATCAAATTAAACATTTGATTCAACCCTATTCTTCTAGCCTACCCTATTAATTGAACCCTATTAATTGAATAAATTCTATTTATTTAATTAAAATCCATTTTCCCCTTTTGAATCAATTCACATTTAATTAAAAATCCCCTTTACAAATGAATAAATCCATATTTATTTGTGAATAGTAGCCCCACTTGCAAAATCCTACAAATGCAAGTTGCATCCCTTTTGGCTAAAATAAATCATTTTATTTACCAAAAAATCCTATTTTCCCTCACCCACTTGCAAAATCCTACATTTTTCATTATTCTTCTAAATCCCCTTCTAGAAGTCTTCTAACCCCTTCCTAATCATGTGTTATCCCTTAATCTTGTCACATCCATAAATTTAGGGAAGTCATTTCCCTAAAAATGGGGAAAGTCTTTCGAATGTGTGGAAGACTATACCTTTTTCAACAAGTTAACTTATTGAGTATTCCAAGTTTGTAAGGCTATAACAAAACCACTAGAGGTTTCCCTCTTTGGTCAAGTAACCTTACAAAAGCCTTCCCAAGGCATTTAATGCCTCTTGCAAGCCCACACCCCTTAGCCATCATGGTTGTCCCTTTGACCATTTTCCATGTTGCACGAGAGCTTACCTCTTGGGTAATAGCCTGCTTCCTTGGATAAAAGCATTATCGAATGATGTCACCCCTTGAATCCTTCCCTAATGCTTAATTAGCATCTAATGCTTTCTTAGCATCCCCTCAAACCATCTCAAGGTGACATTTGTCAACTTGGGATTGGATTGAATTCCTCCCATGGATTGATAACTTTCAATCCTAGCCCTTGTTGAGATTATTCAATCTCAACCATCCATTTCTCCAATTTCCCTATAAATAGAGCTCATATCTCTCCCAATTCATCAAGTCTTTTGTGAATCAAAATTATAGTCACATTGCAGGCTAAGGAGCTCTCTTTGTCATCACCAAGCATCAAATTCATCTTCAAGCATCCAAGCATTAGCATCAAGCATCCATCTCATAACATTTAGACTCATTTTGGTTCATCTTTTAGCTTAATTCATTTCTTTTACAAGTCTTGCATCTTCATATTAGCTTAATTAAATCACATAGCATCCTTAGCTTTTGATTTGGAACTCATCTTTGCATCCTAATCATCTAGCTTGCATCCTTCATCTTCATCTTTTCATCTTAGCATTTTTTTAGAATCTTAGTTGCATCCATTTAAATTCTAGTTGCATCTTCATAACTCATTCCTTAGGTTGACATCTAGAGGATCGAGCTACTCTCCCAAGTGAGGGCCAACTTGAATCCAATGATACTTAGGGATAAAGGACAATGAGGTGATTTTAGAAGGTTTTAACTCATTTCTTGTATTTTGATTTCTAACAATCAAACACAATACTTCATTGGTGTGTTTGAAGTGTTTTCCTTCTTGCAGGTGGAAGACCACATCTTCAGGCATACATTAATTGGCGCCCACCGTGGGGCTAGATCCCTAAAATCCAATTTTTCTACAGGTTCACGCAAGTTCATATGAGTGTTAAACGAGAGTTCCAATTTTGTTGTACGAGAACCTCCCATTTGTCGTATGGGCATGTAAGGAAACTCGTACGAGTTTCTGATGAAAACAGAGCTATTTTTCTATTTTATTATGTATTTTGCCTATTTTCTAAGATCGTACGAGCTAAGGTTTGAACTAGTACAAGTAAATTATTTACTCGTATTGGAGCATAGGAATTCTCGTATAAGAATGTGAGAGAACTCGTATGAGTTTTTGCTTTCTGATTCCTCATATGGAAAACAAAAAACTTTTTTTCTTTAGGAGTCTTTTGATATATATGGAATATAGCATTTAAGTATAAGAAAGAGAAAAGAGAAAAGGAATTCCATATATATTGTCAGGATGTTTGAGAGGGGTTTCAGACCTCTAAGAGATATAATGCAAAATCTAGTTTTTGGAGGATCCTCCAAATTTTAGACTTAGTCAAATTTTAGGGCATTTCAGGATCAGGAGTGAAAATTTTTTTTTATAACCGAGACTTAAAATTAGGCTTCTGTAAGCCCACTAAAAGATTTAACATTTCACTAACTTTTCTTCTTGCAGGTCACTAACAATTTCTTGCAGGATTGGAGGAGTCAGAATTAGGAGTTTGATTTCTTTCTAGCTTTTCAAGATAGGTAAAAAGAATTCATTTTCCTTTGGTTTAAAAAGAATCTCATCTTTCATTGTGGGCTAAAAATCAACTACATCTTCATTTGGGCTTAAAAAGAATCTCATTGTAAGGTAAAAAGAACAACAAATCAAACACTTTGCTTTCTTGCAAGTTAGGGAAAAACATTTCAATTTGGGCTTTAAAAGAACAAGAATCTTTCATTTCTTGCAAAGGTAAAATTCACAATCAACCTTTTATTTGCAAGTTAAAAAGAACAATCAACTTGTCCCTTTTGCAAACTCGATTTACTTTATAGCAACATGCTTTCATTTTGTTGACCAAGATTTCACTTTCCTAGTTAGAAAACAATTGCTATGTGAAACTAAAAGAAGACCATGTTTGATTGGAGCAACATCTCCAATTAGAGGGTTAGCAAACAATTGACTTGAAGGATAAAATGAACTTTTGAGTGTTTTTTCTTAAGTGGTAGGTATATGCTCTCCCCTTAATTGGGTGATCCAAAAGCCAAACCCACTTTTTACTTGCTTTCTTTATTTCAAGCATTTAGAACCTTTAGAAGGCTTGCCCTTCTGAGTTGCTCTTAGAGCGCCATTAAGGCCGATGAGAGGGGAAAAACGTAAGTGGGCAACGACTGTATTACCAAGTTTACCAACCCACTATAATGAAATGTGGAGGCTGATGAAAATCTCCTCCAATGGAAGTGTGTATTTGATAGCCTTCCCCTAGTATCCTTGTGGTGCGAAAATCCTTTGTTCTAAAGGTTGGGAAGCCTCTTAATTGAGTTTATCATTTTCTGTGCCAAATGAAATCCTTACTACAAACCATAGAAATAGAGACTTTGAGCCGAGTTAGTTGCCAAACATTGGCTATATCATAGTGCAAGGGTGGGGAAGAATAAAACCATATATCTCTCAAGATAACTACCCAATTGTGAAGCAATTCACTTTGGGTTAATTTTTGGTAAAATGCAAAAAAACAGGCATCCTCTAGGGGGTGACAAAATTGTTTGAGTTGATGGAGTATCGAGACTAGTGGGCTATGATATAGTTAATGACCTTTGAATAAAGAGTCTATTTGATGTGTCTTTTGTTGTGAATCAAACCTGCGACAACATCGGGGATTTGAAAACATCCTCACAAAACATACACTCAATGTTTAGCATTGGGATGACCATTATTTTCATGTGTGCTATGTCTTCTTGTCACAAATATTAAAACATCTTGCAAAATAATCAATCAATCGCACTCAAAAATCAGTTCAAAACAAAGAGCAAAGAGCAACCTTCGAGAGAGTTTCCAAATCCAACAAGTACCTTTGTGAAAATAGTTTTCAAATCATCAACTATCTTGAGATAATATTTCATCCAATGAGATTAAGGAATATCAAATAGAGTTATCAAAGGTTCCACCATCCAACAATCTTAGCAACATCAATACCTAGTTTGATCTCAAGTCGTTAAATTTAAGTCTCTATATCGTGAGGCTTTACTCATATCATTTGACACACTTTGTCGCAGGGGCGAATCAAACTAAACCTATACTTGACAAGTAAGCTTGATTTTTGAAACAAAGAATCCATCCAACAAATCTACATCAACATTTATTATTTTATATGACCATTCCCCATATCTTGAGAAGAAGAAGTCTTTATCAAAAGACTAAGTTGAAGAAGAGACAACTTGGTCCAAGGGCCCTTATCAAGAGGAGGAAATTTCTCTATGTCAATCGACAACTATTTCTCTCACATAGAGTATTCTTGCATCATATGCGCTTGTACCTTCAAGGCAAATCCAACGAATTTGATGAAGAGCATTTGAGAAATAGAGCTTTCACTCAGTATATAGCTTTTGATTATCGCAAGAACAAAGGGGGAAAGATCAATCTCGCTTTCTATCCTAAATTTTGTATCACATACAACGAAGCTTGACAAGAACCACCAACCCCTATAAGAGAACATGAAGAAGAACAAATCCCCTTTGTAATGGAAGAGTTTTATTAAGCAACACATCTATGGCTACCAACACAAGATCTAGGAAGAACAAAGAGTGGGATCCTCAACCAGAGTCAAGTATGGGTTTCAAAGAACCTAACCCCTTTTATGAGTATGCCCATAGGGAAGAAGAAGAAATCATCGATGAACTCATACGACAATGCCAACAAAATGCTTCTTTCCAAAAGCTTATGGAAAGACTCATAGAAAGTGACAAGCAAAAGTACCTTCTTATGCTCAATAGCAAAGGGGTAAAAATTCTTGAGGATTTTGATATGGAAATTCCTAGCAACACCAATGAAAGGATTCCATGCACAAGGTCAAAATGTTATATCTTAGATGAAGATTGGGAAAATGACGATGATCAAGGTAGGCATGACAATGACCAAGGTAAAGATGACTAGGATCAAAACAATGACAATAACCAAGACCAAAATGAAGATAACAACCAAGGTCAAGGTAAAAATGGTGAAAGAATAAGAGCCAACCATTGAGGAGGCAACAACAATGATGCTCCTTTGAACCTCATTACCCAACAACTCCAAGCCTTGAAACAACAAATGAGAGACATGCAATAAGGGACCACTACAAGATATTCATTAGTGAATATTTGTCCATACCCCTTTGATAGAAGGTTGAAAATGGTGTCTTTTCCACCAAACTCGAGTATCTCATAATATCATAAGTATAATGGTAGGAGTGATCCTCATGATCGCATCAAGGAATTCTGCACCATGAGAGTTTGCCCACAACGACACCTATATGATGAGGTTATTTCCAAGAAGCTTGGGAGGTCAAACCATGGAATGGCTCTCTAAAATCACACCTCCTATAAGATAATATGATGAGTTGGTGAATAAATTCATTTCACAATACCCATATAATATCCAACACGAGGTTACCATGCTTGATCTATGTAACACAAAGCAAAAATCCAATGAGAGATTCATGGTATTCCTGCAAAGATGGAGGCACATGGTCTTGAGGTATCCCCGTGATGTGCCTGAAAAGGAGAAAATGTATATCTTTATAGACAATTTGAATACCAAAATGCGTTATCAACTAAAACTACAATGTCTACCTAGTTTCCAAAAGCTCATAGAAAATGGTATCCAAGTGGAAGAGGCCTCAATCTAAAAGGGGACCTTGAAGTTCACCAACAAAGGTCCTAACTCATCCAATATTAACACCTACAATAACCACTACAATAACTTAGACAAGTCTAAATTTTGGACTAAAAATAAGAATGTGGTTAATGATGGTGTAGTGGACAATGTTAAACCCAAGCAAATGGTTCTCAACCTATCAGGTGTTACACCTCCCAACAATAATCAATGAAATAGGAATCCAAACAACAACAACAACTACCAATGCAACAATCAAGGCAACACTAGCGACAACCAAGGAAACAACAATCAAGGGGGTTACACCAAACCCTCCTTTTATAAAAGAACTTTTACACCATTGGGGCAATCCCTTGAATCAAAATTTTGAGAATTGTTGATGAACAAAGTTATTTCATTACCTTCCATATGTGACTATGAACCCCAATTTAAGCCATCATGGTGGAATGATTCACATTTTTATGAATATCATCGCAACAAGGGACATCACACAAACAACTGCATGAGGTTGAAAAACTTGGTTGAAGATTTACTAGAAAAGAGAGACATAACAGTGGATGGCCATAAGACCAATAATGATCACACAACATTCAAAGATTCCCTCTCCAATTACAACAAGGGAGGATCATCCACATCTGATAACAAAGGATCTCGTATTAACCACATCTATGACAACATCATCAACTACATCTTGGCTGCTGACAATCAGGTGAAACAATCAAGAATAAACAAGAACATGCACCCGTGAATGTGACAACGAGAGCGCAAAAGCATGTCCTCGAGGGGAGCACATCTAAAACATCAACTCTTCCCCCACAACTCAATATAGTCTTGTGGACCAACTACAAAGGACACAAGCTCAAATCTCCATCTTGGAGCTATTGAGAATCTCACCAGCTCACAAGGACATTTTGGAGAAAGCTCTTGATACTACGATCCAACCCAATTTGGACCTGGATAGATTCCAAGCTATGGTGGCACATTTGGTTTTACCTCATATCTTATCATTCTCAAAGCATGATGACGTCTCTTTAAATCATCCTCATAATACCCCATTTCACATTTAAGTGTTAGTCTATAAACATCGGGTTAAAAGAGTACTTATAGATGGAGGAGCAGGTTTAAATATTTGTACTCTAAAGCTCCTCCGTGCATTGGGTTTCTTTGAGAAAACTATTGATCCAAAAAGAAGAATCACCATCAAGGCCTATGACGATGAAGAAAGATCATCAAAAGGTGTGGTAGTCCTACCTATTCAAGTGGGACTAGTGCTAAAAGAAACAGTTTGCCAAGTCCTAGATATAGACTTGTCCTACAACATCCTCTTGGGTCACCCTTGGATCCATGAAATGCAAACCGTACCTTCCACCTATCACCAATGCATCAAATTTCCTTTTGATGGACAAGAAATCATCATTTCAGCAGACGCCAATGCTTCTCAATATCGCAACACATTGAAAGCAGTGCAAGATGTCCTAGTACCACACAACAGAGAAGCTTCACCATCTCATCATCAAACAACCAGGAAAAACTCAAGTCTTTATTTCTAGACTTTGAGAGACAACTACATATCAAGGACAATGGAATGGGAGAGTATTCCTTTGAAACTCTATCCCCTGGATCACATCGTTTACTATCTACATCATGACAACCATCAAAACAACCCATAGATAATTTTGAGGGTGCCTTCATCCAAGCAAGAACACCAGAAGAAAAATCAGAAGATAAAGACATCCTTAGTTGGCTCTACAAGGATGAAGAAGAAGCACGAGCAACAACAATAGAGGTCATAATCCCAATAGAACAATATGGTAATGGGTTTTGGATCATGCAACGAATGGGATATAAAGGAAAAGGATCTATCGGAAAGCACCAAGAAGGCATCATAGAACCCATACAACCCCCTTCACAATTTGCAAAAGACAAAACAAGACTTGGGTATGGCCAACATTTTCCGCCAGCACAGAAAGCTCACCATCAAAAACTTCAAAGCAAGAAAAAAAAATAACGACGACTCATGGCAAGAAGCACTACACCAAGCAACATAAAAGACAAGGAAGGAGAAAAAGCATGAAGAAGTCTTGAAACAACAAGAAGAACTCGCTATTCAAAAGGAGGAAGCTTCTTATAAGAAAGTACATCATATACAAGAACCTGTTCAAACTAAGGTTGAGCCACAACCTAAAGAAATTGCTACTCATAGAAAAGAAAAAAATATATGAACAAATTCAAAAGATATAGGAAAACATCGATCTCAAATCAGAACAAGCTACTAAAATTGTGTCAATTATTAGTGATCTTTTCTCACCATACAATATACCTGTAAGATTCGGCAAGGTAAGCTAGGACAGTGATTCTGAAACCGATTCCAATTAATATGAGTGGGATAGTCATTCTGCTGTTACTGAAGATATTGAGGTGGATACAATCCACGCATACGTACCCATTTCTCATGAGGGACAAGGCTTAAGATCTCGACCGTTTGAATTCAGGCCACAACATATCTGCGAGGCTACTGAGAATGAGAAACAACAATACGAACAAGGCACTGTCGAGGAAAGTACCATCAAAGACCATGAGAATATCATAGACCTCACCAATATCCCAAACAACTATAATGATGTCTCCATCATGACCATCACGATTGCAGACCTCAACCCGCCAAATGACCCAATGCCACTCGTATACCCTGACCTCATAAACTGGAATGAACATGAGCATATAAGCCTACCCAACTTCCGCAATGATGATGCCATTTTCCAATACCTTTGTTCAATAAACTCGGAAACATGCTCCACTAGCAGATCTTCAAGTGACACCTTCACAGAGGGGGGTGCCAAGTCTTTCAGTCATAAAAATAAAGAAAAAAAGAAAAAAGGATCTAATGATCAAAACCATTCTATGGCAGTATTAGATCACAAAAGGCGTATCCAAAGGTGAAAACCTCTTCGAGGCACTTGAGGATGAAAGACTTGACACCTTGCCCAAACATTATCAAGAAAGATCAACCATTTTGATTGAGCCAACTCAATCTATCAACCTTGGCACTCAAGAAACAAAAAAACTCGTCCACCTTGCAAAATCATTAACTGAGCAAGAGAGACCAAATTTCACCATTTTTTTCAAGAGAAGCAAGTCAACTTCTCTTGGTCATACACAGACATGCCCGAAATTGATCCAGATCTCATCATGCATCACTTATTCATAGCTCTAGGGGCCAAACCCGTCAAACAATAGCTCAGAAAGATGAATCCACATGTGGCACTACTAGTCAAAGCTGAACTAAAGAAACTACTGGACATCGAATTTATCCGACCTATAGACTATGTAGAGTGGATCTCAAACATTGTACCTATCTCCAAGCTAGACAAAATCATAAGGATTTGAACCGACTTTATAGATCTTAATCAAGCTTGTCCCAAAGATGACTTCCCACTTCCAAGCATAGACGTTATTGTAGATCTCACAACATGACATGCAATGTTATCATTAATGGATGGCTTCTCGGGCTATAATAAAATCAAGATAGCCCCCAAAGATCAAAACAAGACTGCATTCACATGCCCATGGGGAACCTATTGCTGGAACGTCATGCCTTTCGACCTTAAGAATGCAGGAGCCACCTATCAAAGAACAATGACCACTATTTTCCATGACATGATGCACACATTCATGGAGGATTATGTAGATGATCTACTAGCTAAATCTTCCACAAGAGAAGGCCATCTAGAAATTTTAGAAAATATATTCACAAGGTTAGAATAGTTTAATGTCAGGTTGAACCCTAAAAAGTGCATCTTTGGTGTTACTTCAGACAAGCTATTGGGTTACATTGTATCGAAAAAAGGCATAGAGGTTGATCCAGCAAAGGTCCAAGCAATCATGGAGATGCCACCTCCTAGAAACATTAGCCAACTCAGATCTCTGCAAGGGCAGTTGCAATCCATTCAAAGATTCATATCTCAGCTGGCAGATAAATGTCTTTCGTTCACACATCTATTGCATAAACACGTGGCTTTCAGGTGGAAAGATAAGTGTGCAGAATCCTTTCATCAACTCAAGTAGTACTTAATGAATCCACCTGTTTTGGTGCCACCAACAGTAGGAAAACCCCTTATTCTGAACATAACTGCAAAAGAAGTATCATTAGGAGCACTCTTAGCTCAAGGGGATTCAATAGGAAAAGAACGAGTCATTTACTACATCAGCAAGACATTGAATGGCTATGAACTTAATTATACATTCATCGAGAAAGCATGCTTAGCTGTGTTGTTTGCTTCCCAAAAGTTGCGACACTACATGTTAGCACATACCATCAAGCTAGTGGTGAAAATTGATCCATTAAAGTACCTACTCAGCAAAGCTGCTCTGACAGGAAGGTTGGAAAAATGGGTTATGATCCTAAGTGAATTTGACATTCAATACACTGAAAGAAGAGCTATCAAGGGGCAAGTGATTGCAAAACAACTGGCCGAGGCACCACTACAAGACCATCAATTGATCCAAGTAGACTTTCCCGATAGGGATATTCTTAACATCAACACCAAGCAGTGGATTCTTTACTTTGATGGATCTTTTACTCAACATGGGTCAGGGGTTGGCATTCTCTTTGTCACTCTCGAAGGACATACCATCCCAAGATCATACAAATTAATGTTCCCCTGCACCAATAATGTGGCATAATATGAGGCACTCATGAGTGGCATCGAGGTGGTTGTTGAATGGGAGATAACTGAACTAAAAGTCTATGGATATTCACAATTGATCATCAATCAGGTCAATGTTGATTATCAAACAAAGGATGGCAAACCGATGCCCTACAAGTGCATGGTGGATGACTTCAAGAAATATTTTGTGAATATCACCTTTGAACAAATACCAAGGTTGGACAACAAAGCGGCTAATGCAATGGCCATTATCACTTCTCTCTTACAAATACCAGCAAAGAAGGGTCGCTATGAATTCCTAGTGGAGCAATTGTTTTCCCCATCCTATGACAATTTCGCATCCTACGTCATTTGTTCCTTAATCGGTACCAACTCACCCCTCTACGAGAAGATATATTACTATCTCAAAAATAATACTCTCCCACCCGACCTATCTCGCAACCAAAAATGAAGCTTCATCTGACAAGCCACCCATTATACCTTAACCGCTGACACACTTTACCGTCGAGGTCTAGATGGTACTCTTCTTTGATGCCTCAATCGTAACGAATCTGACTTTGCCTTACATGAGCTTCACGAAGGTATTTGTGGTACGCATTCAAGTGGTCCTACTCTTGCCAAGAAACTTTTGAGAATGGGATATTACTGGCCGACAATGGAGAGAGAGTCCTATCAATTTGCTAGGAAATGTCCTAAATGCCAATTTCACGGTAACCTCATACATGCACCAACACAGGAGCTGCAACCATTCACCGCAGCTTAGCCTTTCAGTCGGTGGAGACTTGACCTAGTAGGAAAGATTCATCCTTTCTCTTCAAATGAACACAAGTTCATTATCACCGCCACTGAATACTTCACCAAGTGGATCAAAGCGGTCCTAATGACCATCGTGACTAGAAGACAGATCTCATCATTCATCCTCAACTATCTCATTTGTAGATATGACATCCCTAGTTCCATCTTCACAAATAATGGACGTCCTTTCAAGAATCAGGATGTACAAGAACTATGCGAGCGATTAAATATCCAACATTGCTATTCCACACCGTACTATCCTCAAGGGAATGGCCAAGTAGAGGCATCGAATAAAACCATATTGAAAATCCTCAAGAAAATAGTGAATGATGCTGGCAAAGATTGGCACATGCAACTCAATCTAGCACTTTGGGCTTACATAATGAGTATCCACACACCTACAAGAGCTAGACTATATTCATTGGTGTATGGTTCAAAAGAAAGAAATCCCATCTCTCTGAGTATCTTTGAAGGGCCTCATACCAAATGAGGAATATCGAGTAAACAGGTTGCAAGAACTAGAGCTTCTTGATGAAAAATGACAGTGTGTCTATGACCATCTCAAGGCATATCAACAAAGAATGTGTAGAAGCTACAACCATAAGGTCATTCCTAGGGCCTTTAAAGTTGGTGATCTTGTCCTCAAAGAAAATCCTAGAAATCAGCAAGATCGAGAAAAGAAGGGGAAATTTTAACCTAATTGGTTGGGACCCTTTGGCATCATAGTTGCCTATGGATCAGGGGCCTATCAACTATCAACTTCAAAAGGGGACATGCTCGACGAACCAACCGACAACATCCATCTGAAGAAGTTCTACACTTGAGTTGTCCAATGCACGGATCAAGCAAAAAAACAAAAAAACAAAATAAAATAAAAGTATCAAAAATCGTCACTAAGGTGAAAACCTGGCAAACAAGCACCTTGGGACACAAAAAATAAAAATAAAAAATTGCATTAAAAACAAGTGGTGAAAACCTGGCAACAGGCGCTACCTGTGATAAGCAACTCCTTCATCTATAAGTACTGGTACATATCTCGGCACCAACTGATCTTGACTAAAGGCCATCCAAGAATACTTTGTCACGCAACACCTATCCCATACATACTTAGCATAGTCACTGTCCTTAATTATCTAAACAATTATCTGCATCATATCATACCATGGCTTGGTGATTAGTTGTCCATATCTATATTGAGTAGTATCAAGAGTGGGGGTGGGTTTTGTGACCTCGCTAAGGGCATCTCACCTTTGGGTTTCAACATTAGATCAAACACGCATCAAGAGAAAACAACGATCACGACAAATCAACAAGGAACATATCAATGTGTGAGCACAAACAGAGAGGGGAAACATCAAGGCTCTTTGAACTAATTACAACTAAACAAAGATCATACTTGAAGATGTTTTATGTGACAAAAATACATTCCAAATAGCATGCATGTTTACTTATGGTTTTCAATCTTTTGCTTATCATATCTCCTGAGCACCTCCAAGATGTCTCACGACTAGAGACGCAAGGAAAGAATGTGATGTTTTATTTGTCTGCTATATGTGAGCGAAGCCTTTTACCAAACAAATTTGTCCTACAAAGAAATCAGGTGGCATATCATTGAGGATATTTTGGATTTGCATGGGACCAAGGTTAACTCTTGCTTGATCTTGTTTGTTTACACAAGCAACACTCAGGTCATCTTGGTTCAATTATACCTTGACGCTTATGTCATCTTGCAATATCAAAACCCATGTAAGTTATATTCAGGTCGTTATGGTTCAATTATACCATGATGCTTGTATCAACTTTCAACAAATCAAGGCTCGATGATGAAAATAAAGGAAGCACTGACACTTTGATCGCAACAGATGGAAACATTGAGAACAAGAATGCATAGTAAGCTTTGCATTAGCTGCACATCATTATCATTTTAATCTTGCATTAGGTTGCATATCATTTTAAGCTTTGCATTAGTTGCACATCATTATCATCTTAACCCTGCATTAAGGTGCATATCATTTTAATCGTGCATTAGATTGCATATCATTATCATTTTAGCCTTGCATCAGGTTGCATATGATCATTAGGTGCATTCTTAATATCATATTAAGTTTGCATTATCATTATCATATCATTGCAATACATCTCATTTTCAAGATACATCTCACATCATTATCACATCATTTTATCACATCATGGCACATAGTCGCATCATTAAATCATATTAGGTTTTGCATCTCATTAGGAACACATCTTGCATTCCCGTACATAAGCATATCATGTCAAAACCATTTTTGCATATCCAATAACATCATCAAAAGCACACAAAAAGCATGCATCAAAACATATAGTATCAATTAGGAATGCATCAAAATCATCTTAAAAAGCATGTAGATCATAAGCAATCATCATAACCACACACATCACATTATCTGCAAAAATCATGACAATCATGCACACCATATAGCTTATCAAAATAAAATGTATCCATGTCAATATCATTTCATCATGCATACGTGTGACTACATGTTGATCCAAAAAGAAATAATGATATAAGTCAAAGCAAATCATCCATAAAAGCAATGAATGTCCAAAGTTCTTGGATATCATATCAATAAGTCCATCAAAGCGATATCAATCAAGCAATCACACAATCAACAATCAATCACACAAGGGGCATCTAGCAACAAAGATCCTCCTATCAACATCCAGTCTCAACATTAAGTCTCGTATCAAATCAAACATCATATCGACGCAAGTGAACCATATCAACATCAAATCAGACCCATATCGAATTAGGACCCAATCTTTGCTCCATATCGAAATTGACCCATATCGAATTGGATCCATATCAAATCAGGACCCAATATTTGTTCCATATCGAATTTGACCCATATCAAACCAGATCCATATCGAATCAGGACCCAATCTTTGCTCCATATCAAATTTGACCCATATCGAACCAGATCCATATCAAATTTGACCCATATCAAATCAGGACCCAATCTTTGATCCATATCGACTTTGATCCATATCGACTTTGATCCATATCGAATCAGATATGTATCAAATTAGACCCATATTGACTAAGCACCCATATAGCCTAGGCTGACACAGGTGATTATGTTCCCTCAGTGGATGAATGAAGTATGTACACGCTATCCTCACATAATCTCACCTCCATTTTTCAAACTTATTAAATCTATCGGGCAATAAATTCTCAAAAATTCACAAATCCTCACAAAATCGTAAAAATTTATAAAGATAAAAAATCGTTGAACAATTGCACCTCCCCCCTCAACGAATACAATTTTTTCAATTTATCGCCCGAGGGGGCATATCATCATCATCATCATATCGAATCAAGTATCACATCAATTTCACATTGATCAATCAGTTTCACATCAACAATGATTTCTCATATCCAGGGACTTACACCAATGATTTTGGACAAGCATCATCATATCAAAATTTTGACGACAAATTGAATATTTTTCTTTGAATCAACATGTGGTCACACGTTGACACAAAGAGGGGCAAAATGTAGACACCTAAAAGTTGCACAATCTATTAAGTAAATATTATTCATTTCTAATTCCTCCAATTAATTAAATTAAGGTTTAATTAATATCCCTATTCCTCTAATTATCTCATTAATCAAATTAAACATTTGATTCAACCCTATTCTTCTAGCCTAGCCTATTACCCTTAGCCATTTAATTGAATAAATTCTATTTATTTATTTAAAATCCCTTTCCCCTTTTGATTAAATTCACATTTAATTAAAAATCCCCTTTACAAATAAATAAATCCATATTTATTTGTGAATAGTAGCCCCACTTGCAAAATCCTAAAAATGCAAGTTGCATTCCTTATGGCTAAAATAAATCATTTTATTTACCAAAAATTCCTATTTTCCCTCACCCACTTGCAAAATCCTACATTTTCCATTATTCTTCTAAATCCCCTTCTAGAAGTCTTCTAACCCCTTCCTAATCATGTTTTATCCCTTAATCTTGTCACATCCCTGAATTTAGGGAAGTCATTTCCCTAAAAATGGGGAAAGCCTTCCAAATGTGTGGAAGACTCTACCTTTTTCAACAAGTTAACTTGTTGAGTATTCCAAGTTTGTAAGACTATGACAAAACCACTAGAGGTTTCCCTCTTTGGTCAAGTAACCTTACAAAATCCTTCCCAAGGCATTTAATGCCTCTTGCAAGCCCACGTCCCTTAGCCATCATGGTTGTCCCTTTGACCATTTTTCATGTTGCACAAGAGCTTACCTCTTGGGTAATAACCTACTTCCTTGGATAAAAGCATTATCCAATGATGTCACCCCTTGAAGCCTTCCCTAATGCTTAATTAGCATCTAATGCTTGCTTAGCATCCCCTCAAGCCATCTCAAGGTCACATTTGTCAACTTGGGATTGGATTGAATTCCTCCCATGGATTGATAACTTTCAATCCTAGCCCTTGTTGAGATTATTCAATCTCAACCATCCATTTCTCCAATTTCCCTATAAATAGAGCTCATTTCTCTCCCAATTCATCAAGTCTTTTGTGCATCAAAATTATAGTCACATTGCAGGTTAAGGATCTCTCTTTGTCATCACCAAGCATCAAATTCATTTTCAAGCATCCAAGCATTAGCATCAAGCATCCATCTCATAGCATTTAGACTCATTTTAGTTCATCTTTTAGCTTAATTCATTTCTTTTACAAGTCTCGCATCTTCATATTAGCTTAGTTAAATCACATAGCATCTTAGCTTTCAATTTGGGACTCATCTTTGCATCTTAATCATCTAGCTTGCATCCTTCATCTCCATCTCTTCATCTTGGCATTTTTCTAGAATCTTAGTTGCATCCATTTAGGTTCTAGTTGCATCTTCATAACTCGTTCCTTAAGTTGACATCCAAAGGATCAAGCTACTCTCCCAAGTGAGGGCCAACTTGAATCCAAAGATACTTAGGGATAGAGGACAATGAGGCGATTTCAGAAAGTTTTAACTCATTTCTTGTATTTTGATTTCTAACAATCTAACACAATGCTTCATTGGTGTGTTTGAAGTGTTTTCCTTCTTGTAGGTGGAAGACCACATTTTCTGGCACATAGTTAGTATTTTTGATGAAATGTAATGGGAAGAATCCTCATGAATGGAATTTAGACATGTTAATGTTATCTCACACTATTGGATGAATTAATCATTGTTTAAGCGTAATTGTGTCTTTATGTTTAAATCATCTTAATTGGATTAGTTAACGTTAAGCACTGTTTAGATTAAATCATGAAAACCATGTTGGGAAACCCTTTAGGAGTTAAGTCTAGTCTTTCGTTGTGTAATTTAAATGTAATGCTAACTTAATGCATCATTTAACTTATTAAAGTTTTAAAAAACAACTATTTACACTCATTTCAAGTGTTTTAGTTTAATCCCTTCGAGGTTTCCTAGCGGGGCGTTACACATTATTTGGGCCATATAATTTATGTTGAGGGAATAGTGGTAGATCCAACCAAGATTATGGCAATACTTGAATGGCCAACCCCTAGGAACGTACACAAAGTTCATAGATTTATGGGTTTGGTAGGATACTATAGGAAGTGTAAGAAAAGATTTGAAGGGAAATAGAAGTATGAGGAAGCGTTCAATCGCCTAAAGGAGATATTGACATCAATACCCATTTTGAAAGTACCAGACAAAGAGGGTCATTTTGTAGTGATTACCGATGCCACGGGGCAAGACTTAGGTGGAGTAATCATGCAAGAAGGGTGTATGATTGCATATGAATCTAAAAAATTAAAGTCATACAAGTAGAATTATGCTCCTCGTGACCTAGAACTAGTAGTGATTATGCATGCTCTTTAGATGTTGTGGCACTATTTGAACTAGTTTCAATCTGTGAAGATCTGAAGTATACATTTTCTCAACCGAATTGTAATTAGGTGAATAGGATTCACAAGTCTATGCCTGCAAACTTGAAATCTATTTCATGCCTAATGGTTTTTAGGAATTGCATGCAGAAAATATCAATTATATGCAAATAAAGATTAAACAAAGGAATGAAATACATTGAAATAATAACAAAGAGGAGACAATTTTAACGTAGTTCACCCAAACTCGGGATACATCCACCAAATAGAGTCCAAAATTATTATCTAGTAAATCAAATTGATTACAACCAACAATCCCTTGCAACTCAATACCGCTGCAAAATGCTACAAAATTCACTACTGAAAACCCTAACCCTTAGTCATTTTATCAAGACTTATGTTGGTTACAATTTTAGGGTTACAATATGTCAACCAATAGAAAAATAACACATGACGCCGTTATAAAATAATAAAAGACATTTGGGCCCACGAGGCACTACTCCTCAACCCCACCCTATATTGCGATAGGGAACGCACCAGGGGCGTTGCCCCTGCACACCCATTAAATAATTTAGGGGGAAACTGTACCGATAGAAGTGAGGAAAATTGAACCTCTGTGTCTGATTAGGCTCCATACAACAACATAGGCTACTTTCAAAGGTGAATGATCCACTAAGCTCAAGATGGCTTAAGCAAAAAGTGGATTTAGTGGTCCTTTGTCATGTGGGGACTATGACTATGCAACTGTAAGTTAAGAAGGATACAAGATGGGGTGAAAAGATGACTTTCTATGTGCATTGGAAAATAATAAACTGATAGATAGATTATATCAGAATAACCAACATAATAACAAATTGAGACTAACTTGTAAAATGAATTTCGAGCAAAATTAGAGGGACTAGGGTGCTTAGATCGACTCACTTCTAGGACTAGGGCATCCCGCTCGACCTACTCCCAACAGTTTCAACTTCAACAAATTGTAGATTGTAGATCACCTCCTAATTGCCCTGTAGTTGTTTTTGTGGCTCCGTCACCTGTTCCTGCACAAAATAAAAGAGAAAATATTAACTAAAAAGGAGTTTGCCTAAGTCAACCCCCAACTTAGGAAATAATCTTGAAATTGAAATGAATTGTACTTGAAAAGAAAACATGTTGATATGGAGAAGAGGCTAGATTTGAGAATGAAGATGTCTTATACCTTAATGATGCAAATTTTCTTTGAAGATGATCATAAATGTTGATCCAATAGAACGACTCCATAAAAACCTAAAGGAAATCATAAAATATGTGCTTGCATGAAGGTTGTTGAAGCTCGCCACAATGAAGTAAATGGTGGGATGAAATGCCTTGAATTCTTGAAATGCGAAATTGTAGTTGAGAGCTTGAATTGAATTGAGTCTACCTCCCAAAATGGAGGATGAATTCCTTATATACCTCTCCCAAGCATATTGGGGTGCAAAAATCAGAGCAGCCCGACATGGGCAAATAATTCCCACTTAACCAAGCTGACTCTTAAGTGGTTTAAATTTGGGCCCAAACACTAGGGAGTGGGGTGCCCTCATTGGGCTTCTTCAAAGACTGGGGCACCCAAGGCACCCTTCTCTCTCTAATATGGTCTCAAATTGGGTCTTGAGGTCCAAAATGGGAAGGAGAAGCTGGAATGAAATATGAAATTGAGTTGGGATGAATGAGATCAGATGCGGGAGGCCATACATGCCAAAATAGAGCCTGGTTGAGAAAGAAATTGCATAGGGATGTAGTTTATGACGCTAATTTTAGCCCCCACTTTAGTGAAAGTATGAGCCTACATACATACTCACGATAAAGTAGAAGAAAGAGAAAGAGAGATAGGCATGATCAATCCTGCAAAGGGATATGACAAGGTTCTAAGTTCATTGGAGAAAGCCCCCAAACCAAGGAGCTAAACTTGTTCAACCACGTGCAAGGACATACAAAAACAAACAAAAACAAAAGACACACAAAAAGGATCCAAGATAAATAGTTGAAGAGACCTCGATAATCAAAATGTCTCAACCACTAATATCACCCTCATAATGCTATTACAAGAGCACAAGTGGTTGCATGTAAAGAGAAAGAACACACATCAAAGATGAGACGAGACTCCATGGTCCAACCAACTAGCAAAGCATGCTATGGGATCATGGACGAGAGGAAAAAGAAGCATGAGTTCCATGGCCTAGTAAGATGCGTTATGCTAGATAATCCATGAAATAGGAGGAAGAGTAGAAAACAATATAGAAAGTTGTGTTATGCTAGTTCCACACATTTAAAGAGAGCTCAATGTAAAGAGAGAGTTGAAAAGTCTAACAAGTTGTGTTATGCTAGTCAATGCATTTGAAGGATAACCAAGGAAAGCATTTTATCCAATGAAATTCACTAAAAATGGTGCAAAAGGATGACCAAGGAGAGAATTGTATCCACTTGCTAAAAATGATGTGAAAGGATGACCAAGTAAAGCATTGTATCTAAGGAAATCCGCTAAAAATGGTTCAAAAGGGAGACCAAGGAAAGCATTGTCTCCAAGGAAATCCGCCAAAAATGGTGCAAAAGGGTGACCAAGGAAAGCATTGTCTCCAAGGAAATCTGCCAAAAGCAGTGCAAAAGGATGACCAAGTAAAGCATTATCTCCGAGAAAATCCGCAACTTGAATTGAAAAAGGATAACCAAGTAAAGCATTATGAAAGGAAAACTACAATATAGTATACAAGGAGGCCGCATATATGCCCCCCTCCTTAAGATGGAAACATAGGGCTATGGTGGCATCTTAAGAAAAAGAAGAACAAGGATACACACCCTCAATCACCAAGGAGATATTCTTAAACAACAATGTACATGCAACCCTAGCCAAAGAGGCATAACTCTTGTGAGCCAAGGAAGAGATAATTGCGAGATATCTTGCAACAAGTGTAAAGGGATCCTTTCGAGGGATAAAAGGATGAAGAGATCATCATTCAAAGATATCCACCTCCAAAAGATAGAGAGGATCTTTGATGAAGATAATGTCTTTGAAAAGGAGAAGGAGACTAAGAATACACACCTTCTCTCATTGCTATGAAAAAGTGGATCCTTAGTGAAATATTCCCCCGTCCTTAAGATGAAAACATAGGCCTATGGTGGTATCTTGTGGAAAAGAAGAATGAGGATACACACCCTCAATCACCAAGGAGGTATCCTTAAACAATAATCTACATGCAACCCTAGCCAAAGAGGCATAACTCTTGTGAGCCAAGGAAGAGATAATTGTGAGATATCTTGCAACAAGTGTAAAGGGGTCCTTTTGAGGGATAAAAGGAGGAAGAGAATATTATCCAAAGATATCCATCTCCAAAAAATAGAGAGGATATTTGATAAAGATAACATCTTTGAAAAGGAGAAGGAGACTAAGAATACACACCTTCTCCCATTGTTAGGAAAAAGTAGATCCTTAGAGAAGGATTGCACACATTCACTAACAAGAGATTGTTCATAAGAAATGCACTCTTTCAAACAAATAATAGGTCCTATACAAGGAACACTAATGGACACACATAAAGGATAATTCTATGCAAGATAGGACATCAGGTTATGAAAAATGCATCTCATAAAGGAAATGCGATGTTTGGAAAAAAAAAAAGAGAGAGGATTGAAATGAAATGCTATTCTTGCCCCCCCGTGCATGGAGACAAGGATAACCATGATGAAGGATCACATATCTTCTAAGGAGAGATTATTCATAAGTGATGTACCATTTCAAGTAAGGAATAGGCTCTAACGAAGGAACACACATGTACTCACGTGAAGAATAATTCTATGCAAGAAAGGATATCAAGTTATGAAAGATACAACTCAACAAAGAAAAGGTGAATCCTTGGATATGATAAACTATTAAAAACTATTCCTACCCCCAAAAATAGAGACAAGAATAAATAGATTATTATGTTGCTCATTTAGTAGTGATTGCACCTAAAATTGCACCACCATGAATGGCAATAAGCCCCCGATAGGTAAGCTAACAATGTCACATAGTAAGGAACAACACGATAGGAACCTAATTTTTTTTTGAAATGATCATAAGAAATACACCGTCCATTGTCACATATTACTTTTATGATACCTAAGTCAATACATATTATTGTATTTTAATTTGAAAATCTTATCATTCATTAGGAGAATGACCATGGATTTTATGATACTTAAAAAAAGTAGAATTTTCAAGATGTTGCCTACATTTCTTTATTTGTTTAGGCCAAAGAAGAGAAATTAAGTTGGCATGAAGAAGGATAGATGAAACATTATCTCATTGTAATGCCACATTGGAATGAGAAGACATGGATTCACTAGACAATGGGGAAGGAGATGTTGACAAGGGAAGAGGTTGGAAACTTAGATCTTCATTGGAAAAGTGTGATTTCTCATGACTTTTAAGACTTTTTTGCACACATCCTAAAACATGTCCATTGTATCCATGTGTAGGGTTAGGAAAGGGTTTTCTTTTAGGTGGAATTGGAATGAAGTTTAAAGAGGCCTAATCAATATCCAGACATGTGGTAGGATAAAAATTTTGATTCTCAAATTGAAGCCTCTTAGATTTGCTACAAAAAGAGGGTGTGAAATATAATGACCCAAAATCATCCTCCAAGAGTTCCTCTTTAGGAACATCTTTAGTACGAGATGGTGTCTTTGTCAGAACTGGTGAGAGGATTGTAGGAACTTAAAAAGTATATTGTGCTTCAATTTGTATGTTCTTGTCGGCTTCCAAAGTAAACACTTTGTTATTATATGTGTAAGGCACCACATGATAATCAAGTTGATAATTCACTCTATCCTTAAAAACAATTTTTGGTTTTTGTTGAGGTTGTGAGACATTTTGATGAAGATGGACAACAACTTTAAGCTTCTCAACAACGTGAATTGCATTAGTTTGATCTTGGTTATGTTCTTTATTTTCGAGAGAGAGAGCATTGAAACTATTATAATGATGGGAAATGATATCATCCTCTTGCTCTAAGGTATCTTCACGATTAAGACAAGACAAACTTTATGAAAGGGACATTCATATCTCATCAATGCTTCACCTCTAGGGGGAATGACATCGAAACAAAAAGAAGGTATGGTATCATTAGGAAAGGTAGCTACAATTAGCAAATATTTGGGAGAATATTGAAATTTAACACACGTCAAATATTTTTCTTCTATTTATTGATTTCCTCGATGAGATATTACAAATATATAGGAGTTACATCTCCTACTTTACAGAAGGAACTCGTATAGCAAATTATCTATTTTGATGACTTGTTTTAACAACTCAACAAATAATTATTCTCACATTTGTAAATAGCTACGTGAGTCATGTTAACAAATCTCATTATGTGAACACTAACAATACATTTCCCAACATTTCTCCCCTTAGTGTGAACATGGTAAGAATTCACACCCTACATTTGCAGCAAGACCAACTCTTGTGGCTTGTGATCTTGATTCAAAATGAAAGGCAACTCCCATCAACCTTTCATGGGTTTCACACAGGTTTACCACAAACTTGGACATGAACAAGAACCCACTCATATGGTTTTTTGGATTACCACTAACCTTTTCAATATCCATGAACTCCATTACACTAGTTGTTTTGTTCATTATTGTGTATGGTAAAAATGGATAACAACAATAACAATGTTGGAAGACTAAATGAATTCAACCACAAAAACCCAAGCCCAACAACAACAAAGATCCACTATAACATATGAAGATTACCTAAGACAATGCAAATCAAATGGAATCACAAAGATTATACCATCACATGTCCAATTAGACATGACAATTTTAGGTGTCTACATTTTGCCCCTCTTTGAGACAATGCGGCTTGTCGCGTTGTTTCAAAGAAAATAATATGAACTGATACAAAGTTGCCCCAAGATGGGAATGATATGCCCCCTTGAGAGACTGGATAAAAATGTCTGAAAAGATCGCAAACAATCTCTCGATAAGAAAGAAAGAAAGGCTAGAATAGACTGACCGAATAGGATAGAGTGACAGAGTCACGGGATAAAGAAGACCGACTCGGGAAACGAGGGCTAGGGCTAGGGTAGTTTATAAGATAGACCATGAGGGGAAAACATCCTCATTGTCATCCACACATCCAAGAGATCAGAGTGCAGAGCGACATAGAGCAGCAACAGTCAGCAGCGATGGCATTGGTTCACAGATTCGATCGCGTTCACTGATTTCAGAGGCCAGTAGAGGCAGGAGAGCCGGTAAGTACCACAAACCTCCTTGTACTTTGGTGTAATAAATGTTGTCATAAATGCATGCTAGGTAGTGCAATAAATGCATGTTTAGGAAATGTCAAAAATGTCAAAAAATGTGTAGGCGTGTCTACGTAGGTGCCAGGTGCGTCTGTGTTGGCTAGGCGCATCTGTGTTTGTGCCAGGCACGTCTATGCAGAAAAAGCATATGTGCCAAATGCGCGCGCGTCTACGTTGTTCAGGTGCGCTTGTGAAATGTAGGCACATTTGTGCAGAACAGACGCGTCTGTGCAAAGCATAGGCACGTCATGCGCGTTTATGCAGTCTATAAGCGCGTTTATGTCATCAAGTCGCGTTTATGTCTTCAAGGTCAAATCGACAGTTCTGTGATGAACATACGCTGTCGATTGGATAAGCTGCTGAGAGGATACACTCAAGCAAGTCCTCTAGGGAAGACGAGGGTAGCAAATAAGGCTAGGATTGACAATTCTGTGATAAAACATACGTTGCCAATTAGGAAACTACTCGAGAGGATTCACTCAAGCAGAGGCCCTAGGATAGGATAGATCAAGGCACTTTGTGATGAACAGTGAGTACCAAGACATAGTACTTTGTGATGAATAGGGAGTACTAAAATATGAGCAGCACTTTGTAATGAACAGTGAGTGCAAATGTGAGCAACACTTTGTGATGAACAGAGAGTGCAAAACACGTAGTACTTTGTGATGAACAGGGAGTACCACTAGGATAATCAACAACACTTTGTGATGAACAGTGAGTGTCACTAGAATAGAAGCAACACTTTGTGATGAACAGTGAGTGTTACTAGGATAGAGTACCATACGCACTTAGATAAAAAGTAGCATTTTGTGATGAACAGTGAATGCCACTATGACTGACATGATTGATTTGCTTGACTGCAGGAGTACCTACCTATGCTGGAGTCACGAGAGAGATTTCCGTCGACTCAGAGGTTGCGACCAGAGTTGACATTCGAGGACAAAGTTGCCATTGAGGGTATGGGTTTGTGATATATTTTGTAAGTGCCTGAGTTTCGGGTGAACATGGGGTTGCTGACTGTGTTGGCTAAGAGATGGCACTCAAAGACTTGTACGTTTCATTTACCGATGGGTGAGATGACGGTCACCTTAGAGGATGTTTACAGGATTCTACAGGTACTGATCGATGGGGAGTTGATTCCTTATGATCAAGAGGGAGATAGGGAGGCCCTGAGACGAGTGTTTCAAGATCCCGGCCTAGAGATGAGAGTTGGACACGTGGCATGGGACACGATGACAGCGACAGGACTGGCACTACCAACAATGCTAGGAGCAGTGATCAGTGGGTTCCTGTGTCCAGACAGGGTGACACGAGGGTTGGTTGTGGGCTGGGGGAGCACCTTAGAGACACTGGTTACACAACACACCAGATATGCCTGGGGACCGTGTGTACTGGCACACTTGTACTATGAACTGCATCAGTTTGTGTATCATGGATCTGTAGGATTGGGCTGCGGAGTTACATTGTTGCAGGTATGGACCTATGAGCATCTACTGGTTACCCGACCGATACACTTCAGGGGCAGGGGTCATGGACGTAGTTTTGTGCTTTTATATGATATGATTACATCACAGCCACGGATTGGCAGGTTGGAGCATTGGCATTGAGTCTTATATGAGATCGACATTGTGATATGGAGGTCGTACCTTAGGTGCGAGCAGTGGGAGGATGATGCAATGGATATACCTTATACCTTCCGGAGTAGATATCTGATTGGGCTAACACCCTATGTATTAGAGAGATAGTTGGTTGACAGGGTATGCAGGCAGTTTGGCCATATTCAGGGGATGCCACAGGGTTCCGGGATGTATGCTCAGACAGTCAGGGATCAGGCACAGTTTGGGCCATTGTTGTCGTATGATCAGGCCGTGATGCAGCTAGTGGAGATGGTTCCCTTATCGTGGGATATGTGGGCAGAGATTGAGGATGCAGAGTATATTGCATATTGGGTGGAGCATCCATTCCAATGACTGACTGACCCCGGGGAGGCGATAGATGGAGATGGTGAGGGGGATGGAGATGATGATGGAGATGATGGAGGTAGAGGTCGACGGAGGAGGTGGGGTGCAGTTGGAGAGAGGAGGGTGGCTCCACAGAGAGAGGGTGGGGAGGAGAGACAGGTTCGGGTGGTAAGGGGTCGTGGTGGATTGCCATTACAGGTGCCAGTAGCATAGGGTCCTAGACAAGTACAGGGACAGGGGCAAAGGCAGGTACAGGTACAGGCACAGGCACCAGTACAGGGGGAGCCACAGGCAGAGGCACAGGGGGCCGAGGAGGAGGAGGATGAGCTGCTTGAGCTGAGGGAGATCTGCCAGGGATAGGTAGATGAGATTCAAGACCTGGAGAGGGAGACAACTAGGCTCAAGAGGCAACTGAGGGTGACAGAGCATGAGCGGGATCAGGCTATCCAACAGTATACTGAGGCTGAGACAGCGCTGAGGGCTAGGAGGTAGGCGACAGAGGATATAAGGGCTGGATATGCCTATGTTCTATGGGCAGGGGAGGAGATAGGTTATTGGTGAGACCTATATTACGGGGCAGTGCCACCAGAGCAGCAGGTGAGGAGCTTCCGCAAACCATCACGGACAGCGACAGCTACGGGAGGGAGCCAGAGGAGATAGGTGTCCAACGGTGGGGTTATGGGTCCTCCACCACCACCAGATAGAGGGGACAGGAGGGATGATCCTGGGGCGGGTCCTTCTAGGGCTCAGACTCCGTCGAGGCCAAGTGGCTCCATGAGAGCGAGTTCATCATAGCCGTAGAGGGCTCCCTATGTATCAGTGTTTTGTACGATTTTGTATTATGATGTAGACACCTCCGGGTGATTGTAGCCATATGATTTTGACATCATTGTATCATGACACTTTATATATATATGAGATGATTCATCTTTGTGGCAGCTATATGCATGTGTACCTATGTGATGAGATGTTTCATGATGTATGTTTCTATGTGATGCTTATGATAGGGATGCAAATATGTACATGAGGAGATGCAATATTTTTGTTCTTTTATGTTTTATATGTTGTGCCAATGCAAATGTGAATGTATGAAATGCAAATGAATATGATAATGCAAATGATTATTTACATGGTGAAAATATGAAATGTTCTAATATGTGTTGTGTGCAGGATGTGATGCAATTGTGATATCTATATGTATGTATGAAATGCTAACATGTGATAATGCAGGTGCAACTACATGAAATGTAAATGTTTTTGGCATGTCATTATACTCAGTCATGTGATAGCGGGCTACACGGACTCAAGAAGGACGATGGAAGTCAATCAAAAAAGGGGGATGGAAGATAGAAGATATGAAAGTGAAAGAGCTTCTTGTGCATTATCATCATTGAGCTTTATTATTGAAAGTAGGTTATGACAATCAAGGCATATGTTCGACCCAAAAAGTCATTGTACCTGTTTGCATAGAGATAAGACAGTCGCAAACAAAGAATGCCCCAGTTCATACTAGACTCTCAATGTCCTCATATCCTTGGACAAGTCATAGCATTACTAAGAGACAATCCACAGACAATAAAAGAAAAATAGGTGACGATACCCCATCCTCGCCTTTCTAGTCAAAGACATCCTGGAGATAGAATCTCTAGTCAGAGACATCCTGGAAAAGCTAAAAGACATGTCACCAGAAAGATAAAGTCAAAAGAAAACCAAGACTCGACACCAACATCCACTGTAGTCCTCAAGTTTAGTGTCTCTTGTCACTTGTATAAGTCTTATTTGATTGTGATCACAATGTTTACTTTCACAAAAAGGATAGATAGCACTGAACCATAATGTTGTCTGAGTCTGTCGAAAGATTTGATTTGTTGAAGTCCAATGTTGCTGCTATGTCTCATCTGAAACTGACCAAATCCATGAAACTGATACTTTATTGCGAAGAAGATGAAACTTTATTGCGGATTGTGATGCAAGTGTTGCTTTATTATGGATTATGCGCGGATAGACTGAAGAAAGCTGGAAGAAACTGTACTCCTCGAACAGGTGATGCTCTCAGTTCCACACCCATCACTAGACGTAGGATTTGCCTTAGCCACAGATAGGAGCTGATTTATTATGGATGAAGAAAGGTGAAAAGGGAGGTTATTATGGATGGCTAACCAATCTTAGGTAGATCAATAACAAGCCATGATGGGAATGTGTATGTTTATTATGGATGAATAGGTCGTGAGTGTGTGCAAAGTGAAAGGATGAAATGGAATCCTGAAGGAGGGAGGAGCAATGTCTCTACACATGGCACTGGTGACCTAGTTTTCACCATGGTACTTGCCCAGGGCGCCACCGAAGTGGTTTTCACTGTTGGACAAAATGTTTTTCTTTACTTTTTTGATTTTTTTGATTTTTTTGTGTCACAAGACGCCTGTTTGCCAGGTTTTCACCAAGTAACGATTTTTTATTTTATGATTTTTTGTATTTTGAAAATTTTGAATTTTTTTTGTATTTATGGATTAGGATATTCCGAAGATCTATGTGTAAAACCTATGAAGGTGCATGTTGTCGATAGGATCCTCTAAATGTTCACCCTCTATGGTTGAGAGTTGATATGCCCCAGATCCATATGCTGTTGTAATGATGTAAGGACCAAGCCAGTTAGGTTCGAACTTGCCCTTCTTCTCTCTGTCTTGCTGATTTTTGGGGTTTTCTCTGAGAACCAAATCACCTACCTCAAATGTGCAAGGCTTGACTTTGTGATTGTATTTGTGACTCATTCATTGTTGATAAGCCTTGAGATGATTAAAAGTAGTTTGTCTTCGTTCATCCAATAGTTCAAGTTCTTGCAAGCGAGAGACCCTGTAGTCTTCATCACTGATAATGTTTTGCAAAGAGACTCATAAAGAGGGTAGCTCGACCTCAATAGGCAAGATAGCTTCAGCGCCGTAGACAAGTGAATAGGGTGTAGCTCCTATAGGTGTGTGGACGCTTGTGCGATAGGCCCAAAGTGCAGGATTAAGTTGGATATGCCAATTACGGCCAGCGTCGTCGACTGTCTTTTTTAAGATTTTAAGGATTGTTTTATTAGACGCCCGAGCTTGACCGTTACCTTGGAGGTAATATGGTGTGGAGAAACGATGGGAAATATGGAAGTGGTCATAGAGTTCACAAACATCCTAATTTTTGAAGGGACGCCCGTTATCAGTGATAATGGAAACAGGAATACCATATCATCAAATGATATAGTTGAGAATGAATGTAGCAATTTGTTTTCCAGTGACTTGCATGAGAGGCACAACTTCAATCCATTTTGTGAAATACTCTGTGGCAGTGATAATGAATTTATGACCGTTGGAGGATGGAGGGTGAATCTTGTAAGGAAGTTAAGTAGCGGAAACAACTTCCTACACTAACCTTGAGAGGAGGGTAATGCAAAAATTTTTCAGATCATTACAACAGTTATAGAAAATAGAAATAGATATAATAACATTCATACCACAACACAATGATTTACGTGGGGAAAACCCTTTCGGGAGAAAAACCCCACCCTCCAAAAGTAGCTCAATATTTTATTCAGCAATCAAAAACAGATTACAACATACTTGCAGAGCAAGCTCTTCGCAGGAGTACCATTAATCAGAGATTCAGAGGCAACTCAATAGCCATAAGACTCTTACACACAACCTCTATCTCTCACACCTCATAAATAGGAGATACAATATAGGAAACCGTCAAACGGTATTACAAAACCATGGGCGAAAACCACCCAATAAGGTGTAGCCGACCTTATCTCCCTTCTAGATGCCCTATGACATGTTAAAGCACACATCAACACGTGTCGCTCCCTTTTTACAGCTCATTTATGTATTTGATTCAAATTATTTTTCCTATTTCAGGAGTACAAACTTCCGGAGGCCATAACTTGAGAACCGGGTGTCCGATTGACGAACCGTTTGAAGCACCGGAAAGCTCGCGAAGTGCTCTATCACCTCGTAACCCGCTTCGCCGGTTACAGCCACTTTTCAGGGTGTTTCAGAGCCTCTAAAGTCCCCAAAATTAAGTTTAAATATTTTATTGCACCCCTCCAAGACGAAAACATTAATATCTTCAAAACTAGTTGTGACCTTGCGACGCAACTTTACCGGAATGCTTATCTAACCAACCAGAAGCTTTAGGGAGAGTTTCGCACCATTTCGTGCTCAAATGAAAACTTACTATAAATAGTAACCTCGCATAAATGCAAGGTTGAGACACCATTTTTCCCAACAAATCTTGCCTATGAGATCGAGTCCCCACTGACAAAAGGGCCAAGGAGTCGCAATTGGTTGAAGTTCTTGTGCTGGCGCATGGATGAGGTCTCCATGAAGTTGACACTGCTTACATTTCTTAACAAACTAATATGAATCTTTTCCATATTGGGCCAGTAATATCCAATCCTGATAAGTTTCTTGGCTAAGGTAGGACCACTAGAATGTGGACCACATATCCCTTCATGAACTTCATGTAACACAACCTGAGCTTCATCCCTTTCCAAACATCTAAGAAGAGTGCCATCTAGACCTTGACGATATAGGACATCGACTAAAATGACGTATCGAGAAGATTGGCAAATGAAAGTGCGACGTTGGTTATTGGATAGGTCAGGAGGAAAGGTATTATCATGAAGGTATGTGAAAATGGAACCATATAACTGGGACTCAGGACCGACAACACATATTATCTCAGTAGCAGTGATTTCATATGAAGGAACCAAAAGGTTATCCACCAAGAACTCATAGCGGGTCTCATTCGAAGGTAGATTGATCAGTGAAACAATTGTAGCCATGGCATCTGCAACTCGATTCTGCTCTTTTGGTATCTGCTCAAAGTCTATCTTTATGAAAATTTGTTTCAGGTCATCCACCATTATTTTGTAAGGCATTAATTTCTCATCCTTTGTTTGGTAATCATCAGTTGCTTGACGAATTACAAGTTGAGAGTCCACAAAAACGCGAAGTTCCTGGATCTTCCACTGAACTGCAATCCGTAATCCAGTTGTTAATGCCTCGTATTCTGCTATGTTATTAGTGCAGGGAAATGATAATCGATATGATTTTGGTATAGAATCCCCTTGAGGAGTTATGAAGAGGATGCCAGCTCCTACCCCATGCTGTGTGTATGAGTTGTCAAAGTATAGTTGCCATGGCTTTGCATGTGACACTGTTAAAATGGATTCATTTGGAAATTCTGAAGTTAGAGGAACATCATCTATCATGGGGGCATCTGCTAACTGATCTGCGATGGCTTGTCCTTTTATTGCTTTTGTGTCCACATACTCGATGTCGAATTCACTCAGGATCATTACCCATTTGGCTAGTTGCCCAGTAAGTGTTGCTTTATTGAGAAGGTATTTCAATGGATTGATCCTTGCAACCAACTTAGTCTTATGAGTTAGCATGTAATGTCGTAATTTCTGTGAAGCAAAGACCACGATGAGACATGCACGCTCAATTGGTGTGTAGTTTAGCTCATATCCCACTAATGTGCGACTGATATAGTATACTGCCTTTTCTTTGCCCTCAGCAACTTGTTGTGCTAAGAGTGCCCCCAATGCTGTTGAAGTAGTTGATATGTATAGTAATAAAGGTTGATTTGGAACTGGTGGCATCAAAACTGGCGGATTCAGAAGATAATCTTTGAGTATCTGGAAAGCCAGTTGACAATTATCATCCCATTTGAATTTAACATTTTTATGTATCAAGTGCTAAAAGGGATTACATTTATCTGCAAGTTGTGCTATGAATCTTCGTATGGATTGAAGTCTCCCTTGCAAAAATCGAAGCTGACTGATGTTTCGTGGTGGTTGCATCTCTAGGATGGCCTTGACTTTTGTTGGATCGACTTCAATTCCTTTTTTTGATACAATGAATCCCAGGAGCTTCCCGGAGGTTACTCCAAAGACACATTTCTTGGGGTTTAATCTTACTTTATATTTTTCCAACCGATCAAAGATGACTGAAAGTATGTCCAAATGTGTATCTTTGTCTATTGATTTTCCCAAGAGGTCGTCAACATAATCTTCCACAGTAACGTGCATGAGATCATGAAAGATAGTAGTCATGGCTCTTTGATATGTAGCGCCTGCATTTTTTAGCCCAAAGGGCATGACATTCCAGCAGAAGGTTCCCCAAGGACAAGTAAATGTCGTTTTGTGCTGATCCTCGCATGCAATTTTTATTTGATTGTAACCAGATAATCCATCCATCAAAGATAACATCGCATGACCTACTGTGAGATCGACGATCAAGTCAATATTTGGTAATGGAAAATCATCCTTAGGACAAGCTTTGTTGATGTCTCTAAAATCTGTACATATTCTGATGCTACGATCTGGTTTACTGACAGGCACTAAGTTGGAGATCCATTCAGGATAATCAATTGGGCATATGAATCCGACATCCAATAATTTCTCAAGTTCTGCTTTGACTAGTAATGCCACTTGTGGATGCATCTTTCTTAATTTCTGTTTCACTAGTTTTGCCCCCAGTTTAACTGTCAAATGATGCATTACCAAATCCGGATCCAATCTAGGCATATCGGCGTATGACCATGCAAAGTTGATTTGTCGTTCTGTGAAGAAACTTATGAATTTTGACCTTTCTGACTTTGTCAAAGATTGAGCCAGGAATATGTTGTGTGGAACTTCTTTTGTACCAATGTTTGTTATGATAGTCTCCTCTACCAACATGGATGACTTTTCCTCATATGATGCTGGGAGAATGTCGAGCCTTCCATCTTAGGGTGCCTCAGAGAGGTTTTCGCCCTCAGATACGTCCTTTCTTTTTACTTTTTTGGGGTCAGACAGCGCCACAGTGTGGTTTTCGCCATAAGACCCTTGGTTTGTTTTTATTTTTTTATTTTTGTGATTGGAAGGTCCGACACCCTCACCAAAATATGCCATGTTGTTGAGTTCTATAGTGTATCCTGCTTTATGGTCCCCAGGGGGAATATCCTCTTATATGCCAAGATAGTCAATAAGGGCTTCATCATTTTGGAATGTGTCAAACTGTTCAGGTCCTTCATGGTCCCAGTCAATAAGTTGGTGGTGAACAAGGGGAAGGCCTTTGATGTCTTCAAAGTTAGCGAGGTTAAGAGTGAAGATGCAGTTATATTAAGGTATGTATCGAGGTCATCATTGGAACTTTCCTCATCAGTCTCGATCGTGAACGAATCCAAATTATCATCACTAGTAGCGCATTCCCGGATAGGTGTTCTCATTCTATGTGATTTCAACCCAGGACCTAGAGGCAAAGACTATATGGGATCCTCTGGGGTTGTTTCTTGACCAACTTTGAATTTCCTATTAATTTCCTCTTCTTCTGTTGGTTCACTTGGTTCTCTAAATGTCTCGGTGAGCTCATAGTCACTAGAGGATTTGTCTGAACCCCATTCCCATTCATTGGAGTCTGTGGAATAGCGATTTTCTTGTTGAATTTCAGCAACTTTGATTTGTAATGCTTCTTCTGTCCTTTGAGTATGAACCTTGGAAGTCATGAAACCAAGTCCTTTGGAACACTCCTTTTTGGGTGTCAATTCAGGTTGTAAAGGCTCAATGATGCCTTCTTTTCTTAATCCAAGAGGACTTTTGCCATCATACCCAAATTTTTGTAGGATCTTGAACCCTTTGCCATGCTTTTCACATGGTATGCTGATATGATCTTGTGTATCATTTTTAGGGTCTTTGTAAAGCATTTTGTATAAGTCTTCTTCTTCCAGTTCACCCCATCTTTGAAAGATAGTAGGGTCCCATTTGAGTATAATGATAGACACCTACTTATTAGGATGTGGTCTTCGATGTTCTTTTGGTGAATTCATGACTTGTTGTAAGTACATGGTTTGATTCAAAGTGTATTCACTCGTACCCTTGTCCTAGAATTTCCCTTTAAGCTCACCTTGTTTTGATGTCGAAGGTTTTAATGACTCAGGATCAATGTATGCAAAAGAAGGAACAACTTCCCTATTACTTGGGATGATCGTTTCAGTTTTTGGTCTCAAGTTATTGCACTATATGAATGGATTAGGATCTCCATTAACTGCTATTTCAACTCCGTTGTGAGGAAACTTGATGCATTGGTGATATGTAGATGGGACCGCCCTCATTTCATGAATCCAAGGATGTCCTAGCAATATGTTGTATGTGAGATCAAGATCTAGTACTTAACAAACCACATCCTTTGTAGTCAACCCAACTCGAAGAGGTAAGGTGACTGTGCCTTTGGATGAACGCTCTTCATCATCGTATGCTTTGATGGTAATTTTGTTTGTAGAATTCATAGCTTTGTTGGAATATCCCAATTGTTTAATAATGCTCAATGTACAAATGTTTAGACCTGCTCCTCCATCTATTAGGACTCATTTGATTCGATGTTTGTGTATGAAGGCTTCAATTTGTAAAGGTGCATTATGTGGCTAACTTACAGAGGCGTCATCGACTTCTGTGAATGTAAGGGAGTGTGGAATGGAAAGGTATCCCACCATGGCTTGAAATTGGTCCACGTTCAGATCAGTAGGGATGGAAGTGTCTCTCAAGATTTTGTCAATAATGGCTTTATGTGCAGGGGATATGCATAAAAGCTCAAGGATGGAGATAAGCGCGGGTGTCTTCCCTAACTGTTCTACAAGGTCATACTTGTGCTCAGTCGATGAGGAATCTGTGTTTTTAGCTGGAGCACCTTGCAAAGTGAATTTACCTCGACGAGTTGTGACATTACATTTAGAGGTAGGTTCAGAAGAAGATCCAACACCTTTTAGGACAATCTTGGATCTTTGGGTAGAATTCTCAGGTGTTTTGTCCTTGATGATAATGGTAGAGACATAATTGTCCATCGAGATGTGATTGATAGTTGAATCATAATTATAGGATGCTCTGGTATAGTTGGTCTGGTCATATGTGGCTGCAGCTTTTCCCTTGTCATGCTTTGGGAATGGTTCCTTAAACATTTCATGTTCTTGATTAGATGAGTGTCCTTCAATCTCGATGTCACCTGTATCAATGAGATCTTGTATGATGTTCTTCAATCGATGACAATTTCCTATTTTATGACCCTTGCTCTTATGGAATTCACAATACTCATCATCATTCCACCAATTTGGTTTGACCTTTGGCTCGTATGGAGGAAAATCTGGAATTGTGATTACTTTGTTTGCCACTAGCTTCTTGAAAGCTGACTCAAGTGGTTCTCCCAATGGGGTGTACTTCCTTCGTGATCTAGAAGTTGTTTGAGTATTCACTTGATTGTTTGTAGAGCTTGATCCCGAAAAAACAATTTTGGGTCGCATTGTATTGGCATCGACAACACCATCATTGATTGTGTTCTTGTTTTTATTCCAAAATCTTGGCTTATCTTTTCCTTTAAAGTCATCTTTGTTTTCCTTGAATATCTTAATGGCTCCTTGTTCAATTAGGACTTTTTCTATCGCTAAGCCTTTTTCAATGACGTCCTTGAAGGTGGAAAAACAAGCTTTCCTTAGATCATAGCCAGTGTCTTTGTTAACATTCTGGGTGAACATCTCCACCATTTGTTTTTGTGGAATTTCACAGGAGCATCTGTTGGCTAGATTCCTCCATCTTTGTAAAAATGATGAAAAAGACTCTCCATCCTTTTGCTTGGTGTTGCACAAAGTAGTGACTGATATGTCTATCTCTATGTTGTATGAGAAATGTTGGATAAATGCCTCTGCTAAGTCACCCCATGACTTAATACCAAGTGGAAGTTGGGAGAACCATTCCATAGCTTGATCACCTAGGCTTTGTGGGAATAATCTCATCAAATATGTCTCTTCTGAAGCTACCTCAATGCAAGCTGTGAAAAATTGTCTTATGTGTGCCTTAGGATCCCCTTTTCCTCTATACTTATCAAACTTAGGTGTCACAAAGTGTGTAGGAAAAGGAGGCATTGGAATGCTCTTGTCAAATGGATAAGGACACATGTCTCTCATTGTGTAAGTTGGCTTCGGTGTATTTATGTCCTCCATTTTCTTTTGTAAGTCCCTGATTTGTTGTTCCAAATTGTTCTTAGGTGGAGATCGACTTCTTGGACCATACCCCATGCTTGAGGCACCAATTGGAGGAGGAGCATGTTGCATATATGGATGATATTGATTATACACATGTTCATATGGAGGAGGTCTATAATGATGTTGTGTATATGGACCACTTGCTATGGAGTCATGTTGAGGAACGAAATATCTGCTTTGTCCATGTATACCATACTCTATAGGCATGTCGTGAGTTTGTTCTAGTGTGTTGCCCCCAAATTTGACACGGGGTTTCCTTGTGTCCAAACTTTGAGCATGCCTTTGAATATCTAATTGCTTTAGTGGTTGTTCCTTAGCATTGGTATGTGATTGAGCATATTTTTCTGCATAAGACTTCCATAATGGTCTGCGAAGGTGAGTATCATATGCTTGACCATGTGTGTATGGGACCTCTAGTTTTTGAAACAAAGATGATGGTGATTCAGGCACCATATGTGGTCCTCTATTGCCTCCACTATTAGGCCTCCTTTGATCCATGTTGGAGTGAGGTTGTTGCAAAGGTTGATTTTCCATTATTTGAGACATGTCAAAATCATGAGGTATCTTGGCTCCACTTTGTGCCATCACTTGTAGAAAGTATTGTCTATCCCTCCTCATTATTTCCTCAACCAATCGATTGAAATGGGGATTCATAATGGTGTCTTCCACTTCCGCTGAATGTACGAAGAAGTTGTCCATATTGTCATTGTGTGTATCATTGTTGTTTGTAGTGTCCATGTGCTCAACATTTGGAATGTTTCTATAGGCATCCATGTCAGGTAATGTAGTATGATCAGAATTGAAAAATATATCATTGTCATACTCATAAGAACTCATGTTTGCGGACTCTTGAGCCTCTTTAGTTTCTCTCCTAGATTTTTGGCAACGGGTTTCAACCATGAACTAGGTATTGATCAAGATGTGCGAGACTAGATGAAAATGGAAAAGAGTATGGAAGACCAAGAGTTTGGATGGAATGTAAATGAATTTGAGGTTTGCTTGCAATGTCCAAAATGTAAGACCAAGTATGTATGTAGTAGAGTACGTGTGGCTTCCAAAGAGATGATAGTTTCTCTTGATGAGGTAAGTTGACCTTGACTCCAAGTAAGACCAAATGAGACCCAAAGGTGATAGACCTTGACGAGGGACCACTTAGCAAAGTGTTGTTGTATGTAATGTGTTGACAAAGTATGACGAGGACAAGCAAGTGACCTTTTGACTCAAGTTTAGACAAATGTGAATGTAATGTAAGGTGTAAAGCAATGATGGACTTTGTGAGACCCAAAGACAAGTTGAATGCTAGATGAAAACCTGGAGAAATAACCTAGGAAGCTCAAGAATTCTGAAATTGACTGTGTTTGTTTGCTGGACTGTAAAAGCTTTTTTTAAAATTCTGAACACAGACGTGCCTGTATACTGCACAAACGCGATTTCCTGACACAGACGTGGTTCTGTTAAACACAGACGTGAGTCTGAGATTTTGTAAATGCAATGTTTATTCTGAGAACACAGACGCATTTTTGCCCTTCACAGACGCGATTATATGACACAGATGCTATTCTGTCAGACAAATACATGTTTCTGCAAAATTTGTGCAATTTTTTTCCAATCCATGAAGTTGCCTTGTTGTGACCAAATCTGAATGTTTGACTGTTTTTCGTGACAAGAGGACACAGTGTTGATGAGGACTCAATGTTTGCAAGTGTTTAGACTCAAAATGACTCAAAGAAAGTGTGATGTCTGATGTAAAATTGTTTTGCATACACTTGAAGACACAAAAGACACAATATTTTGATGTTTGGTCTTGAATGTTTGAATGTTTAAAATAAGTCAAGCACAATTCTTATGGCTGGCCAAGACAATAGTTGTTGATCTCGCATGGAGTTTCCCTCGAGGCTACGCTATTCAGAGCAGATACTTAGATGCTTGATCCCACTAGCTCCACCCTCGGCACTCACTTCTCGGGCAGCCAAGCATCAGTCCCCACGAAAACTCCTCGTGGTGAACTTTGTATCTCTACTAAGAACTGTATGTGTGCGGGCGCTAGCAGAGGTCCGACCTCCTGCCTCAACAACTAGAAGGATTTTGGCTTCTAAAACAAAAAGGTGCTAGTAAGGGCATCCGCTCATGTGGCCGTACATGCAACACTTTTAGCTCTGTAAATATAGAAGGCTCCCAGTCGGTAGGGGTTACACCCTACAAATGATCAAATAAATTTGATCAAACGGGTTTATGGGGAGACATAGTGTCGGTATGAACTAATCAATACACATTATTCATAGTTTTCACCATGAATACAGTTATTTATAGTGGTTTGGAAGAAGATGGCTTTTTTTTTGCTACCACTTGGGTCGTTCTCTCCTCACTAGTAGTCCTAATGACCACACAGGGAGACAGACCCTCTAAAGATTAAACAAAAAGAGCCTATTGCTCGAGATACAAAAGACAATGATTCAATTTTAGTGCACCAATTGAAGTGTTTGCTAGTCTATGAGAACAAGACACACAATAAAGATCAAAAACCCTTGCCACTTGGTCCTGCAACAAAGATTTGTTAGTAGTTTGGATTGTTTCAAGTGATCACCCCTTCCTGCAAGCACACAAGTTAGGTAAATTTTAGATCCAAAAGACTTTGTGAAATGAGGCCTTCAACAAAACGATTTTGCTTTCAAGACAAGCTGCACCAATTTCGTTAGCTAGATCTGAAAATGTTAGCTCAAAATAAACCAGATCTAAAAAATCGAATGACTAAAAACTGAATCAATGAAAACCCCCAAAACGAAATCAGTGCACACAGACGCGGTTACCCTAAAAACAAACGCGGCTTCCTGATGCAGATGCGCTTCTGTGAAACACAGACGCGGCTCCGGAACGCAGACGTGGCTTCTGGACGCAGACGCGCCTGAAAACCCCACAGATGCAACTAGGGAACACAGACGCGATTTTCAAAATTTGCAAAAAAAATAAAATACTGCCGAGGGTGTGGATGCGATCCTAAATGTCGTAGATGCGGTAGAAAACCAAAAACGCAATCCGAAAGTATGCAGACGCGAAAATACCAAAATACTGTCGAAAATGTCAGATCTGCAACTTCAAAAACACAAAATTTGAAACAAAGGATGTTAAATGCAAAAGGGACAAGAGTCCCACCGGGCGTGCCAAAATGTTTATGGTGAAAATGGATAACAACAATAACAATGTTCGAAGACTAAATGAATTCAACCACAAAAACCCTAGCCTAACAACAACAAAGATCCACCATAACATATGAAGATTACCTAAGACAATGCAAATCAAATGAAATCACAAAGATTATACCATCACATGTCCAATAGGGTTTAGATCTCAATTCTTCCTATCTCCATTGATCTTGCTTGATATATTTGCTCTCAGATTTTATGTGCACAAGAGCTCAACAAAGAACGGAAATGTGGTTGCAAGTAGGATCTCATATGAAAAGCGTAGTGTAGTCAAGTGCATAATTGAATTAGCCAGGGTTTGATAATGAAGGAAGCATCTCCTTATATAGAAGACACTATATGAAATGGAGGGATAAGATTGAGAGGTGTAAAAGATAAATGGTCGGCTATGATTAGAGGGTAGGTAAAAGAAATAAGAAAACAATGAGAGGGGTAGGTGGTGTAGGAATTAAGAGATGAATGACATGTGTCATAGGTGGAAAAGGCTAATGAATTAATTAAATAAATAAAGATTTATTTAATTAATAGAAGAAGTGGGATCAATTAAATAAATAAGATATATATTTAATTTAAGAAAAAGATAATTTAAATAAATAAATGTATTTATTTAAATGAGAAATAAGGCTAGAAGAGGATAAATGGATTAATTAAATAAATAAAGATTTATCTAATTAATGGAAGAATTAGGCAAAGATAATTAAATAAATAAAATATTTATTTAATTAGACATGACAACTTTAGTTGTCTACAATTACAATATATTACACTAGGGGGATACACAAGCAAATAACCCACACATAACAATTATTTGATCGTGCCACTGGAACTACAACAACAAAGGAATTTTTACTGCAACTGGTGATGGAATATTGATGTTATATTCCCCCCATTATGTGAAATTTCCAATTATTAGACACAAAGAAAATAGAAGTGCACATTACAATAGAAAATGAAATGCCACTAGAGCTGATAAGCGACCCAGTCATTGTGACTAACAAGAGGACACTGAGTCTCCTCCTTCCTTTGTTACCTCCTACCTCTAGGATTGAATTATTTAAAACGCATATTCCTCATTACTAGGATAAGATAGCTCTTTAGCCAAGGCAGCAAAATGATCCAATTTATCATCTAGTAGATCTTGTAGGCTCTTCTTACAATTCAAAACTACATGTCCTATTTTATTACATTATAAGCATTTGGTTTTTCCTTTTGAAGTAATATTATTACATTTGTACTTTCCCTTTCTTGCTTTGTTATGTACAAATAAGACCTCTTCAGATTTTGAGTCTTCGTTATGATCGAGTAGAGTAGATATTACTCCTTCAAGACTAATGGTTACCTTGCTTAATGTAAACACCATTCCAAACATATTTTTAGGCAAACTATTCAAAAGTATTGCTTTGGCATCATCATCTTTTACTTTCTCATTAATCCCTACTAGATAATTTATGAGAGAGTGAAACTTACTTATACGATCTACCATTTTTGCATCTTTATCCATCTTCAATCCATATAATCTCTTCTTCAATGTTGTCTTGGCGTTTACTTGAAATCTAAAGAGCTTGTTTAATGACTCCCAAATTTCTTTTGTTGACTTCATAAAATCCACATGGTGTAAATATGATTTTGATAAGCTGAGACCAATAGTTCCCAAAGCTTTCTGATTTTTTATATTCCACTTCGCAAGTTTGTTTGCATCAGTTGGTATGACAACATCCCAAAGACTTTTTTCTATCAAGTGTAACTGCATCTGTATCTGCCATGTATGAAAATCTCTACCTTCAAAATTTTCAGTAAAACTTAATTTATCCATATTAAAACAACCAATGCACTAGATATTACGACACAAAAGTGGCAAAAAGGTCCCAAACCTAAGCTTAAAACCACTGCAACAAGCTTAAACTTGTGCAAAGATTTCAGAGTTATAACTTTCACACAACCACAAATGAACCAGGAATAAAACTGGTAGCAAGGTATCTTTCAACAAAAAGAAACCAACAAAGACAGTTAGAAATCAAAAGTCACCTTTGTATTGAATGTAGTGCTTCCTCTTTTTGGTTTGGACATCTCTATCTTATTTCTTTCCATCTACGTCATAGTCTCCAATGCCACATTGAAAACAAAATTTAACAAAAATAAAAATTCACAACCATTGATGTTGATCCTTGTTCTCATGCAGGAATGAAAAGCTTGAGATCAGTCCTGAAAGTAGGCAGTGAGATCAAAAGAAACGCCCAACAAAGTATTAAACGCCTCCTTTGTCTTATTCAACGCGCTTCTTTACAAAAACTATAGAGTCTTTATTTCATGTCTGGCCTCCATACAAGCCACAAGCACAAAAACCATTTATGGACACAAATTACTCATAGGCGCTTGGGAGATAAAGGACACTTTGATACCATAACAGAGATTTGGGAGAATATTGAAATTTAACACAAGTCAAATATTTTTCTTCTATTCATTGATTGCTTCAATGAGATATTACAAATATATAGGAACTAGCAATCGCACCTTGGTGTGCAATGGGTATGCCGAAGATGTGAGGAAGGTCACTTAGGGAAAAAATTGGTCTATTTTTTGCACACATTTGTGTAGTAAATGAGGTCATTTGGTACACCATTTAGAAAATTATATTGTTTTTGCAACAAAGGTCTGAACGGGGAAGTGATAACTCCAAATCAACTACACCTCTACTGAGAAGGAACCAAATGTAATTGAAACAAAACCTTTGAATCAAGAAGATAATAGGATTCTATAACTAATAGGTTCATGTTATCTTTGCATTGGGAAGACAGGGAGAGAGAGGGAAATATATGAATATAAAGAGGAAGAGATAGAGGGGGAAGAGCAAGAGAGACGGGGGTAAGGAGATAGAGATAGAGGATAGAGATAGAGAAGAAGATAGCAATACATATGTAGATGGAGATGGATATGGACATGAAGTGAGATATGAGAGGATATAATAGAGAGAGAGAGAGAGAGAGAGAGAGAGAGAGAGAGAGAGAGAGAGAGAGAGAGAGAGAGAGAGAGAGAGAGAGAGAGAGAGAGAGAGAGAGAGAGAGAGAGAGAGAGAGAGAGAGAGAGAGAGAGAGAGAGAGAGAGACTTTTTATTTGTTTTTTTTGTTAATTCCAAAGATGTTACACTTACGAGAATATTTTAAACACTAGATAATATATAAAGTTAATGTAAGTGGGTGCAAAATGAATCTAAAATTGTCACTTGTCCATCAAGACCTTAATTTCTACACACAACATCATTTTCTTAATGATCTACTAGTTGACTTCATATATTCCATAAATGTATGCATAAAGAAAAAATAAATACTAATAGATTTCCACCTCTTCAATATATTCATTGCACACTAAAATTGAATTTCTAATTTAACAAAACTAACCAATATAAAACTATTGCCAAAACAAACTAACATACATAAAATTATTGATCAAAATCCAATTGGCGTGTTCTTTCTCTTTCATTTTGCAATCATAGAGTTGTACTTATTTCCCTTCATGTAACCCCCAAAAATAGGTGGAGAACACAACCAAGGGCTAACAAAATCTACTGCAAAATCACAAGAAGTGGGAAATCAACTCATGTCTTATTCCCAACCACAAAAAGTGAAAACACCCATTAACCGGAAATATCGTATGCCATGTCATTGTAAGCCTACCACGTCACCAAAACTGACATGAGTAAAAAAGGTAAAAACGCGCCCGAGACATGACAGTTGCTAAATCATTAGTTTTTTTTTACCTGTCAATTTACTTCAGTAAGTTTGTCTTGCAGTGCACGACAACTCGGAGGAAGCGGACATATTTTTTATTACCCAAATCATACATGTTAGAGAAGAAACACATTTAATAGGGAAATGGTGGAGCCCACACGATGGTCCTTCCATTCTGTAAGTCTTTATTTTCTTTTTCAAAATAATACGAAGATGAGTAACAATTGAGATTGATGTGACTGGTGGGGTAAGTGCCAGATGAACTCACAAAAAAATAATGACGCAGTCATTTATGCACAAATAAATGGATGTCAGAGCATCGTCCTATCTCTTGGGCGTATCACAAAAGAAATGTTATGATTTAATACCACTTTCCCTATACAACCAATGGAATGTGTACGATGTCGGAGGTTTGATGGGTCCCAAAAAGGGCAGAAAGAAATGAACGATCTAGATATTTTGGATCGTTTTGCACAACCTCTCCTCGAATTTGCACTGTCGATTTACAAAATGTATTGAAATACTTCATAAAAGGTACACCTTCAACGTAATTACATCTCGTTCTTTATAGGAGGGACTTGTATAACCAATTATCTAGTTTGATGAGTTGTTTTAACAACTCAACAAACAAACAAACTTCAACAAATAATTATTCTCACATTTGTAAATAGCTACGCGAGTTTCTGTTAACAACTCTCATTATGTGAACTTAAACCATACATTTCCCAATAATAATATCATCCCCTTGGACTGAATGGTCCTTACGGGGGAGGTACATTTTAGGAGAAGGATGAACATCATTCTCTAAAGCTTCATCTTTAGGAGGGAGATCTTTGAAATAAGTGTTCATATTCTCTTCTTGCACTAATGTGCCCTCATTGGCAAGACCAATTTTGGGAGAGGATAAATCATAACTATGAATGAAAGGAAAAGCTAAGTTATCATCATATGCATGAAAGGGAACATCTCGAACATCTTGAATGCAACTTGAAATTGAACTAGCAAAATAAGATAAGAACTCCATATGCACTTATGATCAAACAAGAAACTCATATGCCATATTAAAGATGTAACCAAAGTAATGCTCACTCAATATATGCAATATCATATTTAAAATAAGAAGATATGCAGGTGTAAGAAGTGTGGGGTTCACCAAAATGTTATGTAGGTGAAATAGGATTCACAAGTCTACGCATGCAAACTGAGAATCTATTTCATGCCTACGGGTTACATTGGAAGTAGAATGATCCATTAGACTTAAGTGGCTTAAGTACAAGGTGGAATCAATGGTCCTTCATCGTGTGGGGACTATGACTATGCATTTGTAAATGAAGAAGGAAGCAAGATGGGGTGAAAAGATGACTTTCTGTGTGCACTAAAAAGAACAAATTAATAGATGGATTTTGAAAGAAGAACCAACATAACATACCGAGACCCAACTTGCAAAATGAATTTTAGGCAAAACTGGAGGGACTGGGGCGCTTAGATCATCTTGCTCCCAGGACTAGGGTGCCTTGCTTGATTCGCTCTCGATAATTTTAGCTTCGACAAATTGCAGATTGAAGATCTCCACCTGATTGCCCTGTACCTATTTCTATACAAAAATGGGGAGTGACTGTAGGACTGGGGACGAGGTCTCTTATTCATGATCCAACTAATTGACGATAGATAACCCTAAAAGCTCTGATCAATACACAAAAAAGTATTTTAAAAAGGGATACATAATTATATAGATCAAACTTTAAATAATAATATCTCCAAACCACTTTACTATCATCAAGGTTTGGGTGATTTGTGGTTTGCTTGCTATATTTATGCCGTATACTTAAACATAAAACTTGCGATGTTTTTAATTGAAGATCAAACCACACACACACACACACACACAATCCCCTTTAATTTAATACAAAGTAGTAAGAGGTGTCCATTTCATCAAAGAATTAAAAAAACTTAGAAATAAATATTTTGTTAAATTGCTTATAAATCACATTCAATCTCATCCCTTCATTTATTATACCAAAACATCACAACTAAGTTATATATCTATTTTACAAATGGTCGTGTCCTTTTTTAAAATCAAGAAGAATTTAAATTTACCAATAGTCCAACCTTCCCATGTTTCACACTTTACTCTCTCACTATTTGTAAAATGGATATCTCCTACAATTATAAGATACTCTATCTAAAGAAATCCTAAACACAATACTAAATGTGTAAGCATATAGTGTAGCAACAAACTAGTATAGTAATATAATACTCTTAGTATGATAATATTTTTAGTATTATATTAAAGTGTCTCTTCAATTGATGTGTCAGTGTCTCCTCAAAGTGTGGCCTATTCTCCACATTTTAAACTTGTGTCTTGAAAGAGAGGTCATAAGCTCGAATCTTACAAGGAGCAAAGAATGTACACCTTCTATTGAAGAACATTTAAGTTTCTCCTTTAACACCAATGAGAATACAAGATAGTCCCACATACTTCACGACATCTATTAAAACATATAAGTACCTCTAACAATAAGCTAGTCCCATATACTACAAGCCAACTATAAGTTAAGTCACTTGACATTATAGACTATAAAGAAATTTCACTCATTTTACTAATAAACAAAAAAATCTTATTTATAAATTTAATTAAAAAATCCACCTCAAAAGAAGCATTTTATTTTATTTAATTTAATTTAAAAATAAATAAATTACAACTATTACCTAAAGGCTACTAATTTTAAGAAAGGCAAAAGAGTCTACCGTGTATGATGTAAACCCTTTGATTTATTAATTATCAATATTAAAAAGCCACTTGCCGTGCTCGTATGGAATTCGGAGGCGGTGAGTTTAATATTAAGCTTTCCCACGCCCGCCATTTAAGGTTTTTCCATTTAATTATTTTGATACATATGCGCTTTAATACGTAAAAACAAAAACATCAACGAAGCACAATTTAGAGCGTGGTAAGGACAAACAATTGGCTTAATTTTTTTCCCTCCTCTTCTTTCCCATTCCGTTCGTCGGTCCGCACTACGAGGGTCGCTGCTTAACCGTAAGATCTTTTCTCAGAGTATCCAGGGCCGTCGATTCTTCTCTGAGACTGTCCCAGGTTCGATCCCCATAAAACCAAAAAGAAAAAAAACACAAACTTCGAAGGTAGGAGTGAACACAGCAGTCGTAGCAGCAGCAGCTGGAACAGTGCACAGCTTAAACTTTAAAACGGCCGGTGTTCTGCAATGAAAAATTCTTTTGATGGTGGATAATTGAGAAGAAATATGAAACCCTAGTAAGTATTTTTTCTTTTTAGGGTGTATAGAAATGGAGATCAGAAACCCCAAGTTAACCATTGATCTCAACACTGAACCAAGAGAAGGCGGCGGCGGCGTCACGCATTACGTTGCTATGGACCCGACGAACCTGGTGAAGAGATACCATGGCGTTTTACCGGCGGTTTCCGGGAATGCGGCGGAGGAACCGGGGACTGGAGGTCAGGTGCCTTGCTGTGCTCTCTGCCGTAAGGTTATTCAGGGCAATAATGGCATTGCGTGCGATGGATGTGAGCAGTGGTTTCATGTGGGGTGTGTGAAGCTGAGGCCGAAACAGGCTTCGGCTTTGGAGGATTGGATGTGTTATAATTGCGTTGCAGGGAGCGGTGGCAGCCAGAGGTGGCCCTTGGGGGTTTTGGCTAATGAATTTAGGACTAGATTAGGGTTTAAGGGCAGTGATGCTGTTGGAGGCGTAGCGGCCGAGAATGTTGCTTCGGATGCGGCTGTAGCTTTGGCCACCGCGTTGGCTGATGCCGCAGCCTCCGTCAAAAATATTGGCGGGGATGCAGTCAGCTGCGAGCCCAGGTAAGTGAAAGCAAAGCTCATGCACTGTGATTGGGGTTTCTTTTGCTATCATGGATTGAATTTAGTGATTTTTGTTTAGAACTGGAGAGTCATCTGGACAATAGGCTAAATATGATAGAATCATGATATTAGTTCAATTGTGACAATACAATAAAAACACAGAGATTGAGATTGCCAAAATTTTACATTCTTTACACCTGTTTGTATTGTGATAGAGACCCATGAAAACCGCTATCTAAACAAGCACATAAAAGTTTTGAGACCTAATATGATCCTCTTCGAACCAAGTAGGTAACAGTTTCGTTTTCACAACTGTACATGCTGTACGTGCATTGTGCTGCTAGAAACCAATTGTTGACATTTTCTAACCAAATAGGTAGATATGAGTTCAGATGTCAAAAGTGTACATGCCGTACTTGCCTATTTTTGTTATGCTTGAAACCAATTATTGGTGTTGTCGAAACAAGCAGAAAGAGTTCTTAGGTCCGTTAGAACCAACATGAAAACGAGTAGACAGAGTTTTGACGGAGGACAAATGTGACAATGGGATGGACATGAAGATAATCATCATTAAAACAAGTAGATAGAGTGTTGACGGAGGACTAATTTGACAATTAGATGGACATGAAGAGCTTACCTCAATTGTACATGTTGCAAGAGCGTTTGCATTACGTTGGAAATTCATTAGAATCATCATCAAAGGTTTAATAAGCATCATTCAAACAAGAGCATATATTTTTGTCGTTAGTGGAAATATGACAATGAGACTTAACACAGAGATTGACACAACTATACATTCTGTTCACCCATTTTATTATTCTGGAGATCCTTATTATCATTGCCTATGTCACAAGGGGGTTGTGTTTGTGTTCGTGCTCAGCAAAGAAAATTTGAAAAATCTGCGGACTGATAAATTAAAGGAGAAAATTTTTAATTAGGTTTGAATATTATGTATTTTATTTTGTGAACGAATTATGCTATAATATATTGAAAACCTGAAAGCTAATTAAAATATAAATATTCATATATTATAAAGATTGATATTTAAATAAAACTTCGTAAAAATTAAATTTGCCATAAAATTAAAACATTATAATCTAGAAAAAAATGTTAATTTAAATAATAATTTTAAAATTGTAATATTAAAACTAGCTTAGTACTTAAAACTTCAAAATCTTAAACAATACAAAAATTAAATTTTGATTCTTATACATGGGTTCATCCCCATGGAAAAGACTCCAGACACGTGAGTTCTGTTTCAGCGGTCACAGTGGACTATTGAGTGGTGGATAATCTGATATAGACAACACACATTGCTTAGATTGCCTGTGGGATAGTAAGTAACTATTGATTGCAGGTTCTGATTGACTCCACTGCCACTGAAGCCTGATGCAAAAACAAGAACACTGAAACCTGCTCTTGCGTGTTCATGAACTTCTCTTCATTAACAACATTCACCAACCAATGGAAATAGCCTTGTAACAGAACAAATCAGAAGGAGATGGAGTGTGTATAGGTGAAAAATAAAAGCCTTAAATGGTAAAGAAATTGTATGCATTCGTATGGTTGGTATGGAGGTTAATTTAAATGAGTTTCTTATGTTTGAGTTTACAAATGCCAGATTTTAAATTCTATGGATGAAAATTGGAAAACCCTGTTATATAGATCGTCTAAATGAGTAGACAGTGTTTACACTAGCAGAATTGTGATGTTGAAATGAACTCAAAGAGATCATGGCAACTGTACGTGATTTACACCCATGTGCAACATTATTTGAACAATTAAATAGGTTTCTCGACTTTCTTGTAGTAGCATACTTTTCAATTTTGAAATTTTTGATTTCTTCAGGAGGTCAACAATATGTGGAACTAGGACCTTTTTCATAAAAGGTTTAGGAGAATCTGTTTTGAATTATATATAGAACATACAATACTGTAAAGGAAAATAAACTTTCCTTAGGTTTAGCCTAGGCTAATAAAAGTAAAGGTAAGCGATTAAGCACAAATCATCCTCTATTAATTAAAGATAGCAGAGAATGATAAATCTGATAACTATACTTGCTATCTTGGAAAAGTAAATGTGAAGAAGATTGACGTAACTTAGCTTCATGACAAAAGAATGAATGTTGTCCAATGAAGATTCTAAACCCTGTCTGTCTCTGGCCTGAAAGTGCAATCTCTCTTTCAATTAAGTGCTTAGATCTTGTATTGAGTATGTGCTCTATCTGAGATAAAGTCTGAAGGTCTCGGTCAGGTCTGCAATGCACAATGTGTACCTCTGATCTGTTGTTCAATTGGTTGGCCTTCATCTGCTCTGCTCTTATCTGATGTCAGATGATTTCTGGTATTTATAAATACCTTGGAAGAGCTGTGTTTGTGTCGCAAGGGAATGCGTTTTCATGGTTCAACTGCTAGAAATATTTCTAAAGTATCAAAGACACCAGGTAAGGGCCCTAGTATGATGTATGCATATTTGCTCTCCTTACAGTGCACCAAATCTAAATGTTTCACTATTGGTTTCTCCATTGATGCTTTAGGACGAGAAAGGACTTGTGGATTCGGGATATTTAAAATGAATTGTAATGAATGCCTTTAAATACTAGCACATAGCAGCAAATTTCACAAAACGTGTATGGGAAAATACAGGGGGCTAGTCGGCCAATTTGAATTTGAGTTTTAGAAAGGTAGGGGTCAAATCCGTGACCATGGGGGCAACCTTGTGACTATGGAAATGACACTAGGTGGGTAACAACCATATCGAGGTGTACTATGATTGTATTTGGGTACACAGGTGTACAAGTAAGTTTAATAAGTGTGTGGATAAGATGAATGTCACAGGGTATGTGTGCCTAGATACACAGGAGTGTGTGTTGATATGGATGGTTAAGGCTTGGGGAATGAGCCCAACTTCACACAAAATTGTGCCATTTGTTGATATGTACATTTATCAAGACATTTTTTCAAATGGGCACAAAACTGAATGGGAGATGGCATGTGTAAGCAAATTTCACCATACAAATATGTTCTAAAACAGAAAAAAAAAATGGGCAGAATTGTGAAATCAATAAAATATAAATATGAAGAAATGATAAAGAGAATTTTAAACTACAATAACATCAAAACATCAAGTAATATCAGTGTCTGGTTCTAATTTCTCTCGTCCCTCTAATGGTGCGGTGATGCATGAAAGGGTAGGCTTATTCTCTTGTTTTATATTAGTCACTTTTAGGGGTCTTTACTGAATTCAACTTTAGATTAAAAATTAGTAAATATCTATAATTATAATGAAAAGTCTACTGAAACAAGTCAGACAAGTTTGTCTGATCCAGGAAATCTGGACCAAACAGGATTTGGTAATATTGGTTATTAGAACATTTGTGATGATGAGATGAATGAAAAGGGATTGCTGTCAATTTATATGCTGTTCTCACGCTTGTATATATGTATACATAAGAAGCTTGGGGGTGGGGGCAGGAAGGAAACTTCTAAGATACACGAAGATTTAGAAGAGAGGTATTTTAGAAGAAAGTAATGTAATCAAACAAAGATTGGAGAATTCTGTTGAAAATGCTTAACAGTTGAAGAACCAATCGTTTATCTAAATAATAACCTTTTGATAGGTGCTGCAAATCAGTTTGGCTTGATTGACTCATCACAATCTTTGTTCTTGTTGATCTGTAATTTCTCAACTCTGTATTTGTGGAAATTAAGAATCAGAAATCAATGGACTGTGCTATTCATATCAAAATTAAATGATAGTCAGAGAGGGAAGAAAGTTATACAGAGAAAGTACAATGATTTACTAAGAGCGTGGATGCAATCTACCCCTTGCTTCATTTGGTTGCATACACAACTGTCAAGTCTTTAGCTTTTAATTACAAATTGGAATTCTTAATCAATATCTAGAGCTTCATCTTTCCTCCCATTCCCTACAAAATGTCCTTTCCTCCCCTGTAGATAAGTTTGGAGCATCCCCCTCATGCTGGAGAAGGATCCAAGCAAAAAGGTTGCCGGACATTTCAAATTTTATATAGGTTACAGGTGCAGGTTGTACCCTGTAATTGCATTTTGGTCTGACTGTCTGTGTTTCTGAAGTGTTACTTTTTTGAGCTTTAGCCTTGGATATAGTATGGATCACAGCTCATACTTGAAATATAGGAAAAATTATGTCCTTCATTTGTGAAATTTCTATGCCTAAGCTTTGTGTTTCATTACTTCGACAATTTCCATTCTGTTTAAACTCCACTGGCTACAACAGTTTTGTCATGCCCAAGACATATCACAATGGCTGCCATTGTTTCTCCCTACTTGCTAGACACAGCATTTGTTCAACTTAATTTAGTAATGAAAACATTGACATGAAAAGACAACATGCTACAATACAATAAACCCATACTATTGGTCATGCTCCTACAATCCCAAAGATTTGTGATTGTTCTATTCCATTTGATTTATAATGTCTCAATTGTATGCGTGGAGAAATTAGGATCCACAAAGTCATGGATTGTGCTATTTTTTTGTATTTTGACCGATAACATGGAACTTTTTAGCTTGGCCCAAGTTAGATGAGGCCACAAACAAGGGACCTCATCCTTGACATGAGCGCACTGCATTAACTTGAATAGTTCATACCTATGAACTTAGTAGGCTAACAGGGGCACAAATCCTATAAGCACATCTATCCAGCGAGGTTTTGGAGCATGAAGTCATCAGCATGAGTACGAACAACTTCAACTTGAAGGTTTGAACTTGTGAGTACAATGGTTTAGGTAGGGCACAATGGTCCATCAGAGGTTTGAACCTTGTTGGCTACAACAATAATGCTACGATTTATCCATAACCCGAGTTGCCAAAACAGAATCAGAATTGTGGGTATGATACATCAGTATGGCGAATTTTTTAGGGGGTTGGGTACGTTTGTGTACATACGTACAAAAATCATAAATATATATTAAATATTATATATATATATATATATTGTTTTATAAATATACAAGTTTTTAATTTATACTTTTATTATATAAATATAAACATATGGTTTCATAAAAAAAATACTAATATACTATATAATAATTTAAATTTTAAAACTTAATATTAATTATTGAATTAAAATTTTTATATTAAATATATATTAAATTAGAATATTAAAAACAAAATTAAAATATTTAAAGTTAAGAAGTTTACCAAATTAAATTAGAATATTAAAAATAATTTTCAAGGCTTGGTAGATATGCTGAATTTGACATTAAAATCTGATGATACTCATCCTTGGCAAATCGCAAGGTTTTCTTGCAAGTGTTTTTGGAGCACAAATGTTGTGGTTGTTTATGGATAAGGGTTTCTTGTATTGCAAAAGTTAAAAGATGCATTGAAAAACTCATTAACATTGACTTCTATTCACGTTAAAATGAAAAATCAACACTTGGAAAAACTTGAACCCTACCCAAACCTTAGGCGATTCCAAAGAGTGCCTAATTCAGGTATGACTCGTACCCAAAAATGGGGTTACATTGTGATGATTTGGTAACTTAGCATTACACTATGCCCTGAATGGCAATGGACTATGTTACTTTAAATTAAAATTAAAAATAGTTAGAGAGAAAATAAAGCTATGCAAATAAATTGAACACATTTTTATCTTGGAAACATTGAAAGGGAAAAAACTAGCTTTGGTAATGGTAGCTGCATTTTAACTGTAGCACTTTGAAATTTAGGTGTACAATGAGTTGCTAAAGTGCGGATGCAGTCTGCCCTTTACTCTACTTGGTTGCATACACGATTGTCAAACCTGTTACTTCTAATTACAAATTGAATTCTACTTCAATATCTACAACTTCATTTTTCCTCCCATTCTTTGCAAAATGTGCTTTACTCCCCTATATATATAATCTTGGACAATCCTCCTCAAGCTTTGGAAGAATATTCTAGGAAATTGGAAGAATAAAGGTTATGTTGTTGTTACAATTCTATATCAGTGATAATAGGGTCAAAACTACATGTGTGGGTTCATGATTGACCGTGTTTGTTGCATTAAAGTAATATTGCTATATATAGCTTGTAATGGTCATTTTAGTCATTTAATTTGATTTTAGTAACTCTCTTTTATTCTCGTTCTCGATTGATTTTGTTTAAGAAACATTGTGTGTAATATCTTATATAAGGAGTCTTCTACACCATTGTAATTAATTGTCATTTCATGGTATTAGAGCCAAGGTATGTTTTTGGTGTTTTTTTTAATTCATTATTTTTTTCTGAAAAAAATGTTAAAAGTAGTTTAGAAGTTTTTGAACAGTCGATAAAAAAATTAGAGATGTAAAACCCATGATTTTGTCCAAATAATTGTTCAAAAGAATTGTGAATTCTGTTGCAAGGCCCTGTCTAGTAAACCCATGATTTGTAGAGGGAAAAAAAAGGGTGATTTCTTTCAAGAATGTCCACAATTTTTTTTTTTGTAAAAATCCCACGAAATTCACAGTCAAAAGGTGCAATCTTTCACAATAAAAATTCATGATTTAAAAAAAATTATAGCCTACAATTTTCAGACAAAGCGCTTTGTTGCAGATGCTCAAGTTATCTGTCACAGATGAGATGCTTCTAGAAGTGTCGTCTGGCAAGACTGTTGAAGAAATTTGGACCCACTTGAAGAATTTTCACGAGACATTAGATAAAGGTAGAGCTTTCTTCCTTAAAAATATGTTCTCAATCATGATAGATGACAAGATGTCTTTGTAGGATCATTTAATGAAGATTAAAGACATTCATGATCAATTGGAGGCCATTGGTTGCAAGATGGAAGGCGAGGAATTGTGGTTATCATCCCAAAAGGCTTATCACGATCCTATGAGCATTTTATCGAAACTCTCAACATCACCTCTACCAATGTTAATCTAAAGTTTGATGAACTGTGCAACAAGCTCTTGCTGTAGGACAGGTGGAAGCAACAGTGATATAGTCAGTGTGAAACAGACATTTACTGCCAAAGACAAAGGCAAAGGCAAATTCTCTCAATAGAAAGGACAAGGGAAATATGATGATACTTCCAAATATTTGAAGAATATCACATGTTGTTATTTTGGTAAACTTGGTTATATGAAGAAGGATTGCAGATGCAGTTGGCTGATCAAAAATCCAACCAGGGAGGGTCTCAACATAAGGCTCATGTTGCAAAGTAGGAGGAGTCTACCTTCTATTCGTTCATGGCCAAACAACCAGCATATCATGCAAATTCTTCTGCATGGTATATTGATTTTGGAGCATCTTGACGTTTTACAAATAGGAGAGATTGGTTCATACTTCATAGAGTAGAAGGCTTGCTCAAATTCTGTTATCTTTGGTGGTGGTGAAGAGTATACAGTTGTCAACAAAGGATGTTTAGATTACTTTTGTTGGGAGAAATCTCATTTTTCTCAATGTATACTATGTTACGGGCATGGAGCTCAATTTACTCTTAGTGAGTTAGATTGTTTACCATTGTCCCAAGTTGGACGGCATCTATCAGTACTCTTTGGCGTTAGTGTTATGGGCATATCAACCTATCTTATCTTTCTTAGTTGGCTCAAGAGAATTTGGTAGAAGGTTTACCTAATATTCAACAGTAGACACACGATGTATGGGGAGCTTGCCAAGCAGGGAAGTAGCATGGAACTCCATTTTTAGGACAACCTTGGAGAGTATCGAAAGTCCTTCAGTTGGTTCATGCATATGTTTGTGAACCCATGAATATTGCATCAGCCATTGGTGCCAAGGATTTTCTCTTGTTTGTTGATGATTTCAGTAGGAAACTGTGGGTATTTTTCTTCAAAGAAAAATCAGACGTGTTTAATGAATTTATGAAGTTTAAAGCCTTAGTTGAAAAAGAGTTAGGATGTCCAGTCATCACTCTTAGGTTTGATAATTCGGGTGAGTTTTGTTCCAACAAATTCATTGACTTTGTTCTATACATGGTATCAAGCATCAGCTTACCACACCCTATACCCCTAAACAAAATGTTGTCGTTGAGAGGAGGAACCATACTATTACAAAAATGGCTTGACACATGTTGGAGAACATGAGTGTTTGAAAGAAGTTTTGGGCTGAGACAGTTTACATTGCAGTATACCTTCTTAATAGGTCTCCCACATAGGCCATCAAGAAGATGACCCCAGAGGAAGCTTGGTCTGGGAGGAAATCAAGAATCAACCATTTGGAAGGTTTTTGGTTCTTTTGCATAGATTTGGATTCCAAATGCTAAGAGAATTAATCTATATTCCAAAAGTCAGAAGTTGATGCTTACAGGATATAGTGACAATCATAAGGCCTATTGGTTGATTGATGTGGAGATTGATCATCTCACATTCAACATGGATGTTGTAGTTGATGAAGAAGGGGGGCCTTTTCAACTCTCTTCTAAGCTTCCTGAAGATCAGCCTCTGTAGGCTAAAGACTTGGGTGTTTGGCTTCCTTTAGCTCCACTTGAAGGGGGAATTTTGACAATTTCGAGCTGTGGAATCTCCTAGGAAAGAACCCATACCAGCTGATTTTTATTAGGATAACCTGGACCAACATCTAGATGATTTCATTCTAGGCAGCCCAAGTCATGGTGATCATCTTGATTTGGAAGAAGATGCATTTGACCTACATCTTAAGTGGTGGGAAAAGCTCATTGGTGATGTTTGGGATAATGAACTGGTTGAGGGTAGATCATCTAGAGGCAAGAGCAAGCAGAGTACAGTGAACTTTGCTCTTATGGCCAACATTTAGAATGTTTATGAGCCCCAAGACTATTTAAAGGCAAAAGATAAACCTGAATGGGAAAAGGCTATGGAATCTGAACATCATAGTCTTTTGAAAATCGATGCTTGGGTTCTTTCAGATCTTCCACTAGGGAAGAAACCCATTGGTTGCAAATGGGTGTACAAAGTCAAGTACAAAGCTGATGGAACTCTTGACAAATACAGAGCACGGTTGGTGGCTAAAAGATTCTTGCAGGAAGAGGGCATAGACTATGAGGAAAACTTTGCTCCTACAACAAAGATGATGCAGCCTCAAGGTTTTCAGGTTACAACAAAAGAGCATTAGGTATGCAGATTGGTGAAGGCTCTTTATGGCAAAAGCAGGTCCCCAAGGCATGTCACATAAAGATTGACAAGTATTTGGATGCATAGGGCTTTCAAAGAAGTCCTTCAGATCTCAATTTATACATCAAAAGCACTGGTAGTGACATCATTCTATTTGAATGACACAAATCCTATAAGCACATCTATCCAGCGAGGTTTTGGAGCATGAAGTCATCAGCATGAGTACGAACAACTTCAACTTGAAGGTTTGAACTTGTGAGTACAATGGTTTAGGTAGGGCACAATGGTCCATCAGAGGTTTGAACCTTGTTGGCTACAACAATAATGCTACGATTTATCCATAACCCGAGTTGCCAAAACAGAATCAGAATTGTGGGTATGATACATCAGTATGGCGAATTTTTTAGGGGGTTGGGTACGTTTGTGTACATACGTACAAAAATCATAAATATATATTAAATATTATATATATATATATATATTGTTTTATAAATATACAAGTTTTTAATTTATACTTTTATTATATAAATATAAACATATGGTTTCATAAAAAAAATACTAATATACTATATAATAATTTAAATTTTAAAACTTAATATTAATTATTGAATTAAAATTTTTATATTAAATATATATTAAATTAGAATATTAAAAACAAAATTAAAATATTTAAAGTTAAGAAGTTTACCAAATTAAATTAGAATATTAAAAATAATTTTCAAGGCTTGGTAGATATGCTGAATTTGACATTAAAATCTGATGATACTCATCCTTGGCAAATCGCAAGGTTTTCTTGCAAGTGTTTTTGGAGCACAAATGTTGTGGTTGTTTATGGATAAGGGTTTCTTGTATTGCAAAAGTTAAAAGATGCATTGAAAAACTCATTAACATTGACTTCTATTCACGTTAAAATGAAAAATCAACACTTGGAAAAACTTGAACCCTACCCAAACCTTAGGCGATTCCAAAGAGTGCCTAATTCAGGTATGACTCGTACCCAAAAATGGGGTTACATTGTGATGATTTGGTAACTTAGCATTACACTATGCCCTGAATGGCAATGGACTATGTTACTTTAAATTAAAATTAAAAATAGTTAGAGAGAAAATAAAGCTATGCAAATAAATTGAACACATTTTTATCTTGGAAACATTGAAAGGGAAAAAACTAGCTTTGGTAATGGTAGCTGCATTTTAACTGTAGCACTTTGAAATTTAGGTGTACAATGAGTTGCTAAAGTGCGGATGCAGTCTGCCCTTTACTCTACTTGGTTGCATACACGATTGTCAAACCTGTTACTTCTAATTACAAATTGAATTCTACTTCAATATCTACAACTTCATTTTTCCTCCCATTCTTTTGCAAAATGTGCTTTACTCCCCTATATATATAATCTTGGACAATCCTCCTCAAGCTTTGGAAGAATATTCTAGGAAATTGGAAGAATAAAGGTTATGTTGTTGTTACAATTCTATATCAGTGATAATAGGGTCAAAACTACATGTGTGGGTTCATGATTGACCGTGTTTGTTGCATTAAAGTAATATTGCTATATATAGCTTGTAATGGTCATTTTAGTCATTTAATTTGATTTTAGTAACTCTCTTTTATTCTCGTTCTCGATTGATTTTGTTTAAGAAACATTGTGTGTAATATCTTATATAAGGAGTCTTCTACACCATTGTAATTAATTGTCATTTCATGGTATTAGAGCCAAGGTATGTTTTTGGTGTTTTTTTTAATTCATTATTTTTTTCTGAAAAAAATGTTAAAAGTAGTTTAGAAGTTTTTGAACAGTCGATAAAAAAATTAGAGATGTAAAACCCATGATTTTGTCCAAATAATTGTTCAAAAGAATTGTGAATTCTGTTGCAAGGCCCTGTCTAGTAAACCCATGATTTGTAGAGGGAAAAAAAAGGGTGATTTCTTTCAAGAATGTCCACAATTTTTTTTTTTGTAAAAATCCCACGAAATTCACAGTCAAAAGGTGCAATCTTTCACAATAAAAATTCATGATTTAAAAAAAATTATAGCCTACAATTTTCAGACAAAGCGCTTTGTTGCAGATGCTCAAGTTATCTGTCACAGATGAGATGCTTCTAGAAGTGTCGTCTGGCAAGACTGTTGAAGAAATTTGGACCCACTTGAAGAATTTTCACGAGACATTAGATAAAGGTAGAGCTTTCTTCCTTAAAAATATGTTCTCAATCATGATAGATGACAAGATGTCTTTGTAGGATCATTTAATGAAGATTAAAGACATTCATGATCAATTGGAGGCCATTGGTTGCAAGATGGAAGGCGAGGAATTGTGGTTATCATCCCAAAAGGCTTATCACGATCCTATGAGCATTTTATCGAAACTCTCAACATCACCTCTACCAATGTTAATCTAAAGTTTGATGAACTGTGCAACAAGCTCTTGCTGTAGGACAGGTGGAAGCAACAGTGATATAGTCAGTGTGAAACAGACATTTACTGCCAAAGACAAAGGCAAAGGCAAATTCTCTCAATAGAAAGGACAAGGGAAATATGATGATACTTCCAAATATTTGAAGAATATCACATGTTGTTATTTTGGTAAACTTGGTTATATGAAGAAGGATTGCAGATGCAGTTGGCTGATCAAAAATCCAACCAGGGAGGGTCTCAACATAAGGCTCATGTTGCAAAGTAGGAGGAGTCTACCTTCTATTCGTTCATGGCCAAACAACCAGCATATCATGCAAATTCTTCTGCATGGTATATTGATTTTGGAGCATCTTGACGTTTTACAAATAGGAGAGATTGGTTCATACTTCATAGAGTAGAAGGCTTGCTCAAATTCTGTTATCTTTGGTGGTGGTGAAGAGTATACAGTTGTCAACAAAGGATGTTTAGATTACTTTTGTTGGGAGAAATCTCATTTTTCTCAATGTATACTATGTTACGGGCATGGAGCTCAATTTACTCTTAGTGAGTTAGATTGTTTACCATTGTCCCAAGTTGGACGGCATCTATCAGTACTCTTTGGCGTTAGTGTTATGGGCATATCAACCTATCTTATCTTTCTTAGTTGGCTCAAGAGAATTTGGTAGAAGGTTTACCTAATATTCAACAGTAGACACACGATGTATGGGGAGCTTGCCAAGCAGGGAAGTAGCATGGAACTCCATTTTTAGGACAACCTTGGAGAGTATCGAAAGTCCTTCAGTTGGTTCATGCATATGTTTGTGAACCCATGAATATTGCATCAGCCATTGGTGCCAAGGATTTTCTCTTGTTTGTTGATGATTTCAGTAGGAAACTGTGGGTATTTTTCTTCAAAGAAAAATCAGACGTGTTTAATGAATTTATGAAGTTTAAAGCCTTAGTTGAAAAAGAGTTAGGATGTCCAGTCATCACTCTTAGGTTTGATAATTCGGGTGAGTTTTGTTCCAACAAATTCATTGACTTTGTTCTATACATGGTATCAAGCATCAGCTTACCACACCCTATACCCCTAAACAAAATGTTGTCGTTGAGAGGAGGAACCATACTATTACAAAAATGGCTTGACACATGTTGGAGAACATGAGTGTTCGAAAGAAGTTTTGGGCTGAGACAGTTTACATTGCAGTATACCTTCTTAATAGGTCTCCCACATAGGCCATCAAGAAGATGACCCCAGAGGAAGCTTGGTCTGGGAGGAAATCAAGAATCAACCATTTGGAAGGTTTTTGGTTCTTTTGCATAGATTTGGATTCCAAATGCTAAGAGAATTAATCTATATTCCAAAAGTCAGAAGTTGATGCTTACAGGATATAGTGACAATCATAAGGCCTATTGGTTGATTGATGTGGAGATTGATCATCTCACATTCAACATGGATGTTGTAGTTGATGAAGAAGGGGGGCCTTTTCAACTCTCTTCTAAGCTTCCTGAAGATCAGCCTCTGTAGGCTAAAGACTTGGGTGTTTGGCTTCCTTTAGCTCCACTTGAAGGGGGAATTTTGACAATTTCGAGCTGTGGAATCTCCTAGGAAAGAACCCATACCAGCTGATTTTTATTAGGATAACCTGGACCAACATCTAGATGATTTCATTCTAGGCAGCCCAAGTCATGGTGATCATCTTGATTTGGAAGAAGATGCATTTGACCTACATCTTAAGTGGTGGGAAAAGCTCATTGGTGATGTTTGGGATAATGAACTGGTTGAGGGTAGATCATCTAGAGGCAAGAGCAAGCAGAGTACAGTGAACTTTGCTCTTATGGCCAACATTTAGAATGTTTATGAGCCCCAAGACTATTTAAAGGCAAAAGATAAACCTGAATGGGAAAAGGCTATGGAATCTGAACATCATAGTCTTTTGAAAATCGATGCTTGGGTTCTTTCAGATCTTCCACTAGGGAAGAAACCCATTGGTTGCAAATGGGTGTACAAAGTCAAGTACAAAGCTGATGGAACTCTTGACAAATACAGAGCACGGTTGGTGGCTAAAAGATTCTTGCAGGAAGAGGGCATAGACTATGAGGAAAACTTTGCTCCTACAACAAAGATGATGCAGCCTCAAGGTTTTCAGGTTACAACAAAAGAGCATTAGGTATGCAGATTGGTGAAGGCTCTTTATGGCAAAAGCAGGTCCCCAAGGCATGTCACATAAAGATTGACAAGTATTTGGATGCATAGGGCTTTCAAAGAAGTCCTTCAGATCTCAATTTATACATCAAAAGCACTGGTAGTGACATCATTCTTCTTGTCATCTATTTGAATGATATTATCTAAATATGCCAGGAGTTTGCTAGACAAGTTCAGAATGACAGATTGCAAAATCTTGTCCACACCTATGGAGAAAGGGCTAAAATTTTCAGCCAAATCAGACTCACCAGTGGTCAATGAGTCAGCTTTTAGGCAACTAGTAGGCAGCCTCATCTATCTTACAGCCACTAGACCTGATTTAAGTTATGCTGTGAGTTACATTTCTCGTTTTATGACAGCCCCTAAGGTAAGATATTGGGTTGCAGCGAAGTGAGCATTGAGAATTGTGAAAGGGATATTTGAATTTGGCATTTTGTATAGCAGAAACAAAGGTCCTTGGTTGATTGGTTTCACAGATTCAAATTGGGCAGGCTCTGTTGATGACATGAAGTCTACTTTTGGGTACATTTTCAGTCTTGGAATGGGTGTAGTCTTACAAACTGGTAAGAAGCATTGGGCAGTAGCTGTTTACTCGATAGAAGTAGAGTATCAGCGAACTGTCAAAGTAGCATGTGAGGCAGTATGGCTTCCGAGAATGCTTTCTGACATGAAAATGTCTCAAGTAGGGCGTTGACCCTTGTTTTGTGACAAACAAGGGGTGCCTAAGATTGCCAAAAATTCAGTCTTCCACGAGTGTACAAAACATGTAGAGCTTCATTGTCACTTCATTGGACAACTTGTTGAAGATGGGTCAGTGATGTTGCAGTTTGTTCCAATTGAGGATCACACTGTAGACATTCTTACCAAGTCCTTGAGTTTGGACAAATTTGTAAAATATAGGGGCAAACTTGGTGTAGTTAGTAGAGTGACCATTAAGGGAGGGTATTAAAGTAATATTGCTATATTTAACTTGTAATGGTCATTTTAGTTGTTTAGTTTGATTTTACTAACTTTCTTTTATTTCTTGTTCTCAATCGTTTCTGTTTTAGAAACATTGTGTGTAATCTCTTATTTAAGGAGTTTTCCGCTCCTTTGTAATTAATTGATTATCATTTCGTGTTTTTTATGTGTCTTCCTTTTTTGAGCTGTACTCTTGGATTCAGTATTGAACACTCCTTTACAGAGATTTGTACTATGAATAAAATACAATAAGCCAATGCCACTAGTGCATGGTCAAGGTGGCTTGTTCGATAGCCAACATGACTGCTAGAAAAATCAATATGACTGGCACAATACACTTGATTGTGACTATGCTATCAAATCAGCAAGAAATCCCTGCATTTCTGAGTATGATTAGTCTTGGAATTTGATTTGGATGCAATTTGACCTTGGGATCAGATAGGGTTTGTTTTTAGTGGTTTTGAAACCTTAAATGATGGTCCTAAGCTCTTAATGATAGTCATGTAATATGTTTTGCATGTTTAATTGTTGATGTCAGTAGCGGCAGGAGTTATCTCCTAAGTTTGAAATCATCTATAACTATTTATGCCGACTCAATCCAAAAGTCACCTCACTTTGAAAGAGGCTGACTCTTCATGAAGAGTCACTGTAATGCGTATATATATAAGTTAATTTCCTCCTCATCGGTGGTAGAGTGTAGAAGATAAGTAGGTCGATACATAGGCACATCAAATATACAGTTAATCTGCATTATCCAGAAAAGATTGCTCAGGGGAGACGATAGCAGTATATTGTCTATGGTTGGGAAGGCAACAATGATCTGTGTCATTGCCTGTGGTTAAACGAGCACACCCATCAACATTAATGACTCGCAGCTGTAGCAAACAAATGTTTTGTGTTTGTAATGCATCACAGCCACATCAAACAAAAACCAAGTTAATGAGTGTTTTATTGAGTGCATCATTGCTTCCTTGTAAATGCATTTGGGTGAATCTGGGAGAATTTATTTATATTGAGGACTGGGCTGATTAATGGTTCGGAACCAGCATTTAAAAGAAGTCCATCCCTACAATCATGGTGATGCAATCCATTACATTAATACAAATCTTTGATAGAAAGCAAAGTTAAGTTTGTAAAATTATATTATTTTATTTTTATGACTTATAAATTCTCTTAGAAAGGCTTTCAAATATTTTATTTCATTCTTCTTCTTGCAAAATCTTTTTTATATTTTACTTTTGTTTGATGTTGTTAAATGATTTTTACTTTTAGATTTCAAATTTTTTATTTTGCTCATAAAACTTGGGTTAGGTGCCTAGGGGCTGCAAAAGAGGAGCATGAATGCTTGGATGCTGGTAACATGATGTTCACCAGGTCCTATCATAAAGGAATCAGATTACCTTGCCTATAATATCATTCAAGCTATAATATATGTTAATGTTGTGTATGAAGAGCACACAGTTATATTGAGAGGGGGGGGGTGAATCTGTATAATGAAACTTTTTGCCAATTCAATATTTTATATGATAGAATCAATCACTGAAAAATAGTTATGCACATGAACACAATAATTTTGAGTGGAAACCCAACGAGGGAGAAAGCCACTAAAATGAATGTTATATATATATATATATATATATATATATATATATATAATTCTTCTTTTACAATTGTTTGTGAGCACCAACCCACTGGGAGCACCAACCCCCTAATTCTGTTTTGTGAGCACCAACCCACTGGAAGCACCAACTCCCCAATCTGATTGTGTGAGCACCAACCCACTGGAAGCACCAACTCCCTTATCCAAAATTAGTGAGCACCAACCCACTCTATGAAAATCTGATTATATTTCCCTCCTCAATCTGTTCCTATCTGCTGTAAAGATGTTCACAAAACATGCTTCATAGTTTTGTATTGCAAAGCCTTTACAAATCTGGACTGATCTTGTATATACTCTTATTCACTTTGTTCATGTTCCTTTTGTATATCTGAATAAATTTTCTTTTATGTCTACATATGTACTCTTTATATTTTTATCACAGCTATCACACACTTTAATTTTCAAGAGTATATATGAATATATATATATCTATCTTCTTCACACAACAATCTGAAATTTTTATTTCAGCACACCCCACACTCAACGAATGTGATATTCTTAAGCTTCATGCACAGCACCCCTACGCACAGCACTTTCTCTTCATATTTATTCTTTTTATTTTATTCTTCACACTCCACACATTACACTCACACACCACTCTCCAATACACTTCATACATATATATATATGCTTTTTATTTAAAAGACACACCCTTTGATTATCGAAGGGTCACATCCTATAAGATACGTAACAAACTCATATGTTATTATTAGCAAATACATGACAAACCCGTATCTTATTATTGGCAATCATTTACGTAATTTTTCATCTTACTGTTTGTCTTAATAAACAAAGCACTTGCTAGTTAAGTACTATTTTTTTATTTGCTGACTGCTCTCTTCATGCCACGTCTATTTTTGTCTTATATGACTTTTCAAAATCATTCGATGTTCTTAAGTCTTTGCTTCTTCTAATGTAAATGCAATCGTGCACTTTTTGTCTTTGTCTTTTTCTGTTTTTCGTCTTATTTGCTTTTGTCTTTTTCTGGTTTTCTGTTGGATATTTGTCTTTATTGATCTGTATCTTTGCCTTTGTTTAATTTTGTTTCTACTCTGATCGCTTATTAATTTTCTTCAGTGCTTTAGCACGTTGGTCCTTCTTTAATTGTATTTATGTATATCTGTGTCTTTATTAGTCCTCAGTCTGCTGTATCGTCCACAATCTATCTGCTCATAATGCTATGTGTACCAATCTGCATGGTATATGTCCATAGTATGATATATGCAAATTACTGTCATTTTGGGAACACACTATTTGAAACCTTATATTGATATGTGTATATTGTATTTTTACTGGTACTGTATATACCACAGTCTTCTGTATGCTGTCATCTTTTTATATATTACTGTATATATTATGAATATAATCTTTGCTTTGATTAATGAATGCCTTTGTTAATTTAGCAACCAACCAAATACTGTTTTGACAGTCTTTCTGTTTTTAACATCTCTTTGAAACATATCAAACATAACCACGTTACTTTGTTTCCCGTAATACATATCTGGAATATATACCGCTGCATCTAATATGAGTCACTGTAGTATTGGGCAATGTTGGACATGCTCATCGTTGTTCCAGTATAGCATTGATATTTGTTTATAATAAACAAATTAATGACAATCACTGCACACTTAATGGTGTCGTTCTTCTTATAATTCGCTACTCATTCTCATTTTTGATCACTCCATAGTACATTGTTTATATTTGCCGATGATAAGATATTCTGGAAATGTATTATTAATATTCTGAACCCGTCCTTTTTTGACATCAATGACAATACTTTCATCAGTGTAGCTTCGGTGAGATAATTCTGATCGTTGAAATCAAATGCTTAAGTGGCCAATTGGCCTTAAACATTTGATAGTTGCTTTATCCTTGCAAGTTATGTTAAATTAGCTTATATGTATTGTCACCGAAGTATTTGTAATTGATGATTGGATTTAATACTCATATATTAATATATATTACAAATGTATATATGTATCTATATATCTATATATACAATAATGTTTGTGATTTACATTATTGATATATATGTATATATAATATATACATACATTTTTGTAATAAAGAAAAAATTGATTATTAAATATGTTTATTAAAACCAATAGTCGATATAATCGACTTGTTACATTTAATCGCTTGACAAACATTAGTCGGCTTAAAGTCGAATTGGTTAATTATACCATCTTGCATCTTAGCGTATTGTCTTTAATGTTTATCGGTCTAACCCTCACGGGTTCGTGGAGATCTACATAGAGACATGTCTCTACATGGATGCTATTCCACGTAGAGGCATGCCTCCACACCATTGTATATATGGTGTATAGCTGTGGTTAAGGGACATTATAGAAATCGGAAATATTGAACCAGCCGGCCTGCACAAAAACGAACATTGCTGTTACATATTCATTGAAACACAAATCATAAATTCTGATTGCTGTTTCTTACTTGCTTATATTCAAAAGAGATCAAATCAATATATGATAAAAATAAGTACTTTGATAAATAAAATAACCCTTAGCATTCTCAAATCTGATAAAATTAACATGGTATCAGAGCCAGTCTAAGGAAGATCATTTCAGATGAAAAATCAGAAAAGCTTTTTTTCTACTCTTGGGGATGATTCAAGCTACCCTGTGAAAGGGATTGGGACCTGCACCATAAATCTGAAATCAGGGATTTCTCTTCAACTCTCAGGAGTACTATATGTACTAGGGATAAAAAGAAATCTAGTCTCCATTTCAGCACTTGAAGACAAGGGTTATAGAGTCACCTTCATGGAAGGAAAAGTCTTGGCTTGGCCAAAGAATTCAACCTTAAAGAAAGGCTACACAATTGGAGTAAGGCACAAATGCCTTTATAAACCATGCACGTCTCTCCCTCAAGCTTTGTTACATGAATCACTAGACTCAAATGAAATCTGGCATAGGAGGTTAGGGCATCTACATTTCCGAGCTCTTCCCACAATTGAAAAGTTGTTGATTGTTCTACCCAAATTAAAACAAAATCATGAAGGCATGTGCAAAGGATGTGCTCTTGGAAAGAACACAAAGTTATGTTTCACTCCAGCACTAGCAAAACTACAAATATATTAGAAATTGTTCATTCTGATTTATGTGGACCGATGTCTGTAACCTCCTTAGGAGGATTTTTATATTACATTATTTTTGTTGATGACTATTCTAGGAAGACATGGATCTATTTCCTATAATGTAAAGGGTCTGAAGAAATCCTTATGAGATTTAAGGAATTCAAAGCCCTGGTAGAAAATCTATCTTGTAAGAAAATAAAAATCTTAAGGACAGACAATGGGGAGAATACACTTCATAAATATTTAAGATTTTTGGTAAAAATGCTGGGATTAAGAGGGAGTACCTTGTTCCCTACAACCCCCAACAAAATGGGGTAGCGGAAAGGAAAATTGCCAGAGGATTCTCTCAAAAAGAGGGAATAGACTATGAAGAGACTTTTGCCCGGTTGCCAGATATACCTTTGTGAGAACCATCATTGCCATAGCAGCATCTAAAGGATGGAAAATTCACCAGATGGATGTGAAAACATCATTTCTAAATGGGATTATTGAAGAAGAAGTTTACCTAGAACAACCTGAAGGGTTCATTATACATGATGAAAATTCATATGTATGTAAACTAAAGAGAGCCTTATATGGGCTCAAACAAGCTCCTCGAGCTTGGTATGAAATGATTGACAAATATCTCTTGGGTCTAAACTTCTTCAAGAATGATGCAGATCCAAACTTATACTTCAAAGTAATAAATGGAGAAATGTTGATTCTTATTCTATATGTTGATGACTTGTTAATCACAGGGGAAGATCACTTGATTGATCAGTGCAAGCAAGACCTTGACTCAGTTAATGCACTTAGTCAGTTCATGTGAACCAAAGGAGATACATTTGATGCCTGCAAAACATATTCTGAGATATCTTTGAGGCACTATTGGTTATGGACTCAAATATGCTAATGTTGAACTAAACTTAAATGGGTTCACAGATTCAGATTGGGCTGGAAGTGTGGTAGATAGGAAAAACAAATTAGGGTGCTGTTTTAGTCTAGGATCAGCTATGATATCCTGGATAAGTAGGAAGCAATCTTCAATGGCTCAGAGTTCTACAAAAGCCGAGTACATTGCAGCTTCTATGGGGACTAGAGAAGTAATATGGTTAAGGAAACTACTTGTGAGCCTGTTTGGTCAACTACTGAATCCTACTCTTATTCATTGTGACAACCAGAGCTGTATAAAGCTATCTGTTAATCCAGTATTTCATGATAGATCCAAACATATTGAGATTCCTTATCACTATGTTAGAGACATGGTTGAAAGGAATGCTATCCAGCTAAAATATGTGAGTACAGGCAAGCAGAGTGTAGACATTCTCACCAAACCTTTGTCTAAAGCAAAGGTTGAGTGCTTTCTTAAGAAACTTGGCATGGTTGAAAATGTAAGTTAAATTGAGAATGTAATTTTGATCTGTTGTACTATTTCTTATTTGTCATGTGTGAAACTATATGACTATTTAATCTTTGTGTGACTTTGAAAGATGACGATTTTTTCAAAGTTTCACTTATTTTGGTTAATAATGTAGAGTGACGACTTCACAGTACTCTAACCTCACTATCATGAATAGATATCATGAGACTTGATATCTGCAACTTTGTCATGATAGTTTGCATCTTTGCAGGCATTATGATTGATATCTTGAGAAATCATAATGATTGAGATGATCATGGCGAGACATAACATTCATGGATAGGCCATGATTTATATCCCCGTGATAGGTATCATGCGACTTGATACCAGTGCACATATCATGGATCTTGGATACTCTTTGAGAATCATGACAAAATATCATGAGACGTGATATTTGTGGTTATGTCATGATTCTTTGATTTCACGAGAAGGTGATGTCATTTGTTTGGGATAGAATTAATCCTCACTAGCTAAGAGGGAGTGTTAATGTTGTGTAGCTTCGGTTAGATAATTCTGAACGTCGAAATCAAATGCTTAAGTGGCCAATTGGGCTTAAGCATTTGATAGTTGCTTTATCCTTGCAAGTTATGTTAAATTAGCTTTATATGTATTGTCACCGAAGTATTTGTAATTGATGATTGGATTTAATACTCATATATTAATATATATTACAAATGTACATATGTTTGTGATATACATTATTGATATATATGTATATATAATATAATAATATATACATACATTTTTGTAATAAAGAAAAAGTTGATTATTAAATATGTTAATTAAAACCAATAGTCGATATAATCGACTTGTTACATTTAATCGCTTGACAAACATTAGTCGACTTAAAGTCGAATTGGTTAATTATACCATCTTGCATCTTAGCATATTGTCTTTAATGTTTATCGGTCTAACCCTCACGGGTTCGTGGAGACATGTATCTATGGAGACATGTCTCTATGTGGATGCTATTCCACATAGAGGCATGCCTCCACACCATTGTATATATGGTGTATAGCTGCGGTTAAGGGACAATATAGAAATCGGAAATATTGAACCAGCCGGCCTGCACAAAAACGAACATTGCTGTTACATATTCATTGAAATACAAATCATAAATTCTGATTGCTGTTTCTTACTTGCTTATATTCAAAAGAGATCAAATCAATATATGGTAAAAGATGTACTTTGATAAATAAAATAACCCTTAGCATTCTCAAATCTGATAAAATTAACAATATAGACTGACCTGAACTTATATTGCCACTTATATATTCATCGTACACCTTTGCTTTACAATTTTACATATGTTTTTGAATACATATGTGGAATGACTAATACAAAACAAGACATCTAATTTAGATCTCACAAGCTCAAAACAAGGGCTGCACTCTAAGAAGCTTGTTTATTACTCTGAGCTTTTCCCAAGCACACTATCATCCTAGCACCCAGGATCTACAACCTTAATATTATTAATCAGATGGATGTGTAAGACATTTCCCAACATCTTGAGGCATTTGAAGAGCTGAACCTGCTTCATTAGAATAGTATGAAGTTGTTAAACCATGCAATCCAAATGCACCTATGCTTGATCATGAAGACCATTTGCTAGCTGCCATTGAAAGCATAGATGCACAATATATAGAATGTGCTATCTTGAAGACATTTTCCCACCCATTGATTGTCTAGGATTTAGAAGATTTTTCCTCATTGCCTTGTGAACCTTAATCTTGTCATCCCCATCTACTTTGGCAGCCCTCAAATCTGCAATCTGTGAAACTTTCTGCTGCCCTTCACTTACATGGCCTCCTTGCATTAAGTATGTTCTGTTTTTTCTTCAGTCTGTACTGAACTTCCTCTTCATCTCCTCAGCTGTTTCTGCTAGCTTCCACTGCCATTTCTACTAGGAGCACAACCAGATTGTATAATTTGAGCTATTGGTGAGTGATGATATAATGAATGCTGGTTTGATATATTGGTGAAGGATGATTGAATGAATGCTGATTTGATAGAGTGGTTTGCTGATTGATTGTTTGCTTGATTTGATGAGTGATCCTTGAATGATTGGAATGATCTCATTTATGCTTCATTGGTGAAAGGGTAACCACCTTTCATAAGATTTTAGTCACAATCCTCCATTGCTGCCTTTTGAGAATAATATGTTTCAAATGGCTCTCCCTTGGATGTCCTCCTCAAATGAAACCTTCTCCCCTCTATTTCTTCTTATGTGAGGGAGAAGTCACACCTCTTCATCATGTCTTCCCTTTGCAAGAGTCACATCGTTTCAAAATTACCACCCTTTGAAAGAGGACAACTCTTCATCGTTTCTGCCCTTTGAAAGAGTCACAACCTTTCACAATTTTTACCTTTTGAAAGAGTACAATTCTTCATCATTTCTGCCCTTTGAAAGAGTTAACCTTTCACAATTTTCACCTTTTGAAAGAATACAACTCCTCATCATTTATGCCCTTTGAAAGAGTCACAACCTTTCACAATTATCACCCTTTGAAAGACCACAACCCTTGATAATTTTTGGCTTTTAAAGGAGTCACCCCCTTAATTTCTTTCCATTTCTTTTTTTCTTCTATAAACACTTTCTTGCTTCCCATGCCCCATTCTTTTGAACTTCCTCCATAGCTCCTTTCTAATGAACTCTTATCCCTTTGATATCTCATGTTTGAGGGAGTCACAACTCTTCATTTCATGCCTTTTGATCATTCATTAAACTTAATTAAATTTTAATCATATTATATTTTAATTCTTTTATATTTATATTTATATTTTTTTTCTTTTTTCTTTTTATTTTATTATGATTATTATTTATAGTAGATCCTATTTCAAAAAGGGGACATAACATATGGGCAGTGTTCTGGGCTACTCATTCATCAAACGTCGAGAAAGCACATCTGTGACGAGCCAAAATGCCCTAACACACATCAACTCTCCAAGCAAAGTTGCATCCATCTTGGGCTGAATTAAATTTACTAAAGAACCTTCCAATTGCTGATCTAAATGATACAACTACAGTGAGCTTAAATAATACTTTCAAACTGTCTGAAACAGGTTTGAATAGAGACTGTATAACAATCTTATGAGATGCTAACTCTTTTCCTTTCACACAAAAAAATAATATTGCAAACTAAATTTAGGTTTGAACATTGGTAGGAAATGAGTAGAGTACACTATTTATTACTCATCTGCTAATTGTTCAAATTCTTCTTTGTTGATTGTGCATATGCTAGATTGCTTTCCTGTTGTGCCAGTACCATGTGAACTCATTTGATTAGCTGAAATTATTGGTTGTCCAAGTCACTTAAATAGGCAAAAAGCTTGGACCAATGACGTTGAGATATTTGTTGGCCAACTTGTTGTGACCTTTTCACACATCGCCCCATTGCAAATGGAGACCCCTTGTTTTTTTTGCTTTGTAGGGTTTTGCCCTGATGTCACAATTGCTAATCACCAGTCTTTTTGCAATGAGGAGTTAGAGTTTTTGAGAAGTCATCCAGGTCAAATAGGGAATTCATGCTCGGAATAGTGTCTGGATGTTGTCAAAGTGCTTAGAAGGTCTGAAAGACGAAGATCACAATTGCTTAGGGTCAATTCTAACACCTTCCTATTTTTAAGGAATTCTACTTTTTTGCTTTTTTTGCTTTTTTGATTTTTGGCACTTTGGGACCACTCTAGGAAACAACATTTTTGGCTTGCTTTTTGCTTTTTTTGAAAGTAGACCTAGGGTTGTGTCCCACAGGTTGTCACTTTAGTGCCCAAGTCTTCAGAATCGAAAAATTATGTCTCTTAAGTGTAAAAAGTAGAGAAAAAGCTTCGGGCTGGGGTTTTGTTCTAGAAGATCTAGATAAATATGGCAGACCAAACATGAACATGGCAAGAGGAAGTCCGTCTTGCACAAGGTTTGGCATGGCGAGAGGAAGTTGAAAGTCCGTCCTGCACAAGGTTCGAAATGGCAAGGGACTACCAAAGTCCGTCCCACACAAGGTTCGACATGGCGAGAGGAAGTTGGAAGTCCGTCTTGCACAAGGTTTAGAAGTTGAAAGTCCGTGCTGTACAAGGTTCGGAAGTTGGAAGTCCATCATGCACAAGGTTCGGAAGCTGGAAGTCTATCTTGCACAAGGTTCGGAAGTTGGAAGTCCGTCCTGCACAAGGATCAGAAGCTGGAAGTCCGTCCTGCACAAGGTTTGAAAGTTGGAAGTCCATCCTGCACAAGGTTAGGCATGGTGAGAGGAAGTTGAAGTTTGCCTAGCCAAGTTGCACAACGTCCAACACAAGTTGAAATCCGCCAAGAAAAAAATTCAGAAAATTGGCCAAGTGTTGATACCTTGCGGAGAAAAAATTCAGAAAACTGGGTAAGTGTTAATACGTTGGAGATAAAATTTCAAAATTTGGTTAAGTGTCAAGGAAATTCCCTAAGCAAGAAGTAAATCCGCCCAAGGAAGATGAAGGAAAATTTGGCTAAGTGTTGGTGGATTGAAAGAAAAGTTGAAAGTGTCCAATCTATGATGAATTTCGCTCAAGAAATGGCCAATCCAAAGTCCACCCAAATATGTAAGAAAGTGGCAAGGCATCTACAAAGTCCGCCCCAAGCGTGGCAAAGCTATGATAAAGTCCGCCATGATTAGAAAATGATGACAAGATAACCAATTCAGCCTAGCAAGAGAACAAATTTGCCATGAAAGAGGAAAATGGCTAGAGGAACAGACAAATTGGACAAGAAGCATGAGATCCACCATTGAAAGATCAATCAAGATTGAAAGCGTTGGAAAATAAAATTCCACACCTAAAATATTTTTAATATTTTTTCCAACACTTACCAAATTTAGAGTTGAGAACAAATCCATAGGCAATGTTCATTTGAGCATAGAGATGGCCAAAATCTCAGCTCGGTGTTGGAAGGTGCACACGCAGGTGTCACAAAACAAAATTGAATAGCCAAAATTTGGCCAAGTATGGGAAATACTTCACAGAGAGTTCCAATTTCCTCCATTGTGGCGTAGGCACAAGGGAATTCTCCAAATTCAGGGCACATGAAAGAATTTCAAGGCATCAAGAAAGGAAAGTCTTTAGAGTTGGCGAAAATATAGAAATTCTAGACTTCTTGGACGATTTCATTTACAATCCCAGATCGATTGAAGCAATCAGGGCAACTTCTTGAAGGTTTTCTTCTCTTGAAGAATTAAAGACAAGCTCCCAATCAAAATTAGATAGTGGCAAGAAGAGTATTACAAACAAATTTCCATACTTAGACAATTTCTCGACACAAATTGGAGAATTCAGGGAGGACATTCAATAATCAGATTGTTCCAAGTCAACATGTCCAGGTTCAATGAACCTGACTTATCTAGAAGCTTCTAGAAGGCACACTTCATAATGCAACAACCTTCTATTTTATTATTGTTTTATATTTAGCAAGAAGGACAAGTGTCCTCAAATGTAATTTTCTCATTGGTCAAGGGGTGGCTAGTTGTAGCAAACCCTAATTAGGGTTTTATTTTGTAATCACGACCGTTGATTTGAAATCAATCTTGGCCATTGAATTGTAATTGGGGAGCCTATAAATTGAGCTCGCCCCTCATTTGTAAATCACGTGAGCATGTTGCAAAACATGTTGAGATGGGCAAATTGTTGTTATGATTGCCAAGTAATAAGTAATGCATTGTTCAAATTGATGGTGATTACTTCTGTTATTTTGGAGTTTGCATGGTTCTTATCCCTTATCATAGTTTAGATTTTATTTCATGTATGTTAGACGAATGCAAGTTCTGATAAGTATTGATTTATGGTGAATCTTCACTCATACTTTTGATGAACAGATGATTTTTATTCATTGTGTAAAGTTAGTCTGAGCTTACTTTGTGGATGCTTAACTTTTGTCTTGATAAACATTGTTCGATTTGATGGTAGTTGTTCATGACGTGAAAATCATAAGCACATCTCTTGAAGATTGCACCTACTTTGTGTAGTTGTCCTAATGCGGGGAAGCAAAGTCTGGTTATAAGGTTCACCCAGTCAAAACTGTCTCTTGAATTCATAGGAATAGATTATAACTTCTAAACCCTTATCCTTTTTTAGTTTTCTTGAAGTCCATGATCCAAGACCCAATCGACAGAGCTTCATTGTCTAGACCTTCACTGTGAATTGAATGAGCCAAGTGTAAGTTCCCCTTGTATTTCAGCACACATTACCAAGGAAGCTATCCAACACAAAGTTGCTCGTTGCAACATATAAACCTTGGAGTCGCCGTGTGGTCTTTCTCGCAATCTTGGCACACGTAGTGATTTTGTTCAAGAGAGGGTAGAGTATCCTTGAATATTTTATTCTAATGTTCGGTAAATGATAAAACGTGAACCAACACAACCTAACCCAATTTCTGGCTTTTTTTGCAAATTTTGATTTACGGACATGTTGCATATTTTTGCAATGCAAAGCAAATTCAAACTGCTAATAGTCAAGCCAAACCACAGTGACTTTACAATTGCATGCTAAACCACAAATGGGACAAAAGTCGATGTCAAAATTCAAGTTAACGTGGGGGTGGGGGATCCCTGATGTGAATGGCAAAGTTCTTTTTCCTTTGTGCTATTTAGGAGTGTGCAGTGGTGTAAATTAACCTTGGTAAAAATTTGCTGTCTGTGTGCTGCTGGTTGATTTTATTTTGCTAACACGGCTGCTTTCTCTGCTTGCTCTTAGATCTGTGCCTGGTCTGTCATATGACCAATCGTTTATTCTGTTGCCATTAGACCTTGGAAAACTATGGAAGTGGATTTAGATGCATAAATGAATAAAATTTCTAACAAACATAAATTTGAACCTTGATGGTATTTTGCAAGAATTCAAAAATGTAATCAATATGAGCTAACCTTCACCTAAACAAGGTTCATGTAGAATACCTACTTTTCCTATATGGATAGAATCTTTCACTTGGAGGGCTCTATAAAATGAGTTATCTTAGAATGAGCTTGGGCTGTCTCCGCACATTGCAAAGAAAACAGAATTCAAAAATGTAATCAATATGAGCTAACCTTCACCTAAACAAGGTTCATGTAGAATACCTACTTCTCCTATATGGATAGAATCTTTCACTTGGAGTGCTCTATGAAGTGAGTTATCTTAGAATGAGCTTGGGCTGTCTCCGCACATTGCAAAGAAAACAGAATGGCAGTTTGAAAATGCCATTTGTTTACCTTCTTGTCAGATCTTTTCATTTTTCTGAGAACAAGTGACCATTGCACTTCTTCATGCACCTTTTTTTCAATGGAGGACTAAAGTCTAGGTAGCTTTAATCCCTAAGCTTTGATATCGTGTGAGATTAACGACAAACTCCTGTAATAAAACAAATGATAAGCCCACCAATGTTTGGGATTATCAAGAAATACCAAAAGAAAAAGCGAGTGAAGTGATTGAAAAGATTGGAGGCATTGCCTCTATATATACACCTTTCAACAAATTATGTAAGGATAGGTTGACCCTTTAAGGCATTGATCCCAATAAATATAAGGTGGAAATGGTACAAGAAAATATACATCTACCGGAGAACAATAATCCAGCCTTATGGTATTATGGTGGTGGATCAAACCAAGTAGCTTATTGCTTTCAACACCCATTACATTAAAAATGAAACAATAATAATCCAGGGTGTAATGAAATTTCTATTACAGGTTGTAAAAGGGAGTAAAATCTAAGATATGGAACATTCTTTCTACTAAGGTCCTTATGGCCCTAAAGTTTGACATTCAAACCTTTTAAATTCTCAGTTCCAAGTTAATGAATTCACAGACACACTATAGTATTTCACTCTACTTACTACATTTCCATGACACAAAGATATCGAGTGAATATGAATCAGTACGAAGGACAAGGTTGCTTCTTTCGCTTCTCAAAAGAAAGCATCAAGTCATGAATTTGTGTGTTCCCCATTTATTATACAGTTTTTAGTAGTTCTTAAATTCATCTCTATATTAATATTGTTAAATCCCTTCTTTTTTATTGTTATTGGGTCTTGGTTCAATAGAAATTTCAACCTTTTATTGCGATTCTGCTTCAGCATTGGCATTTGTAGATGGCCTCAGATTCACTGTATAAAGTCATCTGAATTTCTAGTGTCTTGGATTGTGCCTCCATCCTTCAGCTGGACATGAGTTACCGTTCGAGTCCATCAAAATCAAGCTTAGGGAAACCTTATGGGGTGGGGTGTGCTCAACTTTTTAAGAATTTTGGTGGTCTTAATTCTTATTTCTACAGGACCCCTTTATGAGGCTAATATCAAATATTGTTTAGGACTCTAGACAGTGTTTGCATTGCATACAAATTATGCATTAGCTGTTTGCTAAATATCTGTAACCTAAGTTTGAGTTTCTCAATCTTAGTAGCTTACACTCCAAAAACTCATGATTAACCTTTAGTAATCACCACATGCCTCATTTGCTGTGCAGTTTACTGAGTTTTTCAAAAAGTGGTTCTGTATTTTTTTATGTATAACTTTCCTCTTTTGGCTCATGTTCATGCTAAGAAGAAAATCAAAGCACAAGGTTATAAATTTTTAGTTTAGGATAAATGTTAGGGCATTTTAACTTAATAAGTTCCAACTTTGAATACATTAATTTTTGACAAAAACTTTTAAATGGTAAGGTTTGTTTTTTAAATTTTAATTTTTTTTTATTATATCCTAGTGAGGGTTTGATATAAAACATTGGAACCCCCCTAAAAGTTTGTCTTATACGGCGATACAACTTGTTAACTATTCTATAGGACCAACGGTATATTTTTAACATAAACCCTCAGGTGAAACTAAAATTTCTTACTTGTTTTTATTATTTGGAATTTAAAAATATGTGTTATGTTTATTTCTAATCCCTACGCACTATATTTGACATGAAATAACAACATAAAAATATTCTCTATTTTATTAATATAATATTAATTTTCTTAATCAGCAAGTTTTTGCCATGTTTTTCCCATTTAACTCTGGGTAATTGAATTAATACTTCAATTCCTAGAATTTACATTCATATTGTTTTGCTTTCCCTTCTCTTATACAATGTCCAATTCCTCCTCCTATCATTGAAAACATCGTAGCATTTCATTTACACTTGCCAGGCCATGCCAATGCCATGTAAATGGAACACTGCAATGTTGTCAATAGGTAAATATAAAAGTTTGATTTATTTCCACTGGTCTCAAATAAATTTAAATGCTAAGGTTTGATTCATTCTGCGTATGTCTAATGTTAGTTCTTGATGTTTTCTTGGCTTGGTTAAGATGCAAAGACCGTTTTTATGAGTTTGAATTTTAGAACATGGTGGTCATTTTTCTGTGTTGTATGTCATAAGTGAAGATGTTCACTTTTGATTGTTTTAACAATTAATTCCAGTTTGTAACTTTTGAACAGTGTAGTAATTTTCCTGCATGCTAGAGGTTACAGTACTTCAAACTGATTTTTTTGAATGAAGTAAAATTTCATCTTGTTTTTCTTTTGTTCTTTAAATTTCAGATTTAATCCCAATTGAATTTCAGATATTTAATTGTGCTGTCTATTATGACAGAAATGTTACCGAAAAAGTTAAAATTATTAAGTATTGTGTACTAAGAAAGTTTATTGGTTTGTAGGGTTGGCATTACAGGTCAGCTGCCTGGAACAGATTTAGAAACAACAAGAGCTACAACCCCTCCCATTGTAACTGTAAATAATGTGGCAAATGGCTTTGCCTCAGAAAGTCCATCTGAAATGACTGTTGGGATGTCCAAAATTGATACAGATAAACAGTCGTACATCAGATTGCGAGACACAGGTAATTCAAATAATGCTAGTTCAAGTTTGTCTGATGAGGAGCAATTTGACTGTGGAGATTCAGAAGCAAGGGGAATGAAGGCATTAGGTGATGAATACCTGCAAAAGCTGAAAGATTTTATTTTACAAAAGAAAGGAGAATTAAGTGATGGATGGGCAGTAGAAATTAAGAAACGATCCAACAACCATGATTATGTTGTAGCATACTTTTCCCCAGATGGGCAGAGATGTCGTTCGCGATTAGATGTTGCTCGTTATATGGGACTTATAGGAAGCAACTGTGTTAATGCTTCTGTGGATGGGGTTGAAGGCAGCATTTTTCCAGAGAAAGATTTACCATCTTCCAACCAGAAACCCTTACCATCTTCAACATTACCAAGAAAGAGGAAGGATTTAGCTAGACGAAAGTGCATTGATACAACTTTAGCAAAGGTACAAAGCTGCATAGTGAATGATGAGATCAAAAGCACTAGTGAGAATGAGGATCATTCCTCTGACCTTGACATGGATCCTAATTTGCGAAAGGTAAAGAGAAAGAAAAGAGAGTGCATATCGACTGCCACTGAGAGTGATTTACAAGGAGCAGAATCTAAGGTAATGCAATTTTTTAATGCTTTCTTATATTGTAGAGTGCATGCATTTTGTTCCTTCCAGACTTTGTCAACGATATCGATGGACCTAAGCATATATTCAAGATCGTTAGTGTTTCTAATCCCACACTGCTGTTTGATTATGCAGGCTTTTTATGTTATGTTATTATTGTTTTAATGTTTTATCCAAAGTAAATATGCTTTTGAAAAAACAAATGCTATTGAACATTTTAACAAACCATTAAATTGAAATATAATTAATTGTTCCATGACTGAAGCACTGAGTTATGGCATTTGTTTGTTCAGGTGGATTTGCCTGTACAGTATGAAGATTTTTCAATTGAATCTCTTGGAACCATTGATCCTCGACCTGCATATCATGATAATCTCCATATTTGGCCTGTAGGATTCAGATCCTCTTGGCATGATACGTTTACTGGGTCATTGTTTACATCTGACGTGCATGATGGGGGCATTGCTGGACCTATTTTCAGGGTGACGAGGCGTCCTTGCACAGCATTGCTAAATAGAAGTACATCAACTGTCCTATTGCTTTCAAGTTGCAAAAGCTCTGAAATTGACAGTACAGTTGGAGAGTGCAATATTAATCCTGAGACAACTAATGGTGGGGACAGTGAAATTGAGAGGCTATTTGTAGATCCCGAGGACTCACTTTCTGCATATTTGTCTGCATTCCAGGAGGAGTTCACTGCTGACAAAGGCAATGATTTGGGAGATGGTCTGTTTAGACCAAGTAAGAGTATGGTTATTACTGAAAATGCTCAACTACAAGGAAGAAGTGACCAAATAAATTCTGATGTGAAATCTCTTGTGATTGATATTGGAGAGTTTTGGGTTGAGGGCAGATCTTCTTCTGAAGCTTGGAGACTGATTTCTAGAAGGTTTGTTGAGGCTTGTCTAGTAGTTTACAAACGGGCGAAGAGGCTACAACTTTTTTGTGAACATTGTGTAGTGCAAAATCGTTCCTTGGAAAGTGTTCCATATGGTGGCAAAGCTAATAAAAATTTAGGATTTCTGAGCAAGCTTTGTAGTGCAGCTGGCCCTGGAAATATGTTAAATGCCATACATAATGAAAGTGGCTTGGGAAATTCATGCAGGGCATTGATGGAATGGTTGGAACAGGACAGATTTGGATTTGATATGCCTTTTGCACAGGAATTTATTGAAAGTCTTCCTGGAGCAGATAAATGTTCAAATTATGAGTGCTTGAAAAAGAGGAAGGATTATGCAACTTCCCTGACAGTTGGAAGTGGCAATGTGATTTTGCAAAAGAAGAGACCATATGAGGGTAGTGAGCAAAATGAAGAAACTATACATGATCTTCTTAGACAAACAAAAAAGGCTAGGAAGGAACTATTATCAGAATCTGGGAAAATTGAGGACCGGGCTGCTCCACCACCTGGCCGACCCTTTGTGACAAGACTTTGCCCAGAGATGGTAGGAGATGTAATACAGGTAATAGCTTTTAATTTCTTTTGCTCAGTTTCTAATAGTACGCTTTTATGGTTGAGCTACTTTATTTATTTCTTGAAGTCTCTCCTGTGTGCTTATATACAGGTTTGGGAACTACTTTGGCGCTTCTATGATTTTCTTGGGCAGAAGGAGCCACCTTCTCTAGAGGAACTGGAAGAGGAACTTTTAGATCCTTGGCCTGAAGACTTAAAGATTACTGATAAATTCAATCAGCAAATTATGGAATCTAGAGAGGTGACTGGTGCAAGTAAAGGTGATAACAAAGGAATTTTTGCTTTGACTTTTAATAATCTATCTGAAACACCGGTTCTTGGGGACAGTGGAAATGAAGATGTTTCATTTGAAGCAGGACCTTTAAAAGACACTGGACAGGGTAGGGTTGCTGCTAATTCTTATGCCAGGTGTAATGGGGTAGCTTTGGCTAGGGCTCATATTCCATTATTAAAAGTTCTTCTTACTGAACTACAAAGTAAAGTCTCTGCAGTTTTAGAACCGAATGTTGACATTGGAGAAGTGAAAAAACGTGGAAGAAAAAAGGAGTCTGAAAGTATTGCATCTTTAAAAAAGTCAAAACATGATATACCTCCTGTCAATGAAGTAACTTGGCCAGAGTTAGCACGACGGTATATCTTAGCTGTATCTGCATTGGATATGTGTGGTGATATAGGAGAAATGTCAAGCCGTGATGCAGCAAAGATCTTACGTTGCATACAAGGAGATGGTGGGGTGTTGTGTGGTGCATTACATGGTGTAGTGGGCATGGAAGTAGATGCACAGGTAAGATATGGAAACCCAACTTATGGGGTTTATATGATCTAGAGAATTTTTTTTTTACTTTTTCAATATTATGTATTTTGGTAGATTGGACGTGTTTGTAGAAAGTGGGTTTCTTTTGTGTTTAAATGGATTTTGCTTAATTTATTAAGTTTTATGTGCAAGCTTGTGTTTTCACAATGGTATTATAAATTTTCTGGGATCAAAGCAACCAATGGCTTGCATATGCTAGTGCTCAGTTGCTCTGAGTTGATATGGCTGTATGGCTGCATGGAAATAAATTGTACTGGATTTCACTTGTGCACATTTGTCTTGTCTCTGATGTGCCATAATTAATGTTGTTTGCTAGATTATTGACTTTCCATGCTCTCTGCACAAATCTTGTGAAACAATTGAGTTTATAACTTATTTAACCGATAGTTACTTCTTTCCAAGATGGCATACTGATTGGAAGGTGGGATCTTATAAGTAAGGTCCAAGATGTTGATGGGAGTGGTATTGCAACTGGTTTTGGAGCTTAGGTGTTCTTTCTAAGTAATACAGTATTGAGCTTTGGGTTGTATGATTCATCTGGTGCAAATCTATGCTGTTGTTTGTGCATATGTATCAACCTCTTTTTACTATGGGTTCACTGAATTTTTTTTGTTCTATCAGGTTGTACATGTGCTATGGCTGTAGCTGCATTTATTCTGAGTGGCAGGTCTTCATTAATCTTTAGAAAACCTGTGAGCATTCAATGCAATCTCTGCTTTTCATAGTGCCATCTGGTTTTGTATGCATATTTTATTCTGTTTTTATTTTCTTTCTCCTGAGTGTGTAATGCCTTCTAGTATTGATGTCATTTTAAGTCAAATTTTCCTCATATGTGTATATTACCTTTCCTGGTCTTATCTATTACAATTCCATATTCTCTTCTCTGTATCGCAAGCTTTATTTACAATTTTATATATGTAAGAGACACTTGCTTATTAGTATGTCATTGCCCTCAACGTTTGCAGATTTGTGTTTGTGTCTATATGTATACATAAATGATAAATAACTTAACAAAGAGAGTTTATTATTTACTTTGGTGCAAGTCTGAGACTGGAATTAATTATCAGGTATATTTGTTGCTAATAATCATAAAGCTAAGTTGCTGGTTCCGGTTTGGGTTTGGGGCTCCAGTTCACCGGTTTGGCTAAATGAATTTTTGGATTTTGGGTTTGTTAGTACAAAAACCATGTAAAAATCATATATATAATATGATATAATAATGTATATTATATAATAATAATAATATATATAAATAATAATCAATGAATTTAGAAAAAAACTTTAACTAAATCAAATTAAAGTCCTTGACCAAATCAAAGTAATAATTTTTAAACAAGTGTTATTAATACTGGGTCGTGGAATGGTACTCGGTCATGTTTGTTAATAAGCCAGAATCCATGAATGAATATTCTTATATTTCGTCTAATTCATTGTCAATAAAAAACGTGCATTTTCATGCGTGGAAAAATTTGACTGTTGACTTGGAACCCACAGCAACCTGGACCTGTATCTGGGCTCCTGATGCCGAACCTGGTAACCTAGTCATAAAGTAATAATTATCTATATAAATGTGAATCTTATGTGTTCTACTTTTATGATTTTGCCATTTTGGTCTATCTAAAGCCTGTTTGAATTGATGGTGGGATCTGACGAGTTAGATAGATGGAGCATCCAGACATTGTTATTTGCATGTAGGAGGAACTCTTATCTCCCAGATATTGGTTCCAAAGCGTAGTCTGACTTTATATGATCCAGATTCAGACCTACTTTTCTACTGCTGTAACATCCATGTCCATAATGATGTGTGTAGTTGATTTGAATGGAGGATACTAGATAAATTAAAGCTTCTTGCTATATGGTACATGTACATTTCTTGCAGACAGGCAAATATTTATATACCTTTAATTGATATGTTTTATGTGCCAAATTTCATCAATCCCCAATGAATAAATTACATTTACAGTATTTGGAGTATGTGAATAGTCATGTACCCTCTATTGGCATAATTGATGTAACAAAATTTATCGTCCAATATTAAATATGTTGGCAGGAAAAGGTCAAGCCATTGAAAAAAAAGGAATCAAATAGCATTTTGGGTCCTTTATTTTTTGTGTTTAAAATTTGAAGTTCTTATTTATGAAATTCATTTGTGTTGGAACTCAATGCAATTTGAATATCTACTTAATTTTGTAATAAACATGCAATGCTTTTGAAATGGTCATTTCATAGTTAATATCGTCTCCTTATTTTTCTGTATCAAACAAATGTGAATATATATGGTTTTTCATATCCATGCTTGAACAGTTGTGAGAACAAGGGCATGGTGTATATAATGTAACACATTAACAAGGTCATTCATTAACTTGCCAAGGCCCAAACCTATCAGCTTTAGTACTATTTTTCTTTGCAGAACATTGTTTAATTTACACTCTTTAATGTCACTATGTATTCAGCTGCTTGCAGAGGCAGACAAAAATGCTTTGCGCAGACCAGTGGCAGAAAAGGATGACAAATTGCATGCTGGGGGTGCTAATGATGAACACAAAATTACTGAGGAGAAACCGGATTGGGTGGAGGTGTTGGAGCCTGTAAGAAAACTACCAACAAATGTGGGAACAAGAATCAGAAAATGTGTTTATGATGCACTTGAGAGGGACCCACCTGAATGGGCAAGAAAAATTCTGGAATGGTCTATTAGCAAACCAGTTTATAAAGGAAATGCTTCGGGTCCGACAAAGGTGACTCCCATCTGTTATAGTTTATTTTTGTAAAGACTTGGTTTAATTTACTCGGAAAAGACACAAAATGTGTTATCAACTGCTAAATCACATTGCTTAGATGTTTTTACTACTTATCAAGTTACAGTTTTTTTGCTATTTAGATGAGTTCTTGATGCATCTCCCTTTCAAGATCTGGGTAAAATTCACTTTCAGAGAGACCAAATGCAACTTTTGAAGTTCTTTGTTTACTTATTTTATCAAATGAGACACGGAAAGCTAAAGAAATATTAAAATATGTTTTCTAAACTGTAATGTTCCCATTTGGGATTTTCCTTAATTTAGCCCTGAGACATCAATTTTTTAAAAATAAAGTGAGAATTGTAATTAATAAACATAATTCTATCAGAACTGAATACATTTTATTATAATATTTAATTTAAAATTTTAAGAATAGTTTAGAGGATAGAACTTATCTCGATAATTTTCACTGATTTGTATATTTCAGATATATGTCTTAATGTTATAAATCATTGCTGCATTACTGCTCAGCAGAGCGAACAAATTAGAATAATAGATTCTTCACGATGATAGTTCTCACTCTCTACTTAATCTTCAAAGGCTATAAATGACTGAATTGCCCCAGTATACTCCTTCATCCTTAAGCGTCCCTGAAATAACATTGGAGACGATGTATAGAATTGGCCACCGTATATGCACCCATGTCCCTTCTGTGTTGGCAGTTCAATTTTGTATTACCTTCCACATACTTGGCAAGTTACCCCATATGATATGCTATGGGGTGTTGCATTGAAATTCTCCTTATGTGATGTCTTTGGAAAGATAACTCACCTGGTAAGAGACGCATCCCATGTCCTTAATATTTATCTTTCTTTATACAATTATTAATCTCACCTCTTTGTAATGTCCCCTACATATTGTAGTCTATATTGATATTACTACTAAATTCTGCATAACAACTTTATCAGGCTTCATATATTAAGCATACACATTCAGCACATCCCCATGCATACCACCAAGAACAAGGATGCTACTGCCTGTAACTTAATAACAGTTCTGATTTGATCTGATCTGATCTATGGTGATGTCACTAGATGCTTTTAATTCCATCCCTTTATATCTCTCAATGTGAGAAAGAGGTCACACCACTTCATCATGTATGCCCTTTGGCAAGAGACACACCCTTTCACCATTTGCACCCTTTGAAAGAGTGCAACTCTTCATTATTTCTGCCCTTTAAAAGGGACACAACTTTCTAAAATCAGATCTGCACTTCTTATTTAAATCAAATCTGCACTTCTCATTATTAAATTCTCCCCCCTTATCAAATGAGGTTCTCTTCTCCCTTTTATAAATTATGTTTGAGGGAGTCACAACTTTTCCTTCCATGTCTTTTGACCATTCATAAACTTAATTAAATTTTAATTATTTGAATATATTATTTTATATTTTAATTTAATTTTTTTTTTTTTGTTCTTTTGTATTTTTTTTTGCTCGGTAATAATTTATATTTTATTGAAATTCAAAATAATGTTCACATAGTAAAGTTTGTCCAAACACGGAATCTAAAAAAGCTAAAACCGTAATAAAAAACCACCCCACCAAAACGGCTTGAAACAGCCAGCTACCTATCCATCTAGTAACATCTATAGATACTAAAACCGGACACTACACGTCCAAAGACAATTTGATTTTATTATTATTGTTTATTATTATTAAATTCTATTTCAAAGTGGGGACATGACATGAACACCCACCATTTTAACATCTTAAAAGGTCCTTCAATTCCTTTCTAGCCAAATAGTCCAAATAATGAAAGCAGGATCAATGATCCAAGCTGTTATAAAGGTTTCTTAAATATATTGACAAGTTTCTATTCTTTTTTCTCAATCATAAGCTAAGGTTACAGCTTGTTGTTGGATCGTGAGATTACAAACTAAGCCAAATGATTTTTAGTTTTCTCCTTTTGTACGCCATCTTTTTGAATTGGATGCTATGAACCTTATCAATTGTTGGAATATCATTAAAAAAAACCTAGAAAATTATTGGATCCCAAACTACACAAAAAGAAGAGAGAAATAATTGATGTTTTTAATATTAAAAGCAATCCTAATTGCATAGAAAATGAGAGAATGAAGAGCAAACAAGAGTGTGTACACCATGCAATGTGATCAATGGATTTTTCTCATTAATGTTGAGATTGCTAATTACAGTGCACAGTGCACACTACATAATGTAATGCCACATAGTTCAAACCTCTAAAATCTATTAAACTCTACGATCTACAGATCTCAAGCTACAAAGTAACACAAAGCAGGCAGAGCAAATGAGGCTAGCTGTTGTGAAGTACAATAATTATGGGGCTACAACTTTTGATGTTTTGGAATGGGTTATACATAATGGAGTGATGCTAGATCATCAATTTGTTTTATATGAACAAAGTAAAAGTTTTTTATATGATCATATGCAATGTAAATCAGCTTGTTTGCAATCACTTTGTTCAGAGATGCACTGAGTTTTTCCACACTATTCATTGCAATATGATGCAATAGAAGGCCTTCATCCTACCAATCTGGTGTAAAGTCTGTACAAAGGTATCTGTTGATGTCACTTGATGATCACTCAATCTCATACTACGGTTCAATGTAGAAAGGAGAAATAGCAATGCATTATGTTTATCATGAGAACCAAACACAATACTATCTCCATATCCTAAACTATTGGTTACAGCCATAGATGAATACTCATAGAGTACTCGGTGAGTATTTGTGCCATAACTCACAAAAACTCGGCTGCCTAAAAAAGAGAGGCTCAAACATGTCAAAATTTTCAAGTCAGTCTCATTCTTTTTCATCAGAATATATACATGAAATATAACATTTAAGTGTAAGTCACATTTTTTAGATTTTAAGGTATATTTCATTTATATATTGGCAGGATGTTTGAGAGTGGTTCCAGAGCTCTAGGAGTAATAATGCAAATTCTAGGTTTTAGAAGATCTTTTAAATTTTCAGACAGTCAAGTTTCAATAATTAGTAGGCTCCTATCAGCATTCTCTTGCTCTCTCTATCTCAATTTATCTGTCTCGAATTCTAGACCTATCTCTCTCCTTATCACTCTTCCTCTAGCCCCTCTCTTTACCACTTTTTATCTTCTTCTCTCCTCTCTCCCCAAAGATCTAGACCTGTCTCTCTACTTCTCTCTCTGTCACCCTTAGACTCCCGCGAGGGGTGCTACCCTCAACCTCATTTTGTCGAGGTGGAGAAGCCACATCAGACTCCTAGGACTAGACCCTCTAGTTTGATCTCTCCTTGTTTTCACTAGAGCTGGGAAGAGGAAGATGTAAAATGTTTTAATGTAGTATTTACTTTTAGTTTTACAAAAACAATTTGGTATTTCATTTTGTTTCAGTCTATTAGCCATCAGCATTCCACAAGAGGATGCCATTTTGTACTCAATTTGCATTTAAATCAATCAAATATATATTGACTCAGCTTGTTTCTTTTGCGTTTTCATTTATTGACTCATTGGATGCATGTCCTTATTGAATATTGCCAAAAAACTGCATTTTTAATTAAATTTAGGCAAATTTTTAAAGTTGCTGAGTTTTTGCCGAGTTTTCACCGAGTTTTTTTTTTCGGGCCTTGGCCAGTTTTTGCTTTTGGCGAGTAGTTCAACTATGGTTACAACATAGATCTGGCTTCTCTAGTTGTCAAAACATTCTATACTACCATCATCATAATGCCGTTCCCAAGAGATGTGCTGGGGCAATGGCATAGCTCACACATTTTTACTTCCACTGCATATTGACTTGTGCAGCAAGACAGATTTACTTGCACAGCAACAATAGCTACTTTGTTGCACAACAACATTGCACTGTTATGTTCAAACTGTTGTTGCTGCACAAATTGCTATTACTGCTGCAAAACAATAACTTACACAGCAACAAAATCTGGCACAACAGCCACTAGTTGCACAACAACATTGCAAGCCAATCTTTCTGTACTAACTGTTGTTACTTCACAAGAAGTTACACAGCAACAACATCTGGCACAACAGCCACTAGTTGCACAACAACATTGCAAGCCAATCTTTCTGTACTAACTGTTGTTACTTGACAAGCAGTGTCTGTGCAAATTGCTATTGCTGTGGGAACTGCTTGCACCAACTGCAATTACTTTGGAAGCTGCTATAGTTGTGCACAAATACATCAGCCATCCTAAAGATATTATCATTAGGTGTCTGGGAAATCCTAAATAGTAATGTTAATCTGTTTAGTTCTAATCAAAATTAGAGCAAAACAATGTTGAAATGATAAAAAATGTTTCAGTTTACAACCTTTCAAGGGCAAAATATTGGAAATTTTTTAATCAAAATAGTCATCAACAATTCAAAAAAAAAATGGTCTGCAGTCAGGGGCCCAATATTTCTTTTGCAGTATTTTCTTCTATGATTTTGGCTTATCAAGTTTATCTTGTGAATGAACTAAATAATTAAATACAAAACCAAGTTACCAGTTTTGGCTTGCTATGATGGTACTGTGAAATTTGTTTGGGATTGGCTTCACATATTAAGTTCAGAATACCACATAACATTCATATAATAAACGAAAACACATGAAAATAAAAAGTAGTACTTCTATGTCAATTTGATGAACTCAAATTTTGTGATAGATATTCATTGTCTAGAGGTCAATTTTAGGGTTAGGTTGAATAGTCAACTGGACCTGGATCATCTGGGCTGAAGCATGAGCAAGCCAGTCCTACAGATATAAAACCATCCTAGTGAATAAGATTCTTGTTTCTATAACATTATTGGTATATGAATATCAAATGAGTGGGATTCTGTCTAGATATCATGCTTTTAAAACTGTACCACAAACCATAAAATGACAAAAGAATGTATGAGAATGTTGTTTATTTGAGAATGGCATTACTTTTGCCTAGCATATTTTAGAGAATGTCTAACTTGGTACATGTCAATATGCCCCAAATGTTCCTGTTTTATCTGTCTCAAATGTGGACATATACACATTTGCTGCTTCACTGAATACCTATGTTACCGGGTTCTTCAAAAATGGGTCCCATACCTACTTTGGGAATGCTCGCAAGAGCGCCTGAGAGCATCTAGGGAGCACCCCGGGCACCTCGGGTTCCCTGTGGGTACTTGGATCATGTACCATGTTGGATTGAGATTCCGACCCTCTTTGACAGATTTTTTAATGAGATTGAGTTGTAACTGTTGCTGAAATGGATTGGTTACATCTGTTGCCACTTGTGCAGGGTGATAGCAGCTGAGCTTTTTTTATTCCAGATATTGGATTCTTCATTCTTGTGATGCTGGGTCGAGATTCCGTTTTTTTTTTCAGCAGAGATCAGAGACTTACAAATGCCACAACCATAATATTTATAATATATATAACTAATGAACTGTTGTATATTTTAAATATTTTGTATATATAAACAGCCATACCCAAGGAAAAAAAGGTTGCTGTCCTGGCTTACCTGTTCTTGATCCTATACCAGAACTGACAACTTAGTTGAATACTTTCTACTTCACATTGAGTTTATTGTATAGTTGTATCTACATTTTATTTATTTTTTGTTTGTATGGAATCATATTATTTGTTTCGAGAACTTTCAAGTTTCAATTATGATCCACTACCACCTTCCAGTGCAGAATTGTGTGCTGCATTTTTCATGTTTATACTGGATATATCATCCCGTGTGTACAGTTCACACATCAGTATTAATTATAAAAAAATGAGCTAAAATCCAGGTTGCTATGAGAGTCTGGTACCTGGTACCGGTATGTCTATTTTTGAAAATAGGAGATGGGTACTTGGAGACACCTTTTTAATCTTCATATAATTTAATAATTTATAGAAAATATCATGACATTGAACTTTCAACAATACAAATCCTTTTGGTAAGGGTATGCCCAAATACTAAATAGCCAAAACTCTAAGGAGAAGAAGGAAGTATCAAACACCCAACAACAATCTAGATCTAGAGGATAGAAGGAGCAAAGAGTTCATTTAGAACCAAAGCATACATTGAAAACAAAGTAAATTTCGTAGGAATCAACCAAATTCAACAAAGTGTATAAGAAAACTGAAGGCAAGGGTCCAAACCAACAAGCATCTTTCAGGTCTTCAAATTCTTTTGTATTCACTATTCTGTATGATTATATGTATGAGAATATGAATATAGACATACTCACAAGAACGATGAAAGAAAATGTATTGCAACAACCAAATTCCTGACTCCCAAGGAATTAGTAGAATTCACCCCCATTGTGTATACCACAAAGTTTGCATAAAGGAATTAAAAGAACAACAAAGAAATAGAAAATATGAATATCTATTGAGTGTTGCATCAAACTGCAAATAGCCAAGTGGCAAATACTTGTTGTCTTGGCAGCTTGCATTCGATCATGTTTTCCCTTTTGCAACGTGTTTATTTTCCAGCTTCCCATTGTGTTTAAGTTATAAGTTTTAGGGTTTTTTGTTTTATTTGTGTGGGAGTCTTTGGGAGGCCGCGATTGAAAGTCTCTGATACCAAAGGTGCATCTCGGTCTCTGAGATGTGTCCCAGGGGTCGGAGACTCGTCTCACCAATTGCTGTATCCATGTGTGTGCTGCAGTAATTACAAATCGATGCACTAAGGTCTTGGTTTCTCAGACAAAAATTAGTTACTATTTGGTCTTGGTTTCTCAGACAAAAATTAGTTACTATTTATTATCATTCTAAGATTTTTGAACACTGATATTTGTGTTAATTCAATTTTAAATATAAATTTATAGTGGAAAATCAATACATATTTCTGCTATGTTACCAGGTTTGCCTAAATAGGCCTGCGTTTGGCAAAAATATGGTTCTGATATGGATTTGGGGCGGACCTGTGTTCACTCAGGGTCTGGCCCAGAATCCCAAATTAGTCGAGGGCTGCAATGTATCTGCAACAGAAAATGCAAAATTTGAATGTAATACATACGAGGGTTTGCTCAGGGTGCAGCATAGAATCTCTGTAATATGTTTCACCAAAAATATAAAATCGGAAAAAAGTAAAAGTATAAAATTTAAATAGTCAGCCAAATTTTATTCTGCGTGATATATCTACAATGTGACTGAGAGGCAGGTATAGAAACATTAGATTTTATTTTATGAAGGGGAATTAAAGCTATGCACGAATTCAGAGATATTGTAGAGGAAAAAAGTCCCAATCATAGAAGTACAATATAATTTTCAATTTTTTTAGACATAATTGTGAATGTCCACACATCATAACTTTTTATATTTATATATTATTAATAAAATAGAATATTGAACTATGTAATATAAAATGAATTGTATTTATAGATTATGGATGTTAATTTATTTATATGTTTAAATTGTTATTAATTATTGTTAATGTATTTTTTAAAATTTTATATAATATATTTATTATTAAATTATAACATTTTAAAATTAAAATTATTATATATTAGAAAATATATATACATTTATATATTTTCAAATTTTAATATAGTATTATAAAACTCTGTCTGTCTCAGTCTCTATATGTATAATTATTAATGTAGTATATATACTATATTATAAAATCATATTTATTGTACATTAGAAAATATATTTTATTTATATATTTTTAATATATAATATATTATGAAACTATATATACACAAACCTGTATCTGTAACCGAGGGAATTTTTTTTGCCGTACCAGCATATGTGGACACGTCCCCGTACCAGAACCAGCAACTTAGTACATTTGAGCAATACTCATGATTCAGTTCAAGTTAGTGTTCCACCGAAACACGTCCCCCTCCAAAAAAAGCCCCATGTTTCAGAGATGGGGACATCTCAGAGACTTGGAGATGGGGATGGCATGTCCCGCCACCACCGCCGAGGTGGTTGAAAGTCTCCGAGACGCCCAGGCATTGACTTCAGCATGGCAAACAGTATTTTTTTTTTTTTTGAAATTAAATTTCAATTTTTTTTTTTTGCATTTTTGGGTTATTGACAAACCCTAATCTTATGTGGGCCCCACCCCTCAAATCCTTTCGTTTTCTCACATTTGGTTTTCTAATTTTTTAACTGGCTAGCTGAAGAGGAGAGAAAAGAGTGTTTGATATTATCATCATGCTAATTTTGTATTTAGTCTTATTTTGATATCATGCTACTCATTGTAATCATCCTTATGATATTTTCAATATAATAGAAATCTCCCATTCAACAATTTCATTTATCAAATTGCAATTTTTTAATTTTATTGAGCATTAAAGTTACAAGTATTTAAAATTAAAATGGAAATCGTAAATCTTAGCATTTAGTATTTGCAATTTTGCTATTTTACTAATTTCAATTTGCTAAAGTTTCATTTGAAATGTAATTCTTGTACATCTTTTGAATTTTCATGACTAGTTATTCAAGTACTATATGTATATCAACACCGCCCCCCACCATCCCTTGCCACCGTTCCCCCACTGTCCCTGAACTTACGGACATCTTTTGAATAATGTCCCTGAAACACGGTGGAACACTGGTACACGTCAAAATGTATTGGACTGGCAAATAGTTCTTTTCAACTATAATTTGTGACCTCCTAGTTCTCTTAGTGATAGTTGGAGACCAGGTATTCTTGAATTTTAAACTCTTTTAAATGTCCATGGTGACAGTCTATAAGGGAGGCATCAATCTCAGCAAGACCTATTTTCACCACTACATGAGAAGGCCATACTATAGGCACAAAAATAGCTTGCTTGGTACAATGTGTGAAAAGGCCATCTAGGTTACCGAATCATTGCATTTACATGCTGATTCTGGGTACAAAATGTCTTGGAAACGGATTCTGCTTTGAATCACCAGGGATTCGACTAGGCTTTGGATTTTATTTGCTCGAATCATCTTCAAGTTTTACATGCCGAATCTCACTGATTCAAGTGACAAAATAAGGTTTAAGAACCCCGTTTTTTTGGTGTTTCGATTGCAAACACGATATTTGAAGGGTTTAATAATCTCCTTGAACAGTTGTTGCCTTAGGACTCATCGTCGGAAATTTGTTTCAAGAGGAAGAAGTGAGACTTTCCAGTCCGTTGCAGGAGTTCTGAGTGACAGAAGAGATGCGTGACTTCTCGTGAACTGGGCAACACTCAATTTTTTTTTTGTAGTTTTATCCTTTTTATTATACTTAGCACGTAATCAGACGAAAATATTTACACAACTTTTTCGATATGAATTTCGGAATAATAATGTTAGCCGTCTAAATTGATTTCTTATTTCGTTTTTAATTCATTCGAATTTTATGTTTCGAAGTAACATTCCCTTTACAATTACAAGCGTCATGGGAGAAACTATTTAGATGGTTTTTAATTTATTGGAATTTTATTTAATCAAAATAAAATATCTAGACAAGTTTATTTAAAATATTATTTTTAAATTTATGTGAATTCTATTAAATTTAATACTTTTTAAAACAATTATTAATCTTATTAATTACTAAACTTAATTTATTGGTACATAAAATATTTGTTAAAAATATAATATATTTTATTTATATTATATTAAATTATATTAATTATTATTTAATTGATTATTTGATAAGTTTAATATTATTAAATTGATATATATATATTAGAAAAGTAATTTTATCCTATTTGATATAGTATTCCTTGAAAAATAAATTGAATGAATGATTCAATAATCGGATTATTACATTGAATGATATACACACGTATATATAGAGGTTACAAGACGATGTTCTATAATTAGAACATGACATTAAAGTAAAAGACTAAAGAGCTAAACACTAAATTAAGCGTGAAAGTTAAATTAAGCTTAAAAGCTAATTAAATAAAAAAAGTAAATGACCATTAACCAAGGAACTAAAAATAGGTGACTAACATAGAATTAAATATTCTAATACCCTCCCTTAATGGTCATTCTATCTATCACACCAAGCTGCCCTCTAAATTTGAGAAACTTTGTTGGGCTCAAGGACTTGGTGAGGATATTTACAGTTTGATCTTCTGTAGGAATGTCCTGCAATATCATTGATCCATCTTCAACATGCTGGCGGATGAAATGACAATGAAGCTCCACATGCTTTGTCCGCTCATGGAAGACTGGATTTTTGGCTAATTTTAGAATCTCTTGATTATCACAAAACAAGGGAGTAGGTCCTGGTTGAGGAAAGAGCTATTGCATGTTGCTTCTTGCTGGTCCATGTGATTGCACCTGTACCCAAGCTGAAAACATACCCAAAAGTTGACTTTTTGTCATCAACACAACCTGCATAATCTGAGTCTGTGAAACCAACCAGCCTAGGATCTTTGCATTCTGTAGTACAGAATGCCAAAATCCGGAGTGCCCTTCACATATTTAAGCACACACTTCGCTGCAACCCAATGTTCAACTTTTGGGGCTGACATGAAGCGAGAAATATAGCTCACAGAATAATTGATGGCAGGTCTAGTGGCAGTGAGATAGATGAGGCTGCCCACTAGTTGCCTGAATGAAGACTCATCCACTACAAGTGAATCTGATTTGGCTGATAATTTGAGCCCTATCTCCATAGGTGTAGATGCAAGTTTACAATCTTGCATTTTCAAAACTTATCCACTAGGCTCTTGGCATACTTTGACTGAGAAATGAATATGTGGCTATCAGTCTGCCAAACCTCTACACTGAGACAATAATGGAGAAGTCCCAATCTGTCATATCAAAATGCTGACACAAACTCTGTTTGACCTGCATGATCAAATGTGTTGCATTGCCAGTAATGATGAGATCATCAACATAGACTACTAGAAATAGAATATCATCACTAGGATGTTTGACTTACAAATTGGGATCTGAAGGACTCCTTTGAAAGCCTTGATCAATCAAGTACTTATCAATTTTGATGTGCCATGCACGAGGAGCCTGTTTGAGGCCATAGAGTGCTTTGACTAGTCTACATACTTGGTGTTCCTTACCGGCAACCTTGAAATCTGGAGGTTGCGTCATGTAGACTTCTTCTTGCAAATCACCATTGAGAAAGGCACTCTTGACGTCCATTTGTAATGTCCCCTATTAGGTTTAGGCTTGTTTTAACCATAATTAAGCTATTTCAATATACTTATGACTTAAACTAGGTTGATTAGGAGACATATCTATTTTAGCGTGAATCGAATCGGTGATATTCCATAGTTCAATCGATCAATTAGCTACTAAGTAAATTGTTCATCTACCCCAATGGATAATTAACTCTATCATACTAAATAATTAATTTATTCTGATTCATTATAAATCATTTACATATTTATTAATTACCAATTGTATAAATTATTATGCATTACTGCAGATTAATATCTAAAAAAATATTATAATAATTATAATTATTAGAGTAATATCTATATATATAACTATTGTATTACTATCTACATTTATATTATATAAATTCTGCATAAGAATATTATCGGACTTCATATATTAAGCAAACATATTAAGCACACCCCATGCATACCACCAAGAACAAGGATGTTACTGCCTGTAATTAATAATAGTTCTGATCTGATCTGTATAGTTCTTTTGTCTTTTTATTCTGCTGTTCGATTCATTTATTCCCATCTAAATTATATTTATCCAGAATTGTATTATTCTGTATATCCTCCTTGCTTGGGACCGAAATCTGAATATATACATATACTCTTCCTTACCTTTTCACGAAGAGTCAAGTCCCTTCTAACTTTTCTTTTTATAAATGCATCGCCGCTATTCATAACTATTAGTTAAAAAACGATTCATAGAATGATTTGTTATTATCAGCGCATAGGAGAAAAGTAACTTCAATCTTATGCTATTTATGTTTTGACCACGATAAGTATATTTCCTTTGTTTTTATCGAAGATCTTAGACTTTGGTTTTTGGTTACCACTGATCTTCAACCAACTTTGACCATGTTAAGACTCTTATGACGTGGCTTTCCACTGTTTCCATGTCAGTTTTGACAGTCTTTGCATCCACCGTAGAAAGTGAAGAGGAATCTTATTTATATGAATATCTTTTAAATATTATGAAATATATTATTATTTGTTTGTCACCTATATTTATCACTTAGTTTGACCACTGTTTGTTGTTGTCACTATACAGTATACTGATTTTATCACCGCATATATATTACTGCATATGTATGTGTAAGGCATCCTCGGAACATAGTAAGCATACAATCTTCTTTGTCATCAATGTCAATTTTTCCATCAAATTATGTTTATAATATAATATTAATTTATTTTTTATTTGAATATTTCAAGATATTACTAGTAATAAACATTAATAAATATTAATTAAATAAATAAATAAATTTCAAATAATCATTATTTGGTAATTATTATATTAATTAATAACAATAATTGATATATATATATATGACGATCAAGGAGGGGACATGACATCATTTGATGGACTTTCCATCCAAATTGAGCTGAGAGAGCAAGGACAAGCCTAATGGTACTCATCTTGGCTGTGGGAGCAAATGTCTCCTTATAGTCATGCTCTCCTTCTGTGAAAACCCTTTTGCCACTAACCGAGCCTTGTACTTATCAAGGCTTCCATCAGCTTTATACTTGACTTTAAACACCCATTTGCAGCCAATGGGCTTCTTTCTTGGAGGAAGATCAGATAGTACCCAAGTGCTGTTTTTCAGAAGACTATGTTGCTCAGCTGCCATAGCCTTTTCCCATTTAGGTACACCTTTAGCCTTTGTATATGTTTGAGACTCATAAATATTGTGAATGTTGGCCATAAGAGCAAAATTAACTGTGTGTTGCTTGCTCTTACCTCTAACTGATCTACCCTCAATGAGCTCATCATCATAAAGATCACCAATGGTCTTGGCCCACCACTTAGGCCAGAGAGTAGAAGTACCAACATCTGTTGGAGGATGAAGATTACTTGGAATATCTGGAGCAAGCTCCTCTGGATGTGGATCTAGAAGATCCCAAGGAAAGTCAGTGGGTGCAATGTCATGCTTGGGAGACCCCACAACTTCAGAGTCAACTGAATCCCTCCCATCAGGTGGAGCTAAGGGAAGACGAACACCCATACTTACAGCCTTTGGAGGCTGATCCCCAGTGCTCTAATCAGAAGAGGAAGGTTGAAAAGGCCCTCTTTCTTCATCAAATATTACATCTCTACTGAATATCAAGTGATTAGTGTCTATATCAATCAACCGATATGCCTTGTGGTTGTCACTGTAGCCGGTGAACATCAATTTCTGACTCTTTTGATCTAGTTTGGTCCGCTTGGTATCTGGAATCCAAACATAAGTTGTAGAGCCAAAAACTTTCAAATGACTGATTTTGGGTTTCTTGCTAGACCAAGCTTCCTCTGGAGTCATCTTCTTAACGACCTTTGTGGGAGACCAGTTCAGAAGATAGACTGCAGTGGAGACCGCTTTCGCCCAAAAGTGTTTTGGAACATTTCTATGCTTCAACATAGACCGAGCCATCTCAATGACTGTACGGTTCTTGCGCTCAACAACACCTCTAATTTCTGCTTAATAAAATAAACCCACATGCGTTTGCTGAAATCATCAACAAATAATAGAATATACTTGCATCCAGTGATTGCTGGAGTGTTCATGGGACCACGAATGTCCGCATGAACAAGCTGCAAGACCTTGGATGCTCTCCAAGCGTCTCCATCTGAAAACGGAGTCCTATGCTGCTTTCCAGCTTGACACACTCCGCAAACTCCATGATTTTGAGTTTGAATCTCAGGTAATCCTATGACTAGATCCTCTTGAACCAACTGAGAGAGATAGTGGACATTGAGATGCCCATATCGTTGATGCCAAAGAGTGCTCATGGAAGTACTCCTAGCTGCCATGGCGAGCTTGTGAGAACCAGTGGAATCAACAAGTCCATAAAGACCATGATCCTCAATACCAATTGCAACTGTAGTGCGAGTCTCCCTGTCAACAATGTTGCACTTGTGCAACTTGAAGACGACATCCAACTGTGGTGAATGCTGCATAATCTAATTGATTGACAGTAGATTGAGGTTCATACTAGGTACAAAGTATACATTGAGGAATATTAAATCCCTCTCACCAGATGAAATCTGAACGTTGCCCTTGCTGACAACAATATACTCTTCGCCTCCACCAAAGATTATTGAATTAGTGAAAGGCATGTACTCTGTAAACCAATCCCGACGATGTGTGAAATGCTGAAAGGCTCCAGAATCAACGTACCAGGTTGATGATTGAACATCATCAGAGGAGGCTTGGGCCATGAACGCATAGAATGCAGATTCCTTTTGATCAGGATGCGTGGCAGAATTGGCTTTCTGCTTGGACCCTCCCTGTTTGGATTGTTGGGATGCTATCAATTTCCGACAATCTTTCACCAAATGGCCATATATATGATAGTAGGAACACTGTAAGCTCTTCTTTTTGGAAGACTATTGAGGTTGACCTTGACCTTGTCCTTTCTGCTAAAAGGACGGAGCTTTACCCTTGTACTTATGCGAAGCTGAGGCTGTGAAAGCTTGTTCAGTGGATGAACTAGTGCTACTTCCATCGATCCTGCTGTAGCAACTTGTTGCAGAGATCAAGAAACTTCAAATCAACACTAGTAGAGGAGATATTGTCGTATCAATGAAATGCTCGTAGGATCTGGGAAGGCTTTTCAGCGTGGTCACTACCATATCCTCTTCGACCATGGTTCGGCCTATAGCTTCCAATTGATCACGGATGTCCTTGATCTTCGTAAGATGTGCCTGGATAGATAACTTCTCATCCATCATGATAGAAAACAACATATTCTTCAGAAAGAAAGCTTGGCTCTTGTCGGACGTTTCATGAAGATCCTTCAAAAGATCCGAGATCTCTTTTGTTGTTTTACCCGAAGGCACCTTGGGGAGTTGATCATCTGTGACGGAGAGTTTGATAAGCTTGACAGCCTCTTGATTCTTCACATCATGTTTGTCTTGATCATCACTTGCTGTTGTAGGACGAGATTCCTTGCCCAAAACAAGCTGATCAAGGCAACGATACTCAAAGATGGTAAGCATACGATGGAAATTGAGGTTGATCGAGGTCAACTAAGTGAAAGCAAGAGATAGAAGAATCTGATTTAAAAAAAAAATCAGAATAGAAGCAGCTGCTGAAAAAACTGAAACTCTATAGGAGAATTCTGGCACGAATTCCAAGGCATGAATTTTGAGGTTTGGAAGAAACCCAAAAATTAAAATTTTCTGCAAACTTAAAACAGCATAAACGGTGCCCAGAAGACAGCAAAATTCCCGATGTCCACAGAATTAGCAGAAATTGCGAACTGTTTTTAAATTCCAAGGCAAATTCGCTAGCACAAAATTTGATGCACGAAAAACAAGGCACCCAGAAAAGTTTGAGACCAACTCAAAAAGCTCTCAAAAAACCCACCAAGAATCTGAAAACAGAATGTAGATTCGACGGCTCAAAAATCGAGGCATAGAAAACGATGCGCCCAGAAAAATCTGACGACGACCCAATTGAGGTCTCGTAAAACCCACCAAGAATCTGCAACCAAAATAAAATTTCGACTTGAACTGAAGGGTCAAAATCTTAGTCGAAAATTGCAGAAACTCTAAGAAAATTTTCAACCTGCAAAAAAAAAAAACAAACCACCCATGAAGAGAAAAAGAACCTGCTCTTTTTAAAAAAAAAAAACAGTTCTAAAAAAATCTCTTGAATAAAAACTTCGAAAAATTTTAATAACAAAAACTTTCGAAATTTTTAATTTCCATGCTCTGATACCATGAAAAATAAATTGAATGAATGATTCAATAATTGTATTATTACATTGAACGATATACACACGTATATATAGAGGCTACAAGACGATGTTCTATAATTAGAACATAACGTTAAAGTAAAAGACTAAAGAGCTAAACGCTAAATTAAGCGTGAAAGGTAAATTAAGTTTAAAAGCTAATTACATAAAAAAAAGTAAATGACCATTAACCAAGGAACTAAAAATAGGAGACTAACATAGAGTTAAATATTCTAATATTCCTATCGTGCTATGATTTTTTCATTATTTATTATTATTTTTTATATATTAAAAATAAATTTAATATAAAATAACTTTAGGCTTATTTTTAGGGCTATAAATATGTATATATTAATGATTATATATACATATATGTATGTATGTATATATAATGGATGTACCCAAAATGTACCCAACCTCCCAATTTTTTTTTTGCCGTACCGACATAACTTACCCACATACCCGATTCCGATTCCGATTCGGCAATGTAGAAGGCCATGCATTCTCTTGTATATGTTATTCTGAAGCAGTTGCATATGTTGCAAATAGGTATAAATTAACACCCAAAACGTACCCAACCTCGCAAATTTTTTTTTGCCATACCGACGTACCTTACCCATATACCCGATTCTGATTCCGATTCTGATTCCGATTCGGCAACTTGGAAGGCCATGCATTCTCTTGTATATGTAATTCTGAAGCAGTTTCATATGTTGCAAATAGGTATAAATTATAAATACAGTTAATCATAATAAAAATATCCTGCAGATATTGTGTAAAAATATCTTCCTGTGCTGGAGTTTTTTTATGTGCATAATAACTCTTTAATAGTCTTGACTCTTTACATATACTTAATCCAAGAACTTTTTAGTAGTCTTTACATATATTTAATCCCAAAATTTTGTAAGTGATCCTAAGAAACTGATAACTTTCCACTCAAACGTACAACAAACATATCTCTTGTGACGTTTACAGTATAATATTATTTGTTGATTATTAGTCACCTTTAAGTATTGATGATATTCAATGTAATGAATTAATTATATCAGCAACTTAAGTATCACTAACAATTATAAGAGTATGACTTGTGACTGCTAACAACTACAGCACAATTAATACTTTATTTTCAACACAAAGCTTGTCTTAATATCAGCATTTCTCCTTATGTAAATGGCCAGAGTAATGTAGATTTGAAAAAGACAATCGGTTTGTGGTTTGGTTGTGCTTTGTTCTTTCAGCTTTTTTCTGTATTGATTACGAGTATCTATTCAATTTGTGCAGAAAATACAAATGGATACTGTATATTGTTTCAAATTATATGAATAACTTTTAATTTTATATGAGCTCTCATTCTAATGAATCACCATTTCTCATTGATAAATTGCCCTAGAGATTTTCTGACAAAGGAAAATTGTATGCTGCTTATTTTGATACAGAAAGCTGTGCTCTCTATTTTAGAAAAATTCACCACCGAAGAACAGGTCCCAAAACCTAGGAAAATGAAGAAGCCAAAGCCATTACCTCCAAATCCTGATTTGATTATGAAACAATGCCGAGTTGTATTGCGTCTTGCTGCTGCAGCAGATGAAGCAAAGGTATTTTGCAATTTGTTGGGAGTGACGCTTCTAAATCCAAATGATAACGATGAGGAAGGAATACTTGGTCCTCCTGCTATGGTTTCTCGTCCTCTGGATTTTCGAACGATTGATTTAAGATTGGCTGCGGGCGCTTATGGAGATTCATATGAAGCTTTTCTAGCAGATGTTCGAGAGGTATAAAATCTCTCTCTATCAAGGACAGCTTTTCTGACAGTTGAATCAGTAGCTGATATGCATGTATATCTGCTCTTTTTTCATTTCTTTTTCAAATTCCTGTACAACTGCTCTTATTTCATATGCTTCCATGGTATGGTGATGCTGAAAATGAATGTAATTATGGAAAATGATTTTTCTTGTTCTCATGGACAAGTGGTTTCATGTAAAAATTAAAGATATAGAATTTTACAGAATAATTAGTTATGTTAAAACTTCGGTATCTTTTAGCCTAAAGCATACTGGTAAGATTGTCATGGCATTGTGCCCAAGTTGCATAGGGATAAGACTTAGGCGTGTTCTGATTCTAATTCAATAATAAATACAAATTGCAATGGTGGAGAAAAAATCATATCTTGTTTTTCTGGCTTTTCGTAGTCTTTGAATGGTTCGGTACAAGATGTTGAGATGTAATTTTATGCAAATACCTTTAGAAGACCTCTGAGAATATAAGTTGAAGCATTATATAGGCTTTGGGCAATGCAGTTTAAATATTCATGACATAAGGTAGAATACCTGTCTATTTTTTACAACCACCAAGGGTCCTTTGAAGGAAGTGAATTGGCTGACATTTGGCAAGTATTTGTATCTCTAATTATCAGCTAGTGAGAAAAGTGAGTGAGCATTTTTTTCTTTTGTTGATAGAAATGAAACCAAGTTGAACATATAATTTTGATTTGGTATATTATCAGTGGATTCAAAATTCCTCAGCATCTAGCTCCTATATCCCTGGTTATCAGTTAGTAAAAAAAGTGAGTGTACATTTTTTGTTGTAATTTTTAAATCTAAGCTGTGCATTTTTTTTATTCTGTATAAGCTCCTTTTTCGTATAATTTTGAACATTCATGTGTTTATGCAGGTTTGGAATAATATCCTCACAGCCTGCGGTGCTCGGTCTAATCTGATACAACTTGCTGAATCACTTTCTAAAACGTTCGAATCTCTTTATGAAAAAGAGGTACTGGTATCAATCGCTCAAAGAATTGGCGTGCCATTGTGCAGTTGTTTGTTGTAGGCTCAAGGACAATATTTGAAAGAAGTATTTAGTTGTTCAAAACTTATAGTAGTGCCTGATTTTACTGAGCAAGTTTGAGATATTGCTTTGTTTGTTGCAAAAAGGGAATATAAGGAATCCATCTTGATCTTGGATATAGCAGCCTGTCTTTTTTTCTTTGGTTTTTAATTCTTTTGTTTGATAGTAGTGCCTGATTTTGATCTTGGATATAGCAGCTTGTCTTTTTCTCTTTGGTTTTTAATTATTTGTTTGTAATGAAATTCTTATAGATCTGGTAAACAAATTATATAGATCCTTATGCATTATTCCTGGAATGTTCCAAATTTTCTAAATCTGATTATTGTCAAAGTACATGGTTTATAGAACTTGGTACTGGTTTTATTATAATCATTATCTACATTGAAGTGTCATTGGTCTATTACTTGGTCAGACTCAGTTTGGTGAGGGTTTGGTGGCAACGCCCGGAAATGAAGACTTTCAAAACCACACAGATCTTCATGGCAGACAACATTTTCATAATTTTTTGTAAATCTTAGATGATAATATAATAAACCAAACAGAAATAGGCATTGGAAGGTTGTAAATTTTTTATTAAAAAAAATAACTAAAATGTGCTTGGGTGTGTTAGGGTATGGCTACTTGTACCTGGAATGGATGGGGGATGTTTGGATGTTCTCTGGCTGTCCCCTAATGTACGCAGGTGTCCCCTAAAAAATTGTTTGTATTGGGGATGTTTCTGTTTTTTTGCAAAATAGGGGACAGGCTGGGGACATTTCCTACTTGTACCTGTGTTCCCAAAATGTCTCCATTAGGGAATGGAGTCATAGTTAGCAGGGATTGCTTCATTGGGGAGCATAGTTTGTAGGTAATTTTGAGCTCAACGAGTTTTTTAAATATTCCTTTGTTACTCTGGAGGAACATAGATCTTCTTTGGTCACTGCTTGACATTAAATGTTGCTTTTGATAATTAGCACTGTTGAGTTTATGCATTCCCAAATTTGAAATATACATCGATTACATACATATACAACTTATATCATGTTTCGAACAGATCAATGATGTGGTGCTTGTCCTCCATTAACTGATAGAAGTATATTTATATAGTGTTAATACAAAGTTGTTGATTAGATTATATATTATAAAAAGTTTCCTAACCTGCTCTTGATATAAATTGCATTTTTCCTTGAATTGATGAAATGAAATTTGAACTTGGAGAATTTGTCCCTTTCTTTCCAAAATTATTCTATCTTTCAAATAGTTTGATGCATTTCATGTATTACAGAAACTGTGCGACTGTGAATTATAATAAGAAATCATCAAAGTGGGGCGTCAATTAGCTAGATATATCAGAAAGTAACATCTATAGATTTGATGCAATAGCTTAGTATGTTTCTATTCTAGTTTTGACCTATGCAAGAATTTATTGAAGAGCATAGCTACTTATTTTTTATGTTTTCTTGGTTAACATTTTCCTTTTGCATGCTAGTTCAGAGCTTGTGAACTTAATTAAATTGCCAGATTGATCATTGATCATTAATGATTAACATCTTGTTTGTTTTGCTTTTGTGCTTATTATTTCTGTTCATGCTGCAGGTGCTTAGTCTACTTGAAATGAACAAAGAAGACTGTGATCGCATTATTTCAGAAGAATCTAGAGAACCTGTATTAGGTAATGCTGGCCAAATGGAAGAACTTCCTAAAGCTCCTTGGGAAGAGGGTGTGTGCAAAGTATGTGGAATTGACAAAGATGATGATAGTGTACTCTTGTGTGATACATGTGATTCAGAATACCATACATACTGTTTAAACCCTCCACTGGCCAAAATTCCAGAAGGGAACTGGTATTGTCCATCTTGTCTAGCAGGTCAAGATGATTTACAGGAAGGGGCTGTACCTGTTCCTGAGATGCTACCAGAAACTCTGTACAAAAAGAAATACAAAAATAATGAAACACGTGCATTTTTTGAGTCCCGATGGAAGCTAGCTATATCACTGGCAGAAAAGGAGTACTGGCAACTTAGTGTGGAAGAGGTTTGTTGTTTTAATCTTTTACTACTGTTTCTATTGGACATTGAGAGTCTAGTGTGGTATTGATAGTCATGAAATTTCAAATTTCATTCTTTAGCTGTTATGTCATTTATCATAGAACTGTACCTATGGCTATGAATGACCTGGGTCAGCAGGACTATTCATTTTGGATGTGGCTGTTGCGGTGGCAGACACTAGGGGTGGTGATTTATTGTATGAGCTCAGGGAGCTTTGCTAGTGGCCAGGTTTCAAACCTGGACGAATGCAACAAGAGTGTGCAAGTGTTTCAACCTGACCACCATTTCAAAATGAAAAGTTCATAGGGCGGGGGGAGCAATGCTATTCTCACCTGCTTTTGTCATCTTCTGCATTCATTGAAAGTTTTTAGGTGACTTGTGAATGCTGTACTTCATATTGTACTCTAATTGCAGAGGCTCTCTATGTAATCTTTATTTTTTGCATACATTATATAAGAAACCATTATTGCTACAAGAAAGTTAAACTGTACATGTTAATAATTTTAGTGTTTTTGATATGTATTGAGTTTATTAGAAATATTTGCAAGGCAATAATTAAAGATTTTCAGTAATGTTAGATTGTGATTAAATGTGCCTTGCTGTTGTGTTGGGTTCTTTGTCTTCCACTTTTTAATATGTTTCTAATTTTTAAGGTTATGGTGTTTTGTAATAGTAATTGTTTCCATAATGGTGCTCTTTATACTGTATATTTCTTTTGACCTCACTAATATTTCTGATTTGTAATTGCATGCCTTGAATTCATAGGTGGTAACAATCTTAATCGTCTAAATGATGGCATTCTCAGTTCTCAGTAGGTGATGGTGGCATTTTGATTGTTCTGCTTAAATTGCAATGAAGCAATGTGATTTTATTGAGGTACCTTCTTTTTGGAGTGATCGTTAGCTTTGTTGAACCCCATGAGTGCTGGAGAGTAACTGCAATGACTCCCAGACCTTGAGAACAATCAAATCTGTTATTGCTAATCTTTTTTTTATGGGTAGCAGTGAGGTCAAACTGATTGTTTGTAAGCTACCACAGTTGCAGGTGCTAAGGAGTCAACACAACATATAATGTAAGTTTGATGTCCTTAAAAACTTAAGACAAGATGAGGGTAAGGATTATAGGGAAAAACCCCCAAAACAAGTAAATAGCCTTTTGTAGCTCAGAAAAAGAAGCCATTCTTGAAAATTGTGATGAGAATGTAGTTCACCCCCAAAATATTCAGTAACACAACAATTTGGACAAGGATTCTCAATTTCATGTTGTGGCACTCGAATTTCCAATTTCAAAGGGGGTAGAATCTTTCTTGGTCTGTAGCAGAAGCCTTCAAATTCATCACAAGGGGAATTGCATCTCATTATGTCTAAGAATGGCTTAGAAGATTCAAAGACGACTCAAGGAGCCAAGATACAAAGGTGTAAGTTAAGTCATAAGTTGATGCCAAGCCCTGCAAGAGCTGTGGCCAAGCAACTCAAATACTCTAGGCAAGATGTCATAAAGTGAACTAACTGGGAAGAAGTGGCAGAAATTTTTTCTATAACCTGGATTGTGAGGTCTAATATACAAGTGGTTATATGTTTGCTAAAATGGAGGACTTGTTATCTGGTAAGGTAAAATGTTAACCTATGTATGTAATTCCAATACGGAGCTACATGAGGCATCCTGGAATTTTTGCAATTTTTTGTCACTGTGAAGGGTATGAGCGGTGGATTGTTTTATTCCCAGCAGGTCTCTTGGGCCTCACCTTCAAAATTTCCTATCTCACATGTGACTTCTTGTTCAGTCTACTTTGGATTTCTCTCATCCTTTGGCTTCTTAGATTTCTTTCCCTTTTCAAGTGTTTTAATATATTCTGTCTCACTTTTCAGTTGTGTGAATGCCTACCATTCTTTATCATTACAATCAAATAACAGATTTTAGCTCATGTCCTTTGTCAGTTAGTTGTGCACACGTCTCCATGCACTTATCATTCTATGTTGCCTTGACCTTATGGTTCTTGTCCTCCACCATGTATCATCTAGCACTCATCCTACCTGAATTGATCAATAATGATGCTTGACTTTATTGTTGACCATTCTTTCTTTACTGCCTCAACCAAGTATGCGTTTCATCTTGTCTACTTTTGAAGGTACCCCTTGATACCTTACAGTAATGGTTCTTGCCTTTTAAAATTCTTGGCACAATGACAAGTGAAAATCTATCTTTTAAGGCTTCATTTTATCTTTAGCTTAGCTCATAACCCTTTTCTATGCCCTCAAAAACCTAGCAACTCCTAGATGCTGTTGTTGGCTACTCCAAAGCAAAAAGAGTTTGTTTATTGTGTTTGTGGACATGATCTCCATGCTTTGTTACTCCCTAAGAATTTTTACTTTACTTTTTTCTGTAGGTGTATCTTGCATCAGGCATGAAATGCTACATTAGATTTCTCATTCTACTTTGCTTTAATGTGTTCTGGAGCCAGCTTGTTGCACTTGTTTCCCTTTCTCTTGTGCTATTAACAAGTCACCTTTTAGTAGAGCAATCTAAGAATGTTGTATGGATTCTCATTCCTTTCCTCTGAAAAAGTTCTTTAATGTGGTTGGGTACTTGGCATTCATCCCATTCACAAGTTGGTGGATATTAAAAACCCAAGAAACATGACCATTATGAATGTTACACATTGATGTGTAATTGGGATAGATATTCTACTGCCAATTTTTCAACATAGCATATGTATAATTGATTTTAATGTTATAAGCTACGTTACCCCAAGTTTTTGGGACGGTGACGACAGGGGATGGGGGACAGGTTTCTAGGATGATGATTTTTTTGCCAATTTTGGGACTGCTAAGGGATGACAAAGGGGGCAGCTATATAAAATACAGGGAAAATTTAAAATATATAGGAAAATTTTAAATGTTCTTATGAAAACATGGATAAAGCATGCATTTATACCAAAGAAATGGGACTCGGACTCGTCAAGGCCGAATTGGACACGGACTCGGGACTCGGAGTCGGACTCGGGAAAGTGAAAAACTCAAGAAATTTAGAGATTTTTAAAGATTTAAAACTTGTTTCATGCACCCCTTATTGAATACACCTTAAAGACACAATAACATCATCAAACTTGGCTCATTTGATTACATACACAAGTATACATCAATCACATTAGCATAAACACAAATTGTAGCTGAAGGAAATAACAAACATAAATATATAAATATTGTCAAATGTATACAATATTACAAAACTCATGGAATAAAAAATCCATGTCATCATATGATCATCATCAAATGTTCCACACAAATACCAAAGGTAAATACAACTACAAGCCTATGGCTCAGAGGAGCGTGCACCCTCTCACCCTGGCCCCTTGCGAAGGCGTTTAAGGTAGGTCTTGGATGATTCGGCAGCCATAGTCGCTTCCCGTGACACCATGCCATGCTCACCAACATCAGGAACATTTGTGTCACTATCAGTATCTCCTGTCTCTGCTCGTGCTCTTTGTTGCTCCTCTGCCATGGCTACAGCCTCAGCCTCTATGTCTACCTAGTCGATCCAATCAGTGTCAGACTCTAAGGTTAAATTTTCCCTACTTCTATCGACGCAGTCTCCCCCCATATTTTTCAATGGGGGTTTAGGGGCAGCACCCCCAAGGTGGGGTCAAGGGGCGATGACCCGCGAGGCCAAAAAGACTTATTATTTTTCTATTGGCTGACATGTTGTAACCCTATTTTTTCTCATTCTCAGGCGAAGGCTGTAGTGAACAAAGACGAGGTTATTCATTTTAATAAAACTTTAAAAAATGCATTTTTTTGCCCTTTTTTGGGCCTTGCCGCCGACTGAGTCCCAGGCATAGGACTCGCCGAGTTTGGCGAGTTTATGCCAAACTCGCCAACTCGGCGAGTCTGGCGAGTTTGCTCGCTCAACTCGGCGAGTCTGGCGAGTTTGCTCGCTCAACTCGGCGAGTCTGGCGAGTTTGCTCGCTAGACTCGGCCGAGCCCGAGTCCGAGCTCCAGAGACTCGGCAAGCATGTCTCGGACTCACCGAGTTTGGCGAGTTTCGGGCGATTTTCTAATCTCTGATTTATACATTATATTCATATGAAAACATGGATATAGCATGCATATGAAAACATTATAGAACCTCAAGTTTTAACACAACATTTGTGTTTAAAATTCATAGTCAATACACAATATGCATTCAGAATTCATTGTCAATATGCATGTGATAGTAAAAAAAATAACATACAAACTGCTCAAAGGCTACATTGCGCAATATAGTTTCATTTTCAATTACGATATGAAATACAAAAAAATAATGTACACTGCTGCCCCTAATCTGCATTTGCTAACATTGCATCAAAATCATAGTCCTCCTCTAAGTCTCTACCACTGTTAGGTCTACGTCCACCTCGGCCAACGGAATCCCAACCAATCCCCCTGGTGTCTCCTCATTAACCTGGGCCACGTCTTCGGGATCAACATCCCACAATAGATTCAACCTCTTTTCCTTCTATCCTGCTGCTCCTCCTCTTTCAGTGGCTGCTTGCTTCAAACCCTCTTGCTGCTCCACTTTTCTTTCCTCCCATACAAATGATCAAATGAAACAAAATCTTTTGTCTAATGACTTTTAGGGCGACTTAGGAGGTAGGGGCCCACCAAACAATTAAAAAATGCCTTTTTTTGGCAACTTGAAAGTGTTTTCTTTTTTTAAAAGTCTCCTTGATGTTGGGGACATTTGGCCATCCTTTGGACGGTTGGGGGATGCCCAAGACGTCCTCGGGATGGCCAGATGCCTTCAACCTTTCTGAAAAAGGGGACATCGTTTCCAAAAAAGGGAACTTTGTTTCGACTTGTAGGCAAAAAAGACGGGGTTTTCAAGATTGGGGATTTAGTTCTTGCATATTAAGTTCTATGATTAAAAATAAGCTTTGGGAATGTGGATTTATCTTAAGGATTCAAACATCCAATAGATTCAAGTTGATGAAAACAATATGCAGGAACATAATAGAGATAACACAATATAAGTGATGTTTTAAGGCGAAGATGACATAATATTGAATATATGTAGAATAAGAATAAAATCTTAGGTGAGGGAAACAACATTTAATACTCCTTATGCCATATCTCCATTTGGAGACCCATAATGGAAAGGTAAATTACTAATCCTTACATGGGACTCATTACGTAATATAATTACTTACAAGAGTATTCTATCTAACCCAACACAACTAACTAAAGTGATGTGTGCAACATGTTGACATCCCCCTCATCCCACAATAGCATTTGCCTAGGTATATAATGTGCCATCCCTCGACATATTTGGGCCTTAGAGTACGATCTAAAGCCCAAATAATGAGTCTTCTACAAATCATTACACATTCGACACCATGCTCTATCATCCAACCATTTATGTGTGATCTTCTAGCATAGTCTGGCTTGATTGTACGCGTCTCTAAATCTTGTTCCATATTTCGCTGCACTATTCTGATTCTATGCACTGACATAGTGATTCCTACTTTACTTCCATAAATAGCATCCAACCATTTATGTGTGATCTTCTAGCATTGTCTGGCTTGATTGTACGTGTCTCTAAATCTTGTTCCATATTTTGCTGCACTATTCTGATTCTATGCACTGCCATAGTGATTCCTACTTTACTTCCATAAATAGCCAGATTGACTGCTACTTTGATGGCATGGATTCCCAAGGGTTACAGCTCCTCAAGTTTCATTTATTTTCATAGTGATTATTCATTTTGCTGCATGCATCTCCATATGGATTCCTCTTTTGCTTCCGCACATAACCACATTGACTGCTTCTTTGAGCCACAGGTTTCCATGGTTGTTCAATGTGATTGTTATCTCATTCTATGGACACAACTTTATTTGTTAATAGTTAGCGCTCCTTTGATGTGTAGTACCATGCCTCCATGATTGTTGCCTCCCATGATAATGTGTATGTCTATACTGTCATACCTTTAGTTGTTTTCCTTCAAATTGTGAAACTTTCTCATCCACTCTTGGATTGTTCAACCTTTTGTTTCTTGTCTTTAGCTTTTTGAGTAATAATCCTTTGTTCTTGTTTAGTTTCTTTGATTACTCTTTGTTCTTCTAATTCATTTCCATGCTCTACCTTTACTTTGTCTTGTTCCATGTTATGTGTAATAACCTGCAAAGTTACATTCTTTTTCTTGTATCGAAGCTTCATGAACTCTTTGTATGCATTAAAATTGACCTCTCAAATTCTCTAACCAAGGATAACCAGGAACAGGACCCAACACCAAGCATAGAAATTTGCATGCATAGCAAATTTCTGCATACTGAGCTTTAAATCTTAAAAAACTAGAAAATTCATACAATTTATGTGAGTCCTTTAGTTGTATGGCTAAGTTCATGTTGATGAAATGATATTTGTTGTCAGGGTTTATGGATACAATGAGCTTTTAAATGCATTTGTGAAACTGAAATATTGGACCTTTCCTTAAAGCTAACTTATTTTCTTCTTCATCGTTATCATTATTTTCTTCCAAACTATCTGATATCATCTTTATTTTCTTATCTTTGGTTTCCCAAAAAAAATCTTGTTTCCTTTCTTCCCAAGACGATTCAATTTGATATATACTTTTTAGATTTTGACACCACTCAAGTGCTTCAATGTGAATAATCCACCTAAATATGAGTTAACCAATCATTTTCCATAATACATTTTTTTTGAAATCGTCAACACAATTCTTTATTATTAGTACACCCATCAGAATTAGATATTCCCATGAAAACTAGGGTTTCAATGGGTCACCTTTTCCACCGTAAAAGTATGGAAAACATTAGACCTGACTCTTTGCGTCTAATTACAAAAAACGGTACTCAGTTTGCTTGAGCAGATTGCAAGATATGAAGATTTTATTAGGATAATGCTTTTAGAACTTGTTGGACTTGAATTAAGCTTAACTTTGGATGGCATCCCTTAATATTATTTAGAATCTTAATGATGAATACTTTTTAAAAAGCTCTACAAGTTCTCTTTCCAGTGAGATCAGAATTGCTTTGATATAAAGGCTATTCAAGGAGAAGAAATACTCTAAAGTTGACTGCTCTTTGCCCTAACCTTGTGCAGTAAAAGCTGGCAGTAAACAGATTCACGAAGGCAACTTTACACAAAGCTACCTCTCTTGACATTGCTCAGAATCCTTTTGTTCAGTTTTTGGATAACTTTTGGCAAGATGATGCAACACAGTACAGTAACCCCCATCAAAAAAGACACTCTGTTCTTAACACGTATTACGATGATATTCACCTTCTAGATATATATATCATGTGGTAACATAATGGAAGGTTAAACCACTTAGTCCAACATAACAGAAGTCGTTACTCAAATTAATTAATTAGACATCCATATGACCCAATATAACTAGCTGGAAAGATGTGTACTGCATGCCAAAATGTTCATGATCCCATAATATCATATGCCCAGGTGCATAAAGATTACAGCACTTACTTAGAAATGGAACAACAATGGTAATTTAATGAATATGAACAAGTGAAAGTAACAACAACAATATTGCTAACAAGTGGACAAGATATTATATAGTCTATAGAAACCTAATCTGGATAAGACTTGAGCAATGTGGGGTGGCTCTTTGCATTCCATCCGCTAAGTCAGCAAGATTACAAGGCAGTTGCTCGATTAGAGCCTTCAAGAACACCATGGACTGAATCACCACTACTAGAATGCCCTTCCAAGTTCTCTCTGCGCTGAGCTCTCTTGAATAAGATAGTCAAATCTCCTAGTCAACTGAAAGTGCATGCATTTACTTAAATTTGATTTAGAATAGCTCATTTAACATATTTATGTTCAAATAGTTGAGTTGTGGATCCTGCCCTCTCATATTTGAACAGTGTTGGATGCACATGTGTTTTTTCGTGTTTGCTGGTGAAGAATTTATGTGGCTGACTTTGCTTGTTGAATATGTTGTCGGTCAAATTTGTATATTCAGATCTATTTACAGGGATGAGTTTGATGTTCTCAAATCTTTCATGTAACTCATTGACATCTGCACCATCCTCAGGGTCTCCTTCATCCTTCTCCAATATAGTTCTTTTCGAGCAACAGTCTTGTCCTTTGTTCTTCGGTCTTCATCTGTCAGAGTCACGTTTAGAAGTGTTTGATGTTTAAGTAGTCATAAACACCAGTCAGCTCGATCAAGCTGAGTTACAAATGAATGAGAGTCTCTATTATAACTTATGGATCATACCTTTCTTTATGCCACTCTTTAGGATATCATACTCTTAAAGAAAGGGGGTATATAAACTTGAACAGAGACCTTGAAACTATCGACTACATCTTTACAATTAGTGTGTTATTCAGTGGTCTTCTTAGTGATATTCTTAAGTAAAGTATTTTGCTGCTTTCTAAACTTGATGAAGACCTATGAGACAGGTACAAGTTCTCTTTTCCAGAAGCCAATTTTTAATGATATTTCAAATCATTTCATTATTGCTGTCATCTCTATGAAATGGTTGTTGGTTTTTTTGGACTTCTAGTGACTTCTTTGCCTCTGCGAATATTACTACTGGAATCAAACAGAGCTACCCTCTTATCACAGACTCTCATTGGCAACTACATTGATGAGCTTGAAGACTTTATTCTACACATGACTTTATTCTACATGCATCATACTTTTCTTTTGCTGTGGACATTGTTTTCTCTCACTACATTGAGTGTGTGGTTTGCTTGCTTTTGTATATGAACTTGAATTTATTTGGTTTGAGAGGGGCATGGTATTTTGGATTGTTGAAGATTAATTCTTAAGAATGCTGGTAGTCTCTACCTCTTGATAACGCAAACAAATAAATTAGCCTGTCTCGAACAAATAATGTTGACCTTAATCTATAATTCAAATCTAATTTAATAGTCTCTTCCTTTTCCCATATTTTGCAGAAGACCTTGGAATTTGGAATATTGATATGATGGAAGGAAAATTCATGGCTCTGAGTTTTCTTCTTATTTGTTCTGTCTAATATTTCCACCCTTAAGGAATTGGTAAATTTTAGATCCATTATCAAAAATCTGTTTGTTAAGCTTGAAATCTGTCTTGTCCTCACCTAGTTATTATTTTAATTTTTAGTTTTGTGAGGTTTCTAGTGGTTCAACACTTTCTAGGGAGAGTTTTATTACCATGCAAATATCTGCTTGAGTTGTCATTGTCGTAAATTTGTAATCTTTTTAATCTCTTATTTTGATGAGTATATTCTTCCTTCTTTTACAAACCCATAGCATAATTTCAAAATCAATTAAGAGTATTTGTCAGCTAGCATGTTGATATTTGAATCAATTCTTACTATATTCTGGATCCTTTAATTCTAGGTTATGTCGATCATTAGAAAAGACTGTATAGTCTTACAAGGTTCTGGTTGATTGTGAATATTTCTAAGAATAATTTTGTTGAGCTGATGGAAAATTCTAAATGAGTTTTTTAGATTTCTGTGAGGTTATTCAAAGAGTGATAACAAACAATATATAAATTGTGTTTGGATTTTTGATATCCTCTTATAAAACATTGGAACCATCATTTGAATGCTTTGAGATGGTTTTGTTGCAAGTTTATCTTGAATTGTGGGACACAACAGTGACACCAGAATGCATTTCTTATTAATTAACAAGGAGTAACTTCCTCTGATCACCTGATTGAAAATATAAATTTCATGTACTGTCATATCATTTTATGTCTCCAATTTCTACTGAATAAAATTAATTTGAATGCATAATGTGTTAGTCAAATAGGGTTACTCTTGTATGTCACTAATACTGTTTGTCCTCTCTATACTTTTGTCCCCTGGCAAGTGTCTTGTAGATGCTTGCACAGGAATCTGGAGATGCTTGATTTCATATTTTATTCACTATAATTAATTTGATGAAAGAATGATGTCCAGTGCTTTCATGTTAACTATATTCTTCTTTCATGTATGCAGCGACTTTTCCTATTAAAATTTCTTTGCGAGGAAGCCCTATCCTCTGTGACTATCCATGAGCATCTTGACCAGTGTGCAGATCATTCAGTGGATTCGCAGCAGAAATTACGCCTCCTCACTACAGAATGGAGGAACCTAAAAAAGGAAGAACTGCCGAGCTCCCAAACTGTGAAGCAAAATGCCAGTAGAGCTTTTACAACTGATCAGAATCCCATGGAATTTAAAGATATGACCGTTTCTGCCTCTTTGGAGGAAGTGATAACATATGATGATGTATGCAAGAATGGACAAAATATCACCAGAGCTCCATCAGTAACTGGTGGACAGGTTTCTAGCATGGAAGTGGCAAACAGAATGCAGGGAAATGGCTCCATACATCTGGATAAGGGTGTAAATGAAATATCATTTCAGTGTGAAAGTGGGCAGTCACATTATTTAAATGATAAAAACTGTCTATCTTTGTGTGCTAGACAAGTAAATGGAGAGGACTGCTCTAATATGCCCATTTCAAATGAGAATTGTGTTCCAGGAAAAGAGCAAACAACAGAAACTACATTATTAGGAAAGTTTTTGGAAAATATGGATCGAGATGGTAGGCAGAGAAGTTTACAAATTGGGATAACAATGGGTTTGGTAAATGGCACTGGTGATAATTCTAAAGAGGATACTCTAGACCATAGGCTTTCTGTTAATATGGACAAAAAACAACATATGGCAAGTCCATTTAAAAGCAACAGCAACTTCGTTGGCCAGAGCAATGCAATAGTTCTTCATGAACCAATTTTGAATAAGAAAGAGGTAATACAGCCTACATCAGATTTGCTGTCGGCAGCATCAATTGCAGAAATTCGAGATGTTGAACATCCTAGGATTATGGACATTGACACCTTAAGAATGAACTTATCAATTCAGCCAGCAGAACAATTGAAATCTCAGGAGGTTCAGTTGGATGGAGGAATTATTTCTCATGTTGATAGTTCTCTTCCTATTACCTTAAAATATCCAGAAAGACAAGATGTTGAAATAAATGTAGAATCTCCAATACAGAGTGAAAGTCAGATTTTACAAGATAATATTGCCAATATAGAAGTTCAACTCTGTAAAGTTAGTGTACGGAGAGAATTTTTGGGCAGAGATGGTATAGGTCGTTTATACTGGGCGTTAAGCAGGCATGGTAAACACCCTTGGCTAGTTGTTGAAGGATCTTCAGAAGCACTAAAGGGAGGCAGACATGAAGAAGGTTTAAATTTTGGTTGTTTTGGGATGATCCCTATTCAGAGAGGAAGTGTGGATCCCTTGTTTTGTAGTGATAACAATATTTTGCCGAAGATTTCAGGAGATAGTAGAACTACTTGTGTGGTAGGGATGACACCAGTTGAAAATAAGGGCAGGGAACAAGGGCAGAAGTCTGGACGAGTAGATGCTGTTCTTTCGTCCTGGGTTTCATATGAAACTGATGAAGAAATTGAGAAACTTCTCAGCTGGCTAAGTGATAGCCAGCCGAGAGAGAGAGAACTTAAGGCAGCTATTTTTCAGTGGCAAAAGCTAAGGTCTCAAAAATCGAGAAATGCTCAATACAATGGTGTCCATGTGCTCCAAGCAAAGCAATTCAATAATATCACAAAAGGTGTCATTTTCCCCAGCACTTATGCTGCGCTGTTTTTGGAGAAAAAGTTTGGTCCTTGCTTAGAATCAGAAAATTCTGATGTTCGTAAGCGCCGTGGTAGAAAACCAAAGTTTCAATATGAAGAAAGAATGTACAGGTGTGAGTGCTTGGAACCTGTGTGGCCATCTCGAAGTCACTGTCTTTCTTGTCATGAAACATTTTTCTCAAGTTCAGAGCTAAAGTCACATAACGAGGGCAGATGTGTAAATACAGCTTTAGTTCAAGAGGATGGCATGGATAATAATGTAACTTTAAAGATAAAGAAGAGAAAAAGTGAAAGTAGTCAGTCACATTTAAATCATGTTTCTCAACTGGTGGATAGTGCTGCTCAGACTCCACCAAAGAAAGGTAGCAAGTTAGATCTCTCTTCAAGATCTGGTAAAATTAAAAAGAAAAAATCTACAGGCATTCTGGCATTTGACTTTATGGAGATATCAAAGAAACTCATTATTCCACGTTCAAACAAGGATCTTGTGCGGGAGATAGGCTTGATTGCTTCAGATGGAGTACCAAACTTTATCTCTGCACCATGCTTTTCACCTTCGCTGGATCCTACTCTCTTATTCTGTCCCCCAAAAGAAGATCTAGGTGGTGCAAATTTTGCAGAACCAAGGCCTCAGAATTCAGCTTCTGCAAAGTCATTGAGTACAGTTCATCCTCATAGTCATGCTGCTTTAGATGCTTGCCATATGGTTGCCACGTCAAGCATTTCATCTTTGCATTTGGCTGTCTTGGGTGGAAAAAATGTGGATGAAATACATAAGACTCAGATCAATCCAGGTTCGGAGATGGACAGTGAACAAAATACAGGCATATTATTGAAGAACCCACCCCCAAGATTCATGGCTTTTGTAAAGCGCATGATACCTGAAGTTTCAACAAAACCATTACCTGACAGACTGTCTCCAGTTTTAAGAAGGCTGAAGATTAACTTACTTGATATGGATGCTGCTTTACCTGAAGAAGTACTAGAGCCAACAAAATCTTCTTTGACCAAGAGGCGTGCATGGCGTGCATTTGTCAAGTCAGCAAAATCAATATTTGAGGTTGGTTTTCATCATTTTGATTCTGGTAATTATTACAACAAATAGTGCATAAGTTAAACATGAAAGAAGAAAGATAAAAGATAACAGAATACAACAAATAGTGCATAAGTTAAACATGAAAGATGAAATAGCTCCAATGAGATAGAGGGAGCTTAAACTCAGTACTCAGATCATTCCAAGTTTTTAGCTGGTTGTTACACAAGATGTCATTAAAATATATGATACCATAGTTTAAAAACTCGTGGACTCGCCACGGACTCGCGAGTCTGTGGGAGCCACGAGTCAACTCGCCAAGGACTCGCGAGGCGAGTCCATTTGAAAGACTCGCGAGTCTTTTGCAAGGACTCACGCGAGTCTTTTGCATGGACTTGCGAGTCTTTTAGATGGACTCGCTCGACCCAGAAAAACCATCAGGCAAGCTTTAAAAATTAGTTTGTTTTTTGTTTTTTTTGCCTTCATTTGGCATAACTCTCCCCCTTTTTGACTTTTTTTGGGGTTAAGGGGTAACCCTAATTGGATGTGGGCCAATAGAAAAATAACACCCGACGCCTTTATAAAATAAGAAAAGTATTTTTAGCCTCGCGGGGCACTGCCCCTCGACCCCGCCCTGTATCGCGACAGGGAGCGCGCGAGGGGTGATGCCCCTTGACCCCAACTTGGGGCGCTGCCCCCAAACCCCCGTCAAAAAATATAGGGGGAAACTGCGCTGATGGAAGTAGGGAAAATTTAACCTCCGAGTCTGATTAGGCTCCATATAACAACATAATTAGCATTGAAGAAATCTTGGTATTATACATATTAGAGTTGAAAGTTTGAAACTATGAGTATGAATGATGAAATTTCAAATATTGCGCTTTTGTTGATCATATGACGTGTAATGTTTCAATTATGGCTCTTATGTTCTCCAAATGCATTAATTTCTTTATGTTTTTTTGTAAAACTACGGTTTTTTTTTTTGCAGAGTCCTTGCCGAGTCTTTCGCGAGTCTTTCATGAGACCGAGTCCGAGTCCAAATTTTTGGTTTGCCGAGTCCATGGCGAGTCTGAGTTTTTCAACTATGTATGATACCTTTTAGGTGCCAAGCTTTAGCCAAGCATCCTTACAACAAAGATAGGGGTTTGCCTTTTTTAAAAAGGTTCCACCAGATTGATCTATCAGGGCTCAATGTACCCCTGTTATGATCCATAAACTCACAGCTCTTAATCTGAATTCTAATAATCTCCCATGCTTTCCATATACTCTTGAACACATAGGATCCAGCAGGCACTACTGGAAATTTATTAAAAAGATGTCATTTATAGGGATTTGTTTCTTTCCAACCCTTCGCTTGTTTTGGAACAGCTGACTGGATGTTGTTCATTACAAGAGCTTTCCAAGGTTCATTTCCATTCAAAGCTTTAAAGATACATTTGCCAGCCAGAAGATGGCATGCTTTTTAAAATCTTTCAATCCTAGACCTCCTTCATTCTTCTCTAAGCAATGACAATCCCATTTTACAACATGTTTTTTCTTATTACCTTTCCTGTCTGACCATATCTTTTTTTGGATTTCATTTATCTGGTAGCTACTGAATAACCAAACTGAGGAATAGTAAAGGATGTAAGATAAAGGTATTTTGACACACTTGAAATTTACCAGTCGAGGATAGGCATTGTTTATTCCATTGACAGTTTTTTTTATCTATTTTACTTTTAATCCAGCCCCACATATCTTTCGAATAAGGGTTAACAACAATTGGAATGGCAAGGTAGCTAACTTGTTTGTTAGGACCTCCCATTGAAACTCAAACTTGCTAAACCAGTCTAGGGGTAATTGTCCCAACTAAGCATTATAGATTTTGCCTTAGAAATTCGGGCTCCAGAGGCTTCACAAAACAATTTAAGTTTATGTATAAGATTATCTACATTTCTTTCTTCATGGTTAACAAAAAGCACAGTATTATCCACAAATTGAGGGGAGATAAGCCTCTAACTTTAGGTGACAAATTAGATTCCCTTAGGAGATTATTTTTTTTATCTGAAACTATCACAAACAGGTTAGGGGCAAGAGGACAACTTTGCCTAATTGACCTTTGCAGAGGGAATTGATCCGTCAAAGATCCATTAATATCTTCTTGGGTTACAGCATCATTCAATAGGGTATTCACCATTTGGGTAAGGATTTGTTCAAATTTCAGGATACCACACAGCATCATAAATTATTGATAGGTGGGAGGTATTTTCTGCAGTGTGTCAGATTATGATATTTATATCAGAATTCAACTGCATAGATTTTGAGTCAAACTCAGTGATTCATATTTCATGAGTAGTTCACACGAACCCATCTCTCATGAGAATGAGTGTTCCACTTAGCACTCATGATGTATGCTAAATGGACCATTTCTTCTCATTAGAGATGGGTTTGTGTGAATAATTACACATCCTGCCCGGATCAGAAACCATACCGAATCAGAATTTGGACCAATATGGATTGGATCTGGATCCTGGGTCAAAATCAGCGACTGGTAACTTCGTATATATTACATAAAATAATAACAAAATGCCCAAAGGATATGGTCATTTATGTATATATTCTTGTTTGTAAGGATGTCGTCTAGGGGTTGTGATTGGGTATTAACAAGTGAAATGTTTGGCTTCAAATCTTGATGCGTATTAACAAGTCACTGTAATTTTTGAAGAAATGGAAAACTCCAACATTTGTGGATTCTCTGGTGGAGTGAAATACATGAAAATAGCATTTGCGATACTAAGAAATCGGAGCCTGTGTTTGTTAATCAGTACGAACCACATGCTGCAGTTCCAGCTAAAGAAATGTTGAAATAACTTTCCTTATGTAATAGACTTGACAGAGGCACAATGACAATTTTCTTTTTATTCGGTATTCTGTTATCTTTTGTTGTCCTTGCTTGTGCATCAGCACATAGTACATACATACCAAGTATAGGCAGTTCAAAGTTCAAATATCAGCAAATGAACATTAAAAGAACGCTGTTATGTAATATGTTAAGACTTAAGATGTCACTAGGACATCTGGAATGCTTTGAGATAGGTTCAGCTATTCTAAATGGAAATTGGCTTCTGTGGGAGTGAGTTGCCATATCGTTTTTCTTTTTCTGTGTGTTTTTCTTAATTGCTTTTTTTGCCTGGGACACAGGGAATGGCTAGTCAGTCCCCGACATTTCCTTGAAAAAATGACAGCCTGGTGATGTTTCCATTTTTTCCGGTGAATTAGTTTTGGCAGAGGGTGTTTCTGACCGATGCCTCTTGTCCCTGAAATGTTTTCGGTAGGGGATGATTTGGTCTGAAGATGGAGGGGACATGTCCCCAGGGTACATAGCTTTTTTCTTCAGTTCATTTATAGCCTAGTTTTTAGCCTTTTGTCCATATGCAAAGGATTGATATTTTGTAGTTTCGTAACTAGAAATTATTCAATTATGGTTTAGTTTACATGCTAAATGAACATGAGAAATTCATCTGTAAATGCTATGTTGAAGACCTTACTACTATAGAATTTGCATGCCAATCAATGTTCGGATGGAATTGTAATATCAAATACATTGTAGTATAAGCTATAAATTGTTATTGAATATGATTGCATCTCAATGCTTGCATCAGATGGTTGAAGTCTATAGTGGATTCTTTACTGACTGGAATTTTTGGTTTTAAATATATAGATGGTTGAAGCCACAATCACATTTGAACAAATGATCAAGAGTGATTGCTTGAGGAATGTCTGGTGGTATTGGTCTTCATACTCAGCAGCAGCCAAAACATCAACGGTGTCTGCTCTAGCATTAAGGATCTATGCTCTTGATGCAGCTATTATTTACAAGAAGTCTAATGTTGATTCTGAGCCAGCTGACATGCCAAAATTGAGTAAGCCTGGAAAGAGAAAAAAGGATGAAGATGGATAGCAATCATGATACTGTTCATTGTGTACTATATTTTCTGGAGGGAAGACCCTGCAGAAGAATGTTCCAGGGCACTCCTCATTTATTTTTTGATCTTCTAATTTTCTTGACTAGAGTCCAATTGCAGGCATTCACTCGTCCATTGTCACGGGTCCTATCACATTTTTGTAGGAAATCAATTTATTGGCTCAGGTCATGTACCATGAAAAGAAGTGTAATTGAGGTTTGTAAATAATCAAGACTGCCAGAAGTGATTCTGTGCTGTCCACGACATTCTGTTTATAACAAAGAATGTAGAGTCAATTTGACTCTTTTTCACTAACACTTTCTGCAGAAAAAGATTTATTCATTGGAAGGGGTTACAATCATGGTTTTTGTAACATGCAGACTTTCAGTGTTTTGTCGGTCTCTTGTTTTCTATGCTGATGTAAAGCTATTTTATGCAGCCAGAGTGTTTGCATTTTCGGATATAGTATAAAAGTCATTGGCACGTTTTGTAATAGTTATTGAATATTCTCGGTAAAAAATTATCTTACATTGTTGGGAGATGCATTTTGTAATTTGAGAAGTGTCTATAGATACTCGCAAGCTGTGAAACTGAAGACAATCATTGTTATCCTCTTAGTAATGCCTAAAAAGCGCTTGGTGACCGGTAAATATTATGCAGCCATGTTTTCTATTGATTTCGTATTTTGGTAGATATAGCTGGATGGCTGTCCAGCAGTGGAGAGGCATCGAGATAAATCAAATTGTTTGAATAGAGCATTTTGTTTACAGCTGCATCTATTTTTTGTTACTGTCATTCCAAGGAAAATCAATCGTTTGAGATGACTTATGAAGTGATTCTTATGCAGTAATGGCAGAACCCATTTCACACCAGGTTGGTGTGAATATAAGTTGCAGACAAATAAAGCTGTGCCGAGTTTATTGAATTTGCTTATTCATTACAACAGGAATTTATTGGGATACAGACGAAGCTTTACTGATTCTTTCAACACAAAGCTCCCTTTAATAAAAACCTAGATAAGTTCACAGAGAAAATACTAATCGAAGCAACTCTCTTTTCATTGTTGAATTAAAAATACACAAATTGAAATGCAAGCCTAGATCATGTTAGAAAGATGGTATCCGACGGTAGAAATGTTATTTTGTTGTTCCATTTATTGTCTTTGGGTAACCACTATTTTTGTGTATGTGGACCCGAAAATATTAGCAATAAAGGTTATGCGTCAACCCCCATCAAATGGGTGTAGGTGAGACGAAACGTCACCGATTGCCATGGAAGGCCCTATTTGTAAACTTGAAGCAGCAAACACAAAATTTATTGAGATTTAAGCTCATGTTGTACCCATTTTTTTAAACAAAGTATCTAACACTACGATGAAGAATACCAAAATTTATGAAACTTAAGATAAAAGATATACCGAAAGATTCACAATGTTCTCAATGCACGGTTCTTAAATAATGTTCCATTCTAGGCAGTCTAAATTTCGTTGCTGCCAATTTCTATTTCTTACAGGTGTAGAGCATTCTTCCATGCCACCTTGATAATATGTAACTAAAATTTTCTATGCGTGAGCATATGCCTTCACCAAGATAATTCTTATGACTATTTCAGACATCATCTCAAATGGCATTTTTGGTTCAGGTAGCCTCATTATTATACTTAGTTTCGACAGATGAAGTCCTAGTGCCATATTAATGAACTTCATGCAAACGTATACCCTAATAATACTAACACCTCTCGGAACCTTACAAGTCCATTTATATCTAGATATTAAATAAAAAAACTCCAATGGAATAATATTAAATACTATTAATAACTTCTTCTTATCAACATTTTTCAGTTAGCATTAGAGTGAGGACGTTTATAACGAGTAATTGTAGTTTTCAAGATACGAGGGTTGGTAAATTAGTCGAAGCTGACATATTTTCATCTTTAATGTTATTATATAAACATTTTTGTGTGTTGACTATGATTATGGCTTCAGATTATGATGGGTGAAGAATTTTTTAGTTTGTCTCAAATAATTCGAGACAGTGGTGTAAGGTTTTGTAAGTTTGTTAAAAGTAATTCAAGTTAATAACGTAATGGGATTTGTAAGTAAAGGTAATTGGAGGTGGTAAATTTAACCTAGAGTATTAGCAAATGCATATGTTTATTTATCTGTCATTTTGTATGAAATGTTTTTAAATGTTCTTTTTGAGTGTTTTTTGTACACATTTGTATATTGGCAATTATCATCTTGTACAAAATTGATTTAGATGCGTGGGAGTATCAATAAGCCTTAGACAAAAGTGATCTCATGTGCCTATTTGGTCATTAGATGTCATAATATGTGTGAATTAATGTTCCCTCTAGTAGCAATTTCTATCATTTCTCTAGCAATTTCTATCACACGATGGTAATTAGTTTCGATATAATGTAACAATCCAAACTAATGAATCACCATTTTCACACATTAGCCTTAAAATGCATTTGGTTTTTGAAAATAATGCATCGAAACATAGACATGATACATATTCCAATAATAGCACTAGTCATTATTCTATCATTTGTAATTTCATATAAAACAAGATAGATGATCTTCAATACATAAACTCTCACATAAATGATTATGTATCACTAGCTCAAATAATTATATCGTAGGTATTTACATTTCAACAATAATTGATCAATTTGTAAATAATCACAACACTAATATCACATAATATCACCGTTAAGATGACATACCTGTTTAAATTTGTGTTTCTCGTAATCTTTTAAATCTTTCTCTATCATAGAAAAGACACAATTGTGTCTCTCATATCGCATTCTTCTCCCACGTGTTCAAGAAGTTAGTCAAACTCTTTTCAATTGATAATTCATAATGATTCCATTCATATATAATTCATTGCCACTACAATGATATGAATCTTAAACAATTAAAAGATTAACCAGTTCTCAAAATCAATCGAACAATTAAGCAACTCTCAAATATGTTCGGAATTTAGTTTAATGATCACCCATTATTAGAATAATATGTGCTTGTGAAATAGAAGTGAGAGGACCAATTCACATAGGTTAGTATGGGTGTTAAAAATATAAGTTTGTTATAGTTTGTTAAATATTAAGATTGTATGAATATTAATTTGTCTTGAGTTATTTTAGCAATTCTTGAATTTTTAGAGTGTTTATAAGGGTAGAACATCCCTCCTATAATATAGGATGTGAAAATTCTCTATATATGTAATTTGTATTGAACAAAAATAAGAGAAGCATAATAAAATAAATGTTCGTAATTTTTTAAATTTAATTTCTATTATTTTTGCCCATTTTTCTCATGCTAGTAAACTTAGATGTCCAAAGTTTCTTCCACTATATGTTTAGTAAAATTGTGACATCTCCTTCAATATTGAATGAAAATTTCAAATTCAAACTGTTTTTGAAAGTTGAGAATTAGGAGA